>NW_006159521.1:7165108-7176834 GCF_000334495.1 Tupaia belangeri chinensis | reverse complement strand
GTCCTCTTGGGATTTTTGGCACACACACACACACACACACACACACACACACACACACACATCTGGCACATTTTTTCAAGTTACCAGGTCTTGGACTAGAATCACGCAGTCGGCTTTGTGGGATCCAGCGCATTAACCACCATGCCACCTGGTTGCCTAGAAACTTTTATTATCTTAATCTAAAGGCTGGATTTATAATCAACTGGTCCAGTCTGGGTGTGACAATGTGTGCTGACTCGGCAGGCTCAGGCCACATGGGCGGTTGGGTTTGGTTCCCGTTCCTCTTTAAAAGACCGGGCAAAGTGGTCCATGCCTGTAGGCCCAGCTATTTGAGAGGCTGAGGCGAGAGGATCGCGACAGAGCAAGACTGTCTGGAGATACTGCACACACCGCGCACGTAGCCCCACAGTCCCCTCGCCGACGCGGAGCCTGCATCTGCTCTCAGATCTCTCCACACTACAGTTCCAGCTTCACCCCAACAGAGCTGCAGCCGGTCCACCCTTGCCAACTGGGCTTGATTCTGCTTCTCTGTAACATTAGTCTGGCTCCAATTCCAAAACTGGTCTCTTCCAGCCACAATGATATAAACTTGAGTGAAGCCTTAAAATCATGTGTTAGGGACCAGCGGTTAGCGTAATGGCTATGTCGCTGGACTCCCACATGGTCGACCACGGTTCGCGTCCCAGACCCGGTGGCTTAAAACTCACACCGGGCGCATGTGCACACGTGCCCAAGATCCCGAGAGGAGAATGGAGGAGAAGGGATTGCGGCGTGGCCATACCCCCGGGGGGTGATTTCTCACTTTCTGTCTCTCTTTCTCTCTCTGTCTGTCCACGCGCCCTATAGCAAAATCCTCTCCAAAAAAAAGAAAAAAAAATCACGTGCTACTCAATATAGTACACTGTATTTATCATAGAAATAATGGGAGTTGCCACCAAATGAATGCCTTAGTCATTACATTCTACAGATCAGTTTTAAATTTCTACGTGATTAAAATACAATAAAATACCCAACACTAAAACTACCTGGAACGTTCATTTTTCTCTCAAAGAACTCAGGATCCCCTTAATACTTACACCTTAAGGGATATCATTAAGAATGATATCTGTTAAATACTGTGGCTATGACTGCAGTTCAAGTCTCAGACGTGGCAGCTGGAAAATCACACCAGACATGCGTGTGCCTGTCCCAAGTCCCAGGAGAACGGAGAAGAAGAGACTGTGGTGAGGCCATCGCCCCAGGGAGTGCTTTCTCACTTTCCCTCTTTCTGTCTCTCTCTCTCTGGCAAGCACACACATTCTATGGCAAAAACCTTAAAAACAAAGAAACAAACAAAAAACAAACAAAAAAACCCCCAGTGGTTGGTTATGGAAATAGAAGAGATTGGGTCATAGCTATGTAACTCTAAGAGGTGCCTTGGAGAGGGTGGGTGTCTAAAACAGGGAGGCTTCTGCTGCTACATGGAGGCAGACATGGGTCCTGCAGTCCCCAAGGAGGGCACAGTTAGAGTGAGAATACACAATACGATCCCTGTAGATAAGCTGGCAGGTATCAGCATCTCCCTGGACAAAGGTCCAAGCCTTGTAACCCTAAACCGTCTGAGCACAGCCTAGATAGGGAGCAACCCGGAACAGTCAAGTAGATTAAGAGCAGAAAAGAAAGAAAGGGAGCAATTCTTAAAGGGAGGAGAAAAACAGCCCCTATTCCACCTCCCCACTCTCCTCTTTAGGGGACTAATCCAGAGCACTTGAAAATGAATCACCCCAGCCTTGATGATCTGAGCCCCCTGGATCTGAACGTGACAGTCTCATGACTAGGTTTTCCAGCCCAGAGCTTATCCTTATCCAGGACCTGGCCGTGAAGGCATGAGTCAGAAACTTCACACAGACATTAATATCTGGGCCTCGTGAGAATTTCATGTGTCCCGCCCTCGGCTCTCGGCTCCAGTGCACCTAATCTAGTGACGGTCACAGGACCAGTGACTTTTCCAGTTCTGTGACCATGGTAAAACTCAGGGGACCCTCCTCATCCAGCTGGAGACTCACTGTGATCTGGCTTCCTCCCCCAAACCCGAGGGCTCCTGTTGACTGGCATCTTCTCAGTGCTGTGCGCTTCCCTGGCTGCTTCCTGGATCCCAGGCTTCACCCCAACAGAGCTGCAGCCGGTCCACCCTTGCCAACTGGGCTTGATTCTGCTTCTCTGTAACATTAGTCTGGCTCCAATTCCAAAACTGGTCTCTTCCAGCCACAATGATATAAACTTGAGTGAAGCCTTAAAATCATGTGTTAGGGACCAGCGGTTAGCGTAATGGCTATGTCGCTGGACTCCCACATGGTCGACCACGGTTCGCGTCCCAGACCCGGTGGCTTAAAACTCACACCGGGCGCATGTGCACACGTGCCCAAGATCCCGAGAGGAGAATGGAGGAGAAGGGATTGCGGCGTGGCCATACCCCCGGGGGGTGATTTCTCACTTTCTGTCTCTCTTTCTCTCTCTGTCTGTCCACGCGCCCTATAGCAAAATCCTCTCCAAAAAAAAGAAAAAAAAATCACGTGCTACTCAATATAGTACACTGTATTTATCATAGAAATAATGGGAGTTGCCACCAAATGAATGCCTTAGTCATTACATTCTACAGATCAGTTTTAAATTTCTACGTGATTAAAATACAATAAAATACCCAACACTAAAACTACCTGGAACGTTCATTTTTCTCTCAAAGAACTCAGGATCCCCTTAATACTTACACCTTAAGGGATATCATTAAGAATGATATCTGTTAAATACTGTGGCTATGACTGCAGTTCAAGTCTCAGACGTGGCAGCTGGAAAATCACACCAGACATGCGTGTGCCTGTCCCAAGTCCCAGGAGAACGGAGAAGAAGAGACTGTGGTGAGGCCATCGCCCCAGGGAGTGCTTTCTCACTTTCCCTCTTTCTGTCTCTCTCTCTCTGGCAAGCACACACATTCTATGGCAAAAACCTTAAAAACAAAGAAACAAACAAAAAACAAACAAAAAAACCCCCAGTGGTTGGTTATGGAAATAGAAGAGATTGGGTCATAGCTATGTAACTCTAAGAGGTGCCTTGGAGAGGGTGGGTGTCTAAAACAGGGAGGCTTCTGCTGCTACATGGAGGCAGACATGGGTCCTGCAGTCCCCAAGGAGGGCACAGTTAGAGTGAGAATACACAATACGATCCCTGTAGATAAGCTGGCAGGTATCAGGATCTCCCTGGACAAAGGTCCAAGCCTTGTAACCCTAAACCGTCTGAGCACAGCCTAGATAGGGAGCAACCCGGAACAGTCAAGTAGATTAAGAGCAGAAAAGAAAGAAAGGGAGCAATTCTTAAAGGGAGGAGAAAAACAGCCCCTATTCCACCTCCCCACTCTCCTCTTTAGGGGACTAATTCAGAGCACTTGAAAATGAATCACCCCAGCCTTGATGATCTGAGCCCCCTGGATCTGAACGTGACAGTCTCATGACTAGGTTTTCCAGCCCAGAGCTTATCCTTATCCAGGACCTGGCCGTGAAGGCATGAGTCAGAAACTTCACACAGACATTAATATCTGGGCCTCGTGAGAATTTCATGTGTCCCGCCCTCGGCTCTCGGCTCCAGTGCACCTAATCTAGTGACGGTCACAGGACCAGTGACTTTTCCAGTTCTGTGACCATGGTAAAACTCAGGGGACCCTCCTCATCCAGCTGGAGACTCACTGTGATCTGGCTTCCTCCCCCAAACCCGAGGGCTCCTGTTGACTGGCATCTTCTCAGTGCTGTGCGCTTCCCTGGCTGCTTCCTGGATCCCAGCCAGTGCTCCCGCCCTCAGGGAGTACACTGGGGGTGGAAGGGCGGTTTCAGTACCAAGCACTCAAGGGTGAGCGATCGGGAGAGCAGACAATGAGAATCCTGGTGTCTGTGAGGCTGGGCCTGTCCCAGAGGGCACTGCAAGGAGGACATGGGGCGGGGGACTTGGACACGGCAATCCAGAGCGGAAAGACAGTCGAGGTAGGAAACCAGCCCTTGTACATACAAGTGTCCACGGAGAACTGAGCAGAAGTCAAGGGAGCTTACGTCCACTTTGTGCTCAATATGCTTCGAGTACTGCACCTCAGATGAATGACTGAATTTAATCATCACGGCCTCCCGTTGAGGTCTTACAGATATGCAAAAGAGGCACTGAGAGTGTAAGTAACACACTGACAACCACAGAGCAAGTGAAGGCCTGAGCTGGGATCTGAACATGGGTGCTCGAATCTCGAAGTCTCACTGTAAACCACTCAAGAAGCCCTTTGGGTGTAAAACTGAGGAGGTATTTAACTACTAAGATTAAGAAAAAAGGTTCTTTAAAAAAATGCTTTATTTTATTTTTCACCTTGGGTGCATATGCATACGAGAGAGAGAGAGAGAGAAATCCTCCCTTCTCCCCCACCCCAAGGAGGATGACCATGCCACAATCTCTTCGTTCCACTTCTACTAGCAGGATTTGGGGCACGTGTGCACATGTGCCTGGTGCATCTTTTCGAGCTGCTGGGTCCGACACTCGAATTGCACAATTGGTTATGTGGGACCCGGCCGCCCCTACTACCATGCCACCGACGGCCCAAGGAAAAATCATCTAAACTGGTCTGACTTCGAAAACATAGTTAAATGATTAAGTGTGTTCAACACAACCTCTCATTTCCAAGCATAATTAGAGACAAAGAATTTTGGCCTCATAATGGCTCAGAAAACACAGAGCACTTCCCACAAGGGGCCCTTGAAAAACACTAAGAATTCCTTCTGACTTGGAGACACACGTGGCCAGATGCATCTGCAATTCACAGCAAGGAAGGGCCAGCAAAACCCAGCGAGGAGGGACACACAGAAACCCCCAAGAAGAATTTCAGGTCAGAAACATTTTGTCTTAGGCAAGTTTGGGGGCTTGACCCGGAAAACTGTCATCAATATACAAAATGAGATTCCAAAAACAAACTTTCTCTGTGGGTTTAACATGAATTCTTCCAGAATCAGTGTAAAGCCATTTCCTCTCAGAAAGCTGCTGATTATCATCTGCTGACTGCTAAGCTCGGAGGTACTTAATATCCATTTGGGGTTTCACTGCAGCCAAGTCAAACTCGGCTTGCATCCTGTAACCTTTTTACGAGCAGCGATATTACTTCTGGGCATCCTCTGTAACCATCCCCCTTACATCTCACTGACCTCATCCTGGCCCGGGAGTGCAGTTCCTGACTCCTAGAAAACCCTCGCTCGTATAGGAATCTATCAACGTCCCAAAATAGAACGAACCTTTATTTTGCTTCCGGCAGTAGTTGGGCGCCCTTTCTTGTCAGCTTGCAGATTTTCAGGAAATAAAGACTTTATAAAAGGTCTGGAAAAGGAGAAAGAGAGGGTTAGCAACCATAGGTACCTTGGGAGCTGCAAGGTTGTTTCCGTCGAGGATGAGGCAGCAGGCTGTCGAGAGACACATAACCTTGGCTGTGGAGAAGCCATATTGCTCAGTGGAAGTGTCAACGTGAGACTCAGGAATTAACAATAGGCATAAGACACAAAGGGAAAATATTCTACAGGCATCTTGTAAGCCTGAGATATAAAATGTTAAAATTCCACCTTTTGATTGTCCCCACTCAGCAAAATTGGGGTATCCCAACAGAGAAAGGTCAGCAGGTTAGTTCAGATAAGCGAGAGAGACCAGAACTTGGGAATTGTACCAAATGGCTGAGTTTGAGTTCAGCACGGAGCCTGCCTGGCTCTGGTGCTTTTCTGAACCATACGCTATTGGTTCTTGTGGCGAGGGGATCCTTTGTTGCGGGTGGGGCATTGTCCTATACACTGTAGGACATTAAGCAACAGCTTCGGCTTGCTAGATGCCAGGAGCACACTGTCCCTACCCCCACACAGAAAACACTGACAAAATGCAAACTGCTTTTCAGTATGAGCCATCTTTTTAAGTTTTGCTATAAGGCACATGAGTTTGCTAAAGAGAGAGAGAGAGAGAGAGACAGAGAGAGACAGAGACAGGGTGTGGGGAGTAAAGTGAGAAATCACCCCAAAGGAGGGATGGCCACCTCATAATCCCTTCTCTTCCATTCTCCTCTCCGGATTTTGAGCATGAACACACGTGTGCCCAGCGTGTTTTCAAGCCACCAAATCTGAGACCTCAATCACACAGCCATGTGGGATCCAACCTCCTTAACCTCCGCACCACCTGCCGGCCCACTATGAGCCATGGTAAGTGAAGGAGTAACAGATTAAATCACTAGTGCCCCAAAATTTGAAATCCTTGGGAATCTTTTTTCATTTTTTTTTTTTAAGAGAGATTTTTTGCTGTAGGGCATGTGTGCTCACCAGAAAGACAGAGAGACAGAAAGCGAGAAATCACTCCCCAGGGAGATGGCCACACCACAATCCCTTCTCCTCCATTCTCCTCTTGGGATCTTAGGGCATGCACGCACATGCGCCCGGCCTGAGCTTAAGCCGCCGGGTCCGGGACTCGAACTGCAGTCAATGATATGGTCCAGTGACGTAACTATTACACCATCTGCTGGTCCCAGAAAGTTTTTTTCATAATGTACATTATCTACAAACTTGGTGGAGACCTGCCCCCACATTTCACCAGTAGTTCTAACTGAGCTGCCTCTGTTAGCTGCCTTCCTCGCCAGCACACGGTGACGACGTGACAGTTGTTGCCCCGCTGCCTGGTATTCAGGGGGTGCATCATATGTTATTTGTCCACGGAGTGAAGTGAGCCGCATAAGTTGGCAACCTGACATTCACACTCAATCACTTCCTCCTAAATGACCGTTTAGTATCTCGCACTTTCTAGGATGTCTCCTCAGCAACCTGCGTTTCACTTGACCAGACACACCTACAGAGTCTGCAGCAAAAGAGTTTACAAAACAGTCAGCCACACCTGTATGACGAGAACTGCTGTAGAAGCATCGATAGCTCTTAAACTTGTCAGACATTTTAATAATAATCAATCAATCAATCTCTGGAAGCAGGTCTGCACCTGACGGCCATGAAAGCCACAAGACAGGACTTGTGGCTTACCTAACCTTTTCAGAGCAGAGAAAATAGATTTTATGTGTTTTGACTACACAGAAATCCAACATCTCACGAGTGGAGGCACGGCAGCAAGGAAGTGCAGTGTGGGGAGAGGCAGATGGGGAGGAGCGGGAGAGTTAAATGAAGCAGAACTACCTCTGAGCAGGGCCTGAAAAGGAAACTCAGTTTTGCTTTCATCGCACTTAGGCCTGTCTTAGAAAGTTACCAGGCCTGCTGTGTGTACTGGAGAAGTGAGCCTTGCTGCTACGGCATTTTGAGTGACAGAGACTAAAACGTCAGCTCCAAGGAGGAGGCAGCTATAGAACTCGGAGACCCGGGAAGCCTTGCAACACTGAACTTGCCTGGCTTGTGTGGACCTGCTCATGGGAACTACATCTCCTTCTCTGTTACCCAGGATCTTGGGAAACTTTGCAAGGACGAGGGAGGGAAAGGACAGAGAGCTGGTCCTGAGAGCTCTGGCAGCTTCTAGGGGAACCCACTGCGTCTAGTCTTAGTGCTTAGATGGGGACTGGGGAGTCAAAACAGATCTCCTGAGTCAGTTCCTCTATGAATGCCCTTCCCAGAGTGCTTCAGGGACTCAGGTTAACTTGGGTCTTAGTAAGCCATGAGCCATCTTCAAAAGTGCAATGCCTGGGCCAGCAGGTGGCATGGAGGTTAAGGAGGTGAGATCCCACATGGCTGACTACACAGTTCAAGTCCTGGACCTGGCAGCTTGAGAAACACACCAAACTTATGTGAGTGCATGCTCAGAATCCTGGGGTGTTTTGACTACACAGAAATCCAACATCTCACGAGTGGAGGCATGGCAGCAAGGAAGTGCAGTGTGGGGAGAGGCAGATGGGGAGGAGCGGGAGAGTTAAATGAAGCAGAACTACCTCTGAGCAGGGCCTGAAAAGGAAACTCAGTTTTGCTTTCATCGCACTTAGGCCTGTCTTAGAAAGTTACCAGGCCTGCTGTGTGTACTGGAGAAGTGAGCCTTGCTGCTACGGCATTTTGAGTGACAGAGACTAAAACGTCAGCTCCAAGGAGGAGGCAGCTATAGAACTCGGAGACCCGGGAAGCCTTGCAACACTGAACTTGCCTGGCTTGTGTGGACCTGCTCATGGGAACTACATCTCCTTCTCTGTTACCCAGGATCTTGGGAAACTTTGCAAGGACGAGGGAGGGAAAGGACAGAGAGCTGGTCCTGAGAGCTCTGGCAGCTTCTAGGGGAACCCACTGCGTCTAGTCTTAGTGCTTAGATGGGGACTGGGGAGTCAAAACAGATCTCCTGAGTCAGTTCCTCTATGAATGCCCTTCCCAGAGTGCTTCAGGGACTCAGGTTAACTTGGGTCTTAGTAAGCCGTGAGCCATCTTCAAAAGTGCAATGCCTGGGCCAGCAGGTGGCATGGAGGTTAAGGAGGTGAGATCCCACATGGCTGACTACACAGTTCAAGTCCTGGACCTGGCAGCTTGAGAAACACACCAAACTTATGTGAGTGCATGCTCAGAATCCTGGGGGTGGCAGGAGGGAGGATGGAGGAGAAAGGATTGCAGGGGATGGCTATCCTTCCTGGAGTGATTTCTCACTTTTCCCCCCTCTATCTCTTTCTGTCTCTAGCGAGTAAATGTGCCCTAACCCAAACTAAAGAAAAAAAAAAGTAAGTGTAGTGACCATGAAGAATTCAGGAGATAATATTCCAGGTATCACAGACCAGAGTGTTAGACCCTCAGGTGATCAAAAACTGCCACCCCAGCTTCAATGCTCCGGTCACTTCTCCCTGACAATAGTATTAAAAATAATGAAGCTCGGGGCCCTGAAGGACATGCAGATGGCACTTGGGGTTTGGTGGCAGAAAGTGATAGGGACATAAAGAAGAGACAGAGATCGGAAAAAGAAAAACCTCTATGGGAAACCACACACGGCAGTCTAAATATAATCCAGACCCAACCGCTCAAAGGAGCAAAATGCTAACCACTCAAACACCACAAAGTTCGCTTTATACTGAAAGCTTCACCAAACCCGTATCTCACGATCAGTAAAGCCACATACACTTACAGCTCACTGCTCTGCATGAGTTCGATCAGGTCCATAAAAAGCACATCACGGTTCCTTTCACAAAAGCCATCCATATCGTAGGAGACCTGGCCAAGAATAGAGAGAAGTCGAATTTTATCCTTGAAGCGTTTCAAACAATGAAAAACCCAAGCTGGCATGGCTATCCTCAGCAGAACGTGGGCATTTCCAGATGTAGCATTTGGGATTTTGTCATGAGCTGTCACATGAAGGCTCTGCATGTGAGCTGACTTAGCAGCGAGGACCGCAGACGTGACGAGTACTGTCTGCAGCCTACATGGCCCAGATGACATGACCAGGATCCTTCCTCTCCAGACCACACACCTTGTCTTCATGGATCCCTAGGGGTGTCTCAGTAATGAATTCTTCTTTTCTTTTTAAATTTGCTATAGGGTGCATGTGTTCACCAGAGAGAAAGTGAAAGTGAGAAATTACCCTCCCCCGTCCCAGGCAGGATGGCCATACTGCAGTCCCTTCGGGTCCACTCTCCTCTTGGGATTTTGGGCATGTATGCACACGTGCCCAGCATGTTTCTCAAAGCAATGGGTCCAGGACTTGAACCGTGCAGTTGTCCATGTGGGATCTAGCCACTTTAACTACCATGCTGCCAGATGGCCCCATAAATTATAGCTAAGATAGACTGAAAATGAAACTGCTTACATTCATTCATCTATTGCAATGGACGGTGTTATTTGAGGTGTGCAGTATCTCCCTGAAGTGGTATTGAAGTCGTAGCAATCTGGCCAGAAACTCATGCTCACAGAGCCTGGTTAAGGAGAGGCCAGTTTGGATGACAATGACACTAGCCAATGTCCAAGGGACCAGGAAGTCCTAAGAGCTATGACCTCAGCTTACGTTCCTATCACCAGCACCTGCCACACAGCCTGGCGCCCAGTAGGCACCAATACTTACACCATTAATGGGATCCAACACCACAAGTAAGCTCTGAGCCCTGAGCTATACTGCCAGAAGGCACGTGCAGACAAGTCTGTGATTGTAGCAGAGACAAGAAGCCATTCCTTTAGCAGTTAATACATGTGCCAGGGTGAATCATGCTTTAAAATATGCAATCGTGTATATATGATTTGTTTTGCCTCCCCAAATAATTCATAGGTCCTATCTGTTGAACAAATAACATACAGGGAGGCATATGGACATCTGTCTTATTTGCCTTATAAGAAAACAGATCACAGACCCAAAGGCTTAAAACAGGTAGACATCACGATGTGTGACTCTGGGCCAGCTGGTGGCATGGAGGTCAAGGTGGCTGGGTCCCACGTAGCCAACTATGCCATTTGAGTCCTGTATCTGGTGGCTTTAAAACATGCTGGGTGAATGCCAAAAATCCTGAGAGGAGAGTGGAGAAGGGAAGGAGGCATGGCCATCCCCCCCAGGGGGTGATTTCTCATTTTTCGTCCCTCTGTCTCTCTCCAGTGAGCACACATGCCGTATAGCGATAAATACATATTCAGAAAAGAAGAAGAAAAGATGGACAGCATCGTTTCCTGCCCCCTGCCCCCGGCCATACCTTTCCAGCGTAATGGTGGATAATGAAGCCTTGGTTCCAGCTGTTGAAGTGCTCGTGGCTCCCGATCTGCATCTGCAGCTTCTGCAGCAGCGTCTGATCCGCCCCCTCGCCCACCGCGTGCATCGTGGCACACACGTCGTCCAGGATGCTCATGATCCCAGGGGGGTTCTGGTGACACCGAGAAGGCAAGGCCCGATCACTGCCCATTCCAAACACTCAGCGCTTATCGGCCCCTTCCTCAGCAAGGAAACAACTCCCTAGACTCCAGATACCATCTTGAAAGTCAGTTTTTCTTTTCAGGCAAGGACGTGATTAATAGTCCCAAATGGGGAGTCTCGCCGGGGATTGAAGGATAGACCAAAGTCCATTTTCCACAAAGCGGTCGACTCCCTGAAGTTTGATTTGAAGTCAGGCACAGATCATTATCTGCTCACTCCTATTCATTCTAAGTTGATTTCAACAATCCAAAGGAAAAATAAAACATTTTTCTTTGATCCCTAAATTCATTTCTTACTGTTCTTTTTCAGTCTGTTACCCATATAGGCATCATTTAAACAGTTATTTAGTGTACACAGTCTGGCGTGCATTACATTTTTTTTTTTTTTTGCATAGCACTTTTCTTTTTTTTGGAGAGGTTTTTGCTATAGGGTGTGTGCGTTCGCCAGAAAGTCAGCGAGACAGAAAGTGAGAAATCATCTCCTAGGGGGGATGGCCACGCCATAATCCCTTCACCTCCATTCTCCTCTCGGGATCTTGGGTATTAACACACATGTGCCCAGCAGGAGTTTAAGCCACCGGGTCCAGGACTTGAACCGCAGTCAGCTACATGGGATTCCAGCAATGTAGTCATTACACTATCTGCTGGTCCTGCACTTTTATTTAAGAGAGTTTTTTTGGGGACCAGCAGTTAGCGTAATGGCCATGTCACTGGACTCCCACGTAGTCAACCGTGGTTTGAGTCCCAGACCCAGTGGCTTAAACTCACGCCGGGCGCGTGTGCTTGTGTGCCCAAGATCCCGAGAGGAGAATGGAGGAGAAGGGATTGCAGTGTGGCCATCCCCCCTGGTGGGTGATT
>NW_006159521.1:7162480-7164950 GCF_000334495.1 Tupaia belangeri chinensis | reverse complement strand
GGATGGCCACATAGCAATCCCTTCTCCATTCTCCTCTCGGGATTTTAGGCATGCACATATATGTGCCCAGCATGAGTTTTAAGCCAACAGGTCTAGGACTTGAACCGCAGCTCACCAACATAACCATTACACCATCTACTAGTCCCCATAGCGCTATTTTTAAACACTTTTCATGTTTTACTATTCTTCAGACGTATTATTTATTTTGATGGCTATATTTCCCTGCTCTGATAGTTAATAGTTTATTTAATGACTGAATTATAGATGCTTCACTGTTTCTAGCTTGGGTTTTATTATAAAACAAACAAAAAAATGGGCCAGGAGGTGTTGTAGTGGTTAAGGAGTTGTACTCCCATGTGATTGACTGTGGTTTGAGTTCTAGACCTGGTAGCTTAAAACTCACGTAGAGCATGTGTGTGTGTGTGTGTGTGTGTGTGTGTGCGCATGTCCAAAGTCCCAAGAGGAGAATGGAGGAGTAGGGAATGTGGTGTGGCCATCCCTGCCAGGGAGTGATCTTGCTTTCTGACTCTGTCTCTCCGGTGAGCACAAGCACCCTCTAGCAAAAATCTCTCAAAAAACAAGGGGCTAGCAGATGGCGTGGTGGTTAGGCGCTAGACTCCCACATGGTGGACCATAATTGGAGTACTGAACCTGGTGGCTTGAAATCACATTGGGAGTGTGCATGTGCATGCCCAAAGTCCTGAGAGGAGAATGGAGAAGAAGGGATTTCAGCATGGTCATTACTCCTGGGAGGTAATTTCTCATTCTCTCTCTTTCTCTCTCTCTCTCTCTCTCTCTCTCTCCAGTGAACACACACACCCTATGGCAAATAAATAAATAAATAAATAAATAAAACAAAAAAACCCTCTAAAAAACGAAATCCCCCAAGATCCCCAAAAACTAATTCAGTAGAGATCTTTGGCAACATTGCTTTTAATTTTTCTTTAATTATTTCTTAGTGCTAACATCCTAAAAGTTACAAGATTTCATTAGAAGACAGGGCTAATTTTATGTCTCTGTATAAACTATGTCATCAACATAATATAGTCTTCTCTGAGAAGACAGTAGCCACGTTCATAATAAAATGACATTTTATTCATATACACATATTCATATGTATAAGAATATTCTGCTTTTTTATTTCTAAAGATACACATGCTATACTCAAATTTTCTGCAAATCAGACCTCACTACCTATGATGACAATAGAGAACCCGACACCCTCACCGTAGACCTGTGAGCAGGGAACAGACGCGCCAAATCCATACTTACCACTTTGTTCTCTATGAGGTCACACACGATTTTGTTATTAAAGTACTCGATGGGCGTCCACCTTATCCCCTCCTGTACATATTCTTCCTGCGTGACAGAAACCAGGAACTCACATTATTATCCAGTCAGGACGAGGGGGAGTGCTATATGGATGGGGTGATCAAGGTACAGAAATCACCATGAGAGAGAAAAACTTGAATGCTTTTCAGCAAAAACTAGGAACTTTAATTTTTTCCAAGAGGCGCGAGAAAAGGAACATTTCATCATGTGATGACTTCGATGTTTAATTTGAAACATATGAAATTACTACCACGCAGTATTTTTGACCAAGAAAAGTGATGCTTAATTAATACAAGTTAGGGGCCAGCAGATGGCATAATGGTTACGTTGCCAGACTCCCACATAGTTGACCATAGTTCGAGTCCCGGACCCAGCAGCTTAAAACTCACAACAGGCGCACGTGCGTGCATGCTCAAGATCTCAAGAGAAGAATGGAAAAGGGATAGTGGTGTGGCCGTCCCCTCTGGGGGGTGATTTCTTGCTTTCTGTCTCTGTCTCTGTCTCTCTGGTGAGCACACACACCCTATAGCAAAAATCTTTCTCTAAAAAAAAAAAAAACAAGAAAAAATTAATACGAGTTAAACTAAGTCCATTTATAAAACACTATCTGAATTTAACGTAGGGTGGGAGTACAGATTAGCATCTAGGCATTTAAAGGGAAAGTCCTTACTCAGATTAGTTGCTCATGTAACTTAATAACACCACCGCACTGTCCTGGTTTTCATCCCTTCTCAGTGGTCTTCCTTTGCTAGCCTTTTTTTTTTCCTTTCCAGAACTTTTTACACGACAGAGAGTCTCAGAGCTCAATCCTCCAGCCTTTTTGTCTTATTAACCCTCCTTCTCCAGACAATTTAAATAAATTCCATGGTTTTAAGTAACACCTATAGGCTAACGACTCTCAGATCTATTTCTCTAGTGTAGACCTCCCCACTGAGTTCAAGACTCGCACACATTCCACCTGTTGGAACCTCCCCTTGGACATGTAACAGGCCTCTCCCACTTAACAGGTTCAGGGACGTTCTGACTCCCCGTCTCCCACTGTCTCCAACCGACTTCTCTAATCTGACTCTTTAGTAGAGTTGCACCTCTGACCCTGCTGGTCCAGCTGCGAGGTTACTATCATCCTGATTACTCTTTC
>NW_006159521.1:7159321-7162449 GCF_000334495.1 Tupaia belangeri chinensis | reverse complement strand
TTACTGCCTATTATTTTTGAGCAAGCCCTGTTGGCTCCACTCTCCAAAATAAACAGGAAATCTGGCTACCTCACTATGTCACCGCTCTGTGCTACCACTGTTGTCTGGGCCTCCGCTATTTCTCGCCCAGACTCCTGCAGTAGTCTCCTAACCGGTTCTTAAACTCCCACTCTGACTCACTTTCCTCTGTTTTTTTTTTTTTTTTTTCAGAGAGATTTTTGCTATAGGGTATGTATATTTGCTGGAGAGACAGAGAGACAGAGTGAGAAATCACCCCTCAGGGGAGATGGCCACACCACGATCCCTTCTCCTCTCGGGATTTTGGAAATGCACACACATGTGCCTAGTGTGAGTTTCTTTTTTTCTTTTCGTATGATTGTTTGTTTTAACTTAATTGATCTATTTATATTCATTCACTGTATAGCAATGCAGCATACAAAAGAAGATTTTCCATAAAGAATACACTGTATATTGGCTCTTTCCAGGATATTACCATAAAGGGCCAGCAGTTGGCATAAAGGCTATGTCGCTGGACTCCCATGTAGTCAATCGCGGTTCAAGTCCTGGACCTGGTGGCTTAAACTCATGCCAGGTGTGTGTGTGTGTATGTGTGTGTGCGCCCAAGATCCCAAGAGGAGCATGGAGGTAAAGGGACTGCGGTATGGCCATCCTCCTTGGGGTGATTTCTCACTTTCTGTCTCTGTCTCTCTCTGTCTCTCTCTGTCTTTCTGGCCAGCACATGTGCCCTATAACAAAAATCTCTACAAATAAAAAAAAAAAAAATCCAAGGATGTTACCATACATGTTATCATCCACCAATAATTTTCCATTTCTTGTTTCTTATGTATTTTGCTTTCCCCCCCCCCTTCTTTCCTACCTCTTACCCTCTGTTCTTTCCCACCCTCCTCTCACACCGTCTCTGGTATCTAGAGTTGCTTTCCATGCCTTTCCCTTACACACAGTTTATCGATTCACTGAAGATCTTAATTAGTGAAATAACTTTCAATAGCAAGCACAGCTGATATATACATATCTATGAACACATGTCTGACATTAGGCATAAACCTCAGTGAGTAAATTGAACGTACTATAAAGTAGCACCTCGCTGGGACTATATAGCTTACTGGAGTCATTAAATAGGTATTTTTAATGCATTTTTTAATTTCAAGAAAAAGTTTTAGTTTTATAGATCGAAATATAAAAAAAAAAGTTAAGAGAAATTTGCTTAAGACTTAAAGCCAGGAAAAAGTTAGGATTCAGTTCAAATAGTAGGTAGATTTAAAAGTTTTAAAAGATATGTTAAAACTTAGCTATGTTAAAAGATATGCTCAGAACTCAGCTATAGATGGCTGGTGATTGGCTTGTCCTGGCTCCTGGCTAGATCTGGGGGACAGGAGGGTGAAGTATGGGCAAAGGGTCTTCAATGGTTCTAATCGCCCCAGGTTTAGGACTCAAACTGTGGTCCATTATGTAGGAGTCCAGCACGTAACCATTACACCACCTGCTGGTCCCTACTTTCCTTTGTCTTACCGTACTATACTGGGCTCGAGAGCCAGAGGCCTATAGAGCCAGAATGACGACTCTTTTTATTTTTTTAAATTAAATTTTGTTGTTGTTGTTACAGGGTGCATGTGCTCACCAGAAAGACAGAGAAAGACAGAGAGACAGAAAGCGAGAAATCACCCCCCAGGGGGGATGGCCACGCCGAGATCCCTTCTCTTTTCAGGATTCTGGACACACACGCACATGCAACCTGTGTGATTCTCAGGTAGCCTGGCCTAGGACTTGAACTGTGCAGCTGCCCATGTAGGATCCAGCCACTTTTTTTTTCTTTTTAATATTTATTTACTTAATTCCATTTGTTATTATTATTATTTTAATTCGACGAGAGAGAAAGAGAGAGAGGGAGAAAGAGAGAAAGAGAGAGAGAGATTGGGAAAGTGAGAAAGCAAAGCCACCAGGTCCGGGACTTAAACCGTGGTTGGGTATGCGGGAATCCAGCGCCTTTAACCACCACACTTGCCACTTGCTGGGCCCAGGATCCAGCTATTTTAACCACCATGCCACCAGCTGGCTCCAGAATGACCATTTTAAAAACACAAATCAAATCATGCCACTCTGCTCAAAATACTTCCATGGATTTCCACCATTCTTGCTATAAAATCCTGTAAATTTCTTCTAAGCTCTAGCCCCCGTCTCCTCCCCCAGACGCAGTTACCATCGTGCTCTCTGTGGCTGGTTTGCTGGGGGTTTTGCTAGGGCTTCTCTGAGGAGCTGGAAGGCCGGAATTCTAGGGCAGAGGCCCACTGGCGTGTTCAGGCTGAAGCACAAACCCCTGCATGGCTAAATGACCTGAAGCAGCCTTTTATGTAACAAGGTGGACATTTCATGTCCACCCCAAACGCCAGAATGCGAGGTTTGGCAATAGGTCCTTTGTAAAGTTAATTATTCAAGAGTTCACAATGAAACCATTTTGGACTTATGGTGATTCTCAAATCCAAAGAATGCTGTCTTTATAAAAAGAAAGGAGAGGAAGATTTGAGCGCAGAGCAACATAGGAATCGCCACATGAAGACACGGGAGAGACAGGAGTTACACTGCCACAGGCCAAGGAATGCCCGTTGTCACCAGAAGCTGGAGGAGGAAGGGCTCTACGATTCAAAAAGAATTCTCCCCCTGCAGCCTTTGGATGGAGCACAGTCCTGATGGCACCTTGATTTCATACTCTGGGCTCCAGAACCATGAGAGAAAATTGCCGTGACAACCACCAGAGAGCGGGACCTCAGCCTGGCCGCAATAGGACTCTGAACCAATATGGTATCAGGAGGAAGATGCAACTTGCAGTGAATTGTAGAATAAACTTCCAGCAATATATGTCACCCTAGGGACCAGCAGATGGTGTAATGGCTATGCCGCTGGACTCCCATGTAGTTGACCGCAGTTTGAGTCCCAGACCCAGCGGCTTAAACTCACACCAGGCGTGTGTGCGTGTGTGCCCAAGATCCCGAGAGGAAAATGGAGGAGAAGGGATTGTGGCATGGCCATCCCCCTTGGGAGGTGATTTCTCACTTTCTGTCTCTCTGTCTCTCTTGCGAGCACATCTGCCCTATAGCAAAGAATTCTCCAAA
>NW_006159521.1:7154326-7157409 GCF_000334495.1 Tupaia belangeri chinensis | reverse complement strand
TCACCCTAGTCAAAATGAAAAATGCCAACTTTATTAAAAATACATTGATGGGGCTAGGGACCAGCAGTTAGCGTTTCGCTGGACTCCCATGTAGTCGACCGCGGTTCGAGTCCTGGACCAGGTGGCTTAAAACATACGCTGGGCACGTGTGCGTGCATGCCCAAGATCCCGAGAGGAGAATGGAGGAGAAGGGATTGTGGTGTGGCCATCTCCCCTGGGCGGGGAGTGATTTCTTGCTTTCTATCTCTCTGTCTCTGTCTGGCGAACATACGCACCCTATAGCAAAAACCTCTTCAGAAAAAGAAAAAAAAATACATTTATGGGGCCAGCAGGTGGCATGGTAGTTAAGGTGCTGGACTCCCACATGACTGACTCTAGTTCGAGTCCTGGAACTGGTGGCACTTTCCCTCTCCCTCTCTCTCTGTCTCTTTGTGGTGAGCACATGTGCCCTATAGCAAATTTTAAAATAATAATAATAACACTAATAAATTTATTAATAGTATTATTAATATTATAAGTATTGAGTAAATTAATAATACCATTAATAAATTTGTTAGTATTATTATGTAAATAAATAGTTTTAAAAGTACATTTACTTATAGGAAAAATCGGGAAGCATGCGAATCTGAGGAAATCAAGTTTTTCCTTTGGAATCCAGAATGTGCCATGGACAACTGGGGTCAGAAGTAGGCTCCCATTTTCCATTTGATCAATGAGTCAAAGTGACAACCAGTCATAAGGCCAGCCTCATGGCCTCATTCGCTTGAAGGAAAAAGAAAATGTTTCTGCTGCTATTCATGGTTCATAGACCAAAGCGCAGCAGAAGTATACAGCTTTACTGCCTGACTTCGTTATGTATATTTCCTATTCTAAGACTGAAACCTGCGTCTATTACTGAAAGAGAGAAAACTATACCCTTTAAAATAAAACAAATTACAATAGAACAGGCGGAAGGAGGAAGGACTGCTTACCTGTTCTGCCTTTAATGTCAGTTCAATAAAAATCTGCTGTAATTTTTCATTAACGAAATTGATACAAAACTGTTCAAAGCCATTTTTCTGGAAGGGGGAAAAAAAACCCAAGTTACTCATATGTAATCATTTTGCGAAGTCATTTAAAAGTCATTTCTTGAGTGATTTAGTGAAATGTCTCGATGTGAAAAGTTCCAACAGAAATGCTGGATGCATCAAGAGAAAGCACAGTTTATATTTAGGAGACCCCGATCTGGTAGAGGTACATGAAGAACTCATGAAGACAAAAATGAGGCAGAGAGGTTTCTGTTTGTTGTCTAGAATTCTTTCTTGTAGGCCAGATAGAATCGATCACCCTCCTCACACCCCGTCAGTTAAACCTGCCTTACCTGGAATATTTCAAAGCCATAGATGTCCAGGACACCAATGTTGTACTCTTCATGGTCCTTCTCCATGGCTTTGTTGATGGACTAGGAGAGAGTGAACAACATCGCAATCAATTCTTTACTTATTTATTTTTAATTTTGCTACAGAGTGTGTGCACTTGCTGGAGAGAGAGAGGGAAGTGAGAAAAGCACCCCCGTGAGGGGATGGCCACACCACCGTCCCTTCTCCTCCGTTCTCCTCTTGGGATTTTAGGCAAGCATGCACACGCATCCTGTGTAATTTTCTAGCTGTAGGCTGTGGGACTTGAACTGTGCAGTAAGCCACAAGGGATCCAGCCATCTTAACTACCATACTACCTGGCTGGCTCAATCAACTCCTTTTTGTTTTTCTTTTTAAAATATTTTTTGCCATAGGGCATGTGTGTTTGGTGGTGAGAGGGAGAGACAAGAGATAGAGAGAGGGAAAGTGAGAAACTATTCCCCCAGGGGGATGGCCATCTCAAACCTCTTCTTCTCCATTCTCTTGGGATTTGGGACACCATGCACACACTCCAGGCATGATTTTTAAGCTGCCATGTCCGGGACTCGAACTGTGGTTGAACATGTGAGTCCAGTGTCAACCATCACACCAAATGCTAGTCCCATCAACTCTTTTTTATACATACTGAAAATAGACATGCATGGGAGAAAGGACAGCAACATTATTGCTCAGAGAAAGCAGAGGACCATGAAGACAGTGACTTGCAACTTAAGAAAGATCTCACTGCAGGGTTGGCTTTATGGCACAGTGGTTAAGGAAGCCAGATCCCACATGGCTGACTACAGTTCAAGTCCTGGCCCCACAAGCTAAAACACACCAGGTGCACATGAATGTATGCCCCAAATCCCAACAGGATGGAGGATAGGAGACTGTGGTGCGACCACACTTTCTCCCTCTCTCTTTTCCTTTCTCTCTCTTTGGCAAGCACACGTACCCTCTGACAATTATGAAAAATTCGTTCTTTTCTTTTCTTTTCTTTTTTTTAAAAGAGAAATATTTGCTACAGGGCATGTACACTTGCCAGAGACACAGAGAGAGTCTGAGAGACAAGAAACGAGAAATCACCCCCCACAGAGGATGCCCACACCACAATTCCTTCTCCTCCATTCTCTTCTTGGGATTTTGGGCACACACACACACATGCACCAGGTATGAGTTTTAAGCTGTGGGGACCAGGACTTGAACCGTAGTCAACTACGTGGGAGTCCAGCAATGTAACCATTACACGGTCTGCTGGTCCCACAAACATGTTTTTTATTTTTTTTTAAAAGATCTCTATATAAAGTCAAATATATACTTTGGGAGACCAATAGGATCCAAGAAAGTTACTACAGTAAGAAAAGAAGAATGTTTGCTTAATTATGGAGACCATTAATTTCTGGCTGTTAGCTTTTCTCAGTAAGTCTTGAGAACTGAAGAAAATGTCACCTGGGATGATCAATGTAAAACATGCTTGACATGAAGAACCGACATGACAAGATCTGTAAGTATTATGTCCAGTGTTTCCCCGTCAGCAGTCAATCAAGGAGCACATAAAACAATATGTCAGGATGAGCTGCCTATCGACGGCGACAGTAGTAATTCTTTTTTTCTTTTTTTTTTAAGACCAAAGAACATCGATTTGAACTTTATTATTTTATTATTTTTAAAATTTGCTATAGGGCACATGCACTTGACAGGGAAAGA
>NW_006159521.1:7112785-7154295 GCF_000334495.1 Tupaia belangeri chinensis | reverse complement strand
AAAGAGAGAGACAGAAATAGAGAAAGTGAGAAAGCAACCCCCTACTGGTGGCGGGGAGACTACATCACAATCCTTTCTCCTCAACTCTCTTCTCGGGACATGTACGAGTCACCAGGTCTGGGACTCGAACCATGTGGTTGGCCATGTGGGATCCAGTCACCCCAACCACCGTGCCGCCTGGCTCGTCCAATGGGAATCATCTGAAATTGCTGAAAGCAGCTTACGGGTGCCCAGCATTCTCCTTTGCCAGGCCTTGCTAAGCGCTCTTCGCTTGTCTCACTCAGTTCTCACAGCGGCGGCTCAGTTGTGAGAACTGTCAGTTCTACCATCGCTACCTACGTTTTCCAGACAACTACACTGCGGCTTGCCTAAGAGCACCCTGGCAAGAGGCAGGGCCTGGGGTTACATTTCAGCCATGTGATGCCTAAATCTCTGCTCTTGGTCTCTGTGAGGAGAGACCAAGGAGTTCATGGGAACAGGCTTACTGATAACAGGGTAGGTCGGGATGGAGGGGGATGTTGGGGGGCGGGCAGGGAGAAACAAAGACCAGTCCTGGAAGTGGCGAATGCGTGGGTGCGCTTCGAAGTACCAGAGGTGCGTCACAGGCAGAAACTGACACACCATCTTTTGTGAGCTACCGGACGAGCGTACACAACCCGCAGGCAGTGCCCAGTAAGCAAGTGTCAGCTTGGATTAGTGTCATGCTCGTGGGCACTCATCCACTTTCATCACAGAAAAGAACTGGGCATGACAACAAAGAAGGAAGCGGGGGGTCCAGAGCTAGACAGTATCATGAACAGGAGGTGAGTGATGAGGGTTTCTAGGCCCCGAGCAGGAAGTGAGCGATGAGGAGTTCTAGGCCCTGAGCGGGAGGTGAGCGATGAGGGGTTCTAGGCCCCGAGCAGGAAGTAAGCGATGAGGGGTTCTAGGCCCTGAGCGGGAGGTGAGTGATGAGGGGTTCTAGGCCCTGAACAGGAGGTAAGTGATGAGGAGTTCGTTCTAGGCCCATATTAGCACCATCTGGTTGCTGGACAACCTTGGGGTAAATCCATTTAGACTCAGGCCTGAGATTCTCTTAGTAACTGCACCACTATATGCTTAGTCTAACCCTGACCTGCCCAAGCAATCTGACAGTTCAACTAGCTGCCAGAAATACACAGAATAGTTGCCCTGCCCTGCCTACACATAAACATACTTTAAGGCCTTACAGGTGTTATTTCCTGGATTCAAGGATACTTTTTTTTTTTTTTTGAGAGGTTTTTGCTGCAGGGCACATGTGCTCGCCAGACAGACAGAGACAGACAGAGAGATAGAAAGCGAGAAATCATCCCCCAGAGGGGATGGCCACGCCACAATCCCTTCTCCTCTATTCTCCTCTCAGGATCTTGGGCACGCATGCACACGCACCTGGCGTGAGTTTAAGCCACCAGGTCCGGGACATGAACCGTGGTCAACTTCATGGGAGTCCAGCGATATAGCCATTACGCTAACTGCTGGTCCCCAAGGATACTTTTTGTCCCTTAACAAAAGGGCCCCCTGAACAATCCTTCTAGTTCACCTAAGTTGAAGGAGAAGAATGGCTAGAAATCTAGCTGCTCCCAGATCAATCTTGTAATAGCAGTGTGACCATCACCAAGGGTCTTCATTTTCTGGTCTACAGTTCTGACTTCACTAAATATTTTAATCTAGAACCAACTGTTACATTAGATTTAGCTAATGTACCTTGGTGGGCAATTACCGAAGTAAAAGCAGAATTCTGGGACCAGCTCCATGCTGCAACAGTAAAGCACTGCTCAAAAGAAGTCAACTCTGTGGGCCAGCCAGGTGGCATGGTGGTTAAAGTGGCTGGATCCCACATGGCCAACAGCACGGTTTGAGTCCTGGATCTAGTAGCCTGAAAAACAAGCCAGGCATCTATGCAAGCATGCCCAAAATCTTGAGAAGAGAATGGAGGAGAAGAGAGAGTGGTGTGGCCATCCCCTCTGGGGGGTGATTTCTCACTTTCTCTCTCACTTTCCCTTTAGTGAGTGTATGCATCCCACAGCAAATTTTAAAAAGCAGTAGCAGCAGCAGCAGCAGCAGCAGCAGCCAGCAGCAAAGAAGTAGTCGTAGTTAGAGCCCACATGGCAGCTGCAGTTCGAATCCTTGGCTTGGTCAGCCTGAAAGATGCCAGGCATGTGTCCAAGAATCCAAGATCTGGGACCAGCAGTTAGCGTAATGGCTATGTCACTGGACTCCCATGTAGTCAACTGCGGTTCGAGTCCCGGACCCGGTGGCTTAAAACTCACACCAGGCACGTGCCCAAGATCCTGAGAGGAAAGTGGAGGAGAAGGGATTGAGGCGTGGCCATCCTCCCCGCCCCCCCGGGGGGATGATTTCTCGCTTTCTGTCTGTCTCTGTCTATCTGGTGAGTGCATGCGCCCTATAGCAAAAACCTCTCCAAAAAAAAAAAAAAGAACCCAAGATCCAAAGGGCTTGAAGAGTGAAGGACAGCAATCATGGTGTGACCAGAGCCCATGGAGGGCACTCCTCTCTCTCTCTCACTCTCATGGGTGTACACACATACTCTATCATAAACGAAGTGGGGCAGGATCAGGATTCAGGGGCCCAGAGTGAGACAATGAAAAATAGAGGAGTAAGGTGACAGTTAAAGTGAAAGGCCCCAAACACGCGAACGAAACCCTTAGTTGCCTTGCTCACTGTGTGGGTGGCTAACTGCGAAGCACCCCCACATCACCCCGCGTGTACGTACATCTACTAGGAAGTCAAAGACGCGGGCGTGCAGGGCCTTGGCGAGCGCGTCCCTGGTGTAACAGGCCTGCTCCACGTTGAGAGTCACGTGGATGGATTCCGATTTGCCTCCCCACTTGCTGTCCATCTGCCGACTCGTGAGCTTTTCTTTCAACCGGTCCTGGTTGATCCCCAGCAGATAAGCAGGAAAGGCCAAGACTAGGGAGCACAGAACAAAACAGGATGCTCTTTTAGCACAGTGACATTTCATCTCACAGACGCACTCGTGGGTGAGCCCTTGGCGACGCACGCGTGAGCGAGCGCTGCTTATCAGCAACCCCGCAGACATCCACGGCCTTTGTTGTCCCCAACTGTTTCATCTCATGACTTAATTCCCACAATGACTGAGACTTCCAATAATACAAATGGGCAACCTAAGAGGGATGGCAAACCGCTCCCTCCTACTGAGATCAGTTAAATACCTAAAATTGTCAGCTTCCCAAGTCTGAAGCAAGACATCCCGGAAGGAACTCGATCAAGAAACATTTCTTTGGCTCCAAATCCTGTGTTCTTCCTCCCTGGTATAATGCGTTTGTAGCATCATTTCCAAAGAGCATGAGGCACCTGCTGCCACTTAACTCATAGTTTTAACCAATCATATATTTATTGAGCGTTATGTATAGTTGCAAAAAACGGACGAGAAGACACAAAGTATTTTTTTTTTGGAGAGGGTTTTTTTTTTTTTTCACTATAGGGTGCGTGCGTTCGCCAGACAGACAGAGAGAGACATAGAGACAGAAAGCAAGAAATCACCCCCCAGGGAGGATGGTCACGCCGCAATCCCTTCTCCATTCTCCTCTCGGGATCTTGGGCACGCACGCACACGCGCCCGGCGTGAGTTTTAAGCCACCGGGTCCGGGACGCAAACCGTGGTTGACTACGTGGGAGTCCAGCAACATAGCCACTACACTAACTGCTGGTTCCCTTTTTTTTCTTTTTCTTTTTTTGGAGTATTTTTAAGCTCTTGAAGACCATCTAGATGAGGCCAAGAGAGTTTACCTAATATAGAACCCAAGTAAAAACTGAATATATAATAGACTAAGAAAGTTCTGGAAGAATTTAGAATAGGAAGGCAGTACTACTTGCTGGAGTGACCAAGGAAGTTGTGTGATCTCGACTGGGCTAAATGGATGGGCAGGATTTACACAGGAGCACAGAAGAGAAAAGGGGAGGGAGGATGCGGTGTGCAAAGATGAGGAGGCAAGAACTGGGACACATGATGTAGACCAGCACTGTCTGCAAATGAAAGTTAAAGCAGAAGATGGAGGGGTCAGCAGGTGGTGTGGTGGTTAAGGCACTGGATTCCTACATGGCTGAATATGGTTCGAGTCCTTAACCGAGTGGCTTGAAAATCATGTTGGGCACGTATGTGTGTGTGCCCAAAATTCCAAAAAGGGAATGGAGGAGGGAACAGCAGTTGGTGTAATGGCTATGTTGCTGGACTCCTATGTAGTTGACCGCAGTCCGAGTCCTGGACCTGGTGGCTTAAAATTCATGCTGGGCGCAATGTGTGCATGCGTGCCCAAGATCCCGAGAGGAGAATGGAGGAGAAGGGATTGTGGCATGCCCATCCCCTGGGGGGCGATTTCTCACTTTCTGTCTCTCTGTCTGGCGAGTGCATGCGCCCTATTGCAAAAACCTCTTTCAAAAAAAAAAAAAAAAAAAAGAGAGAGAGAGAATGGAGAAGAGACTGTGGCGTGGCCATCCACACTAGGGGCATGGGCCTGATTTTTCATTTTCTCTCTCTTCTGTGTCTCCAGCGAGTGTATGTGCCCTATGACATAAACCGTTGCTTTTATAAAAAAAAAAAAAAAGTAGATTAAAAGGCAAGGATAGGTTTGGACAGTGGGTGCCGTGAGTGATATATCTGGACTACAGGTGAAAGGGGGCTTGATGGCTTCTGAAGAGGGACACTGGGAGATTTCTGGGGTAAAACGAAGGAGTCAGTGCTGTCCACAGCACAGCACACCCACCCGTCCTGACGCTGCGTCGTGAGGCCTCTGGATAGAAAAGCTGCACTCCCACAGCTCAGCAACTTATCTCGGGCCACCAAGAGGCAGGATAGTGGTTTTCGTGACATTTGGTCACAACACTCCAATGTGAATAAAAGACACCATTTCGGGGCGTGAAAGAATGCTAAGATTTCCCCAGTGTAAATGGAAACATTTTTATAGATGCAAATGAAAGTTCTGAATCTGGATGAGTTTTTATGCATAAAGCTTTACTAAAATTCTCTGATAAAACGATATGTATATATATATATATATACGCATATACATATATCTCAAAAATCACTTATCTCCCAATAAAGGATGCTCTGAATCTCACAGATGGTGTCAGAATGTAGCAGGCTGACATTTCTCAGTATATACCTTCCAGTGAGATTAAGTCACTGAATGCATTCTGAAAACGTGTAACGCCAGAGTAAAGTACTTATCATCTATCTGCGAGTTCCACAGAAAGGCTCTGACCAGCCGAGGGGCTTCCTTTTACAAAAGGCACGCAAACAAAGCCAAGCACCCTCATCTGGCAATGGCCACGTCCTTCTGTTCCCACGTTGCCCAGGACGAGGAATCTGGATGTTTCTTCCCTAAACTGAAACTGATCTTTGCAGAGGAAGGACAGATGGCAGGTGAGTCAGAGTGCACACATGCAGAGCTGCTGTGAGAAGCAAGAGGCAGCTACCACCCTCGCTGCCACAGGAGAGGCCTCCACCGAAAGGAAGCCTTCGTGCTGCTTCTCATCGCCGCGTCGAAGGACACGGCTCCCCGGGTGCGGCAAATCCCCGCCAGTGGTCTCTAACACATCCACCAGCGCTCCTTGACCCTCCTGAGTACCCGGTAACTGTTTTTATTAAGTAAATAATGAGCCTTGATGTGTCTGTTTTGTAAATATGGGCTTCTTCCAAGAGTCTCGCCATGATAAAAAGGGGGCATAGTTATAATATTCCATCAAAATATTTATGCCATTATCTTTATGACTTTAGCTAAAGAACTCAAACAAAAAGGGGTGAGATGAGTATCCTTGAAATAGAATAGACTGAAGGCCTGACAGAGACATATGCCATAGTTCCATCTCTTGTCCCTTCAGCTGAACTGAAGGACAGCAGGCACTTTAAAAACAAGGCATGGAATTCGGCCAAGAATCAGAGCCACAAGCTTAGGGAAACAGGAAAGAAGAATGGAGAGGAAACACACTCCAGACGCTCCTTGGCATCTACAGGGGATTGGTTCCAGGCCCCCCGCAGATATGAAAACCTCAAATGTCTTAAGTAAAACGGTGTAGGATTTGCATATAACCTGCACAGATCCTCCCATGTACTGTCCCTAGAGTATTTATAACGCCTACTGCAATGTAAATAGTTGTTAGACTGCACTGTGGAGGGCAAAATGACAAGAATAGAAAGTCTATAGGGTCAGTTAGGTGGCAAATTGTTAAGGAGGCTGGATCTCACATGGCCAACTGAGTGGTTGGGTCCCAGACCAGGCAGTTTGAAAAACACACTCCTGGTACATGTGCGTGCATGACCAAAATCTTGAAGGGAGAAGGGCGAAGGGACTGCTGTGTGTCTATAACTCTAGGGGATGCTTTTTTTCAGTTTCTCTCTCTCACACGTGTGTGAGCACACGCAGTATGTAGGAAATGAAAAACAAAAGGTCTATACGTGTTGAGTACAGAGGCACCACCGCAGGCCTAACTACATAGACCACAACGCCAACACAACATTTTGATCCATAGTTGGTTGAACGCGGGGATGTAGAAACTGAGGATATGGAAAACAGGCTGTAATTGTTTGAATCGAATCTATGCCACGTCTTGTTCAAGTCCACGTTTGTATGGCCTTGATTTTCTCCAGTGGCTTCCCTGGTGCTGATATGTGGGCTCCCTGGAGGCTGTGAATTCCCATGAGGGCATATGTGAGTGCGGCTGGGTGACTGCATGGCAGCTCAGAGGCTTGGGAAGGTGGAGAGGTGAGACGCACGGGTTAATTTGAAAACGCTGACATGACACTTGTAGAGCTGATCAGTCAAGTTAACCATAGAGGAGCCCATTAAAAATTAGTGTCTTGGCACATTTAAATAATAAAGGTAGATTTCCATCACTGTATTAAAGTGCAAAGCGAACTTGTTTTTTTTTCCTTTTAAATCTAAAGTGTAGGGATGAAAGAAAAGTCAAAAAGATGTAGCAAAACAAAATTACATTTTTTACAAGTGGGAATGAAATGGCAAGGTAAATAGTTTATCTGACTTTGCTGTTGAGGTTCTGTATTTTTTTGGTTTGTGTTGTATAGATTTTTGCCATAGGGAACATACACTCACCAGAGAATGGCAGACAGAGGAAAGGAAAGTGAGAAATCACCTGCCAAGCGGACGGCCACACTACAATCCCTTCTCCTCCATTTTTCTCTTGGAGTTTCGGGCACTCATGCACACGTGCCTAGCATGATTTTCAAGCTGCTGGGTCCAGGACTTGAACCATGGAGCTGGTCACTTGGGATCCAGCACTTTAACAACCTGCTGGCCCGAGATTCTGTGTTTTGTGATCCATTAGTTATGAGACAAAGGAGGAGCATTATCATTTGTACTTTTCTCCTCAAGGTTACTTAAGTAGTTTTTTTTTTTTTTTTCCCCTTCAAAATAATTCTTAGGGTAATTGGTATTTAGTACCTTTTGAGCAGAACTTGTTTGCAAATTGTGTCACCTTAGTTACCAATATTCACAGGGAACCCTGCTCAAGCTGAGGTTTGTTTGACTCCTCAACAAGAAGTTTAATTATGGAAATTCCCTATTTTCATTAGCCTCAGGTCGGTCATCAAGAACATTTGTTGTTAGTAACGGTCATTTTACTTTAGTAGACCAGTTGTAGCATTTTGTTCTCTAATACGATGGGTCGAGAAAGCATGAGCTTTAGGTAGAAAAGCAGGAGTTAGCACTGGTGTCTGTCAATTTCTCTCATAGATACATGCAACCAAGAGAAGGGAACATGAACCAAGGCGATTCATTTCAGTTGTGTTCATTCAGCGCTGCAACAGGAGATCAGAAGACCACCGTAATGCCCGGTGCAGAGGGCCAACTGGTTCAATAAATCTAAGTGCAGCCAACTGATGTAACAGAACGCTACGCACCGATGGAAAGGATGAAGCTCATTATGAACTGATAGAAAGGTCTCCGAGGACTAATATTAAGTGGAAAAGCAACTACGGAACATTGTATCTCAGCTTTCATGATTGCCCGCAGGTGGGAAAAAGGAATGGGCGTGCATGGCTGATCTGGAATGCACATCCCTTAAAGGAACACACGAGACTGAGACCCTGGTTCTCTCTGGGGAGAGGAAGAAGTGGACTAGACAAAGGGTTGGTGGAAAGACGTCGACTCTCCACCCACCTGAACCAGGTTAATGAATTACAAATGAACAAAACCTGATGCAGAAGAAAATAATTGGGAGGAGGCAAACTTCTTCATTATGACTCCTCTGGCTTCGAGCACAGCCTCTTCTGCTCTCCATCCCCCCACCACTTCCAGTTGGGGAATTTCAAGGCAGGGCCAATCCTGGACGCCACCCATCTGGCTAAGGAGGCCGTGGGTACGCGAGACGCCGATGCGCAATGAAACGGTTCTCGGCTCAGACACCCAGGGCAACGCTTGCTATTTCGGTGTCCTGACTTTGTTCTCAAGCATAAAAAGGCAGTAAAGGATTTCAATATTCAAGAAGGCAGAAGAAACCTGGTCTACTTTTCTTAAAACTACTGCCACGTCAAATGTCAATGTCAAAAAGCCAAGAGTTAATGATCCCGCTGGACACGTACGTGCCCGTGTTAAATGTCCAGGGTAACATACGTAAAATCCAGAAACCTCATTATGGTAATTATTAGGTCATGTTTCTAGACCTCACGAACTCCCTGTATATTTATGATTTTCCGTCCCCTTGCCTGGTAAACAATTCTTTTTTCTCTTTATCAGATACACATCAGAAGTTAGCAGAACTTCCCTTTTTTTAAAAAAAAATCAGAAAACAAAACAAAAACATAAAAAGGAACCTTATTTGGAATGGAAAGATCTCCACTGCATTGTCAGCAATGAGTGGGATACTATTTATTACTAAGCATCTAAATTTATCACTCTGGAAGAATGCTGAGAAAGGAAGAAATGTCTTCCTGGGTGGTGAAAGAATGTGGGCTCTGAGAGCAATCTGGAAAGCCACGGATGCCTACGAGGCTAAAGCCATGCACCACGGTACTTAGGGTCAACGTGGGCACACGGGAATCTCTCTCAGGAGGAAAGACTCTGATTTCTTCTCAAAGGGTAAAAATGGCCACTCAAGTCTTGAAGATCTGACTAAAGACACAACCATGAAACGCTATCATCAGAAATGTCAACACAAGGCCAGTCCAGGGCCTGGTAGTCAAAAGAGCTGATCTCAGATGGCCAACAGTGTGGTTTAGGTCCCAGACCCAGGGGCTGGAGAAACATGCTGGGCATGTGTGCATGTGTGCCCAAAAGTGAAAGGAAGGAAAAGTGGAAGAGAAAGGATTATGGCATGACAATGGAGGATGCTTTCTCCCTTCCCTTCTTTCTCTCTGGTGACCGCAAGTGCTCTCTGACAAACTAAAAAAAGAAGAAGGAAAAAAAAAAAAGTCAACTCAATAGTCAGTGTTCCTTTAGTGCATGTGTGAGTGGTGTGTGTGTGTGTGTGTGTGTGTGTGTTTATGTGTGTGGTCTACTTTTAGAAATCCAACCTAGCCTAAGCCACAAGACAAAGTATGAACCTGTGGGCCTTTCGTATTTACATATATTCTTTCACTCACTCTTAAGACCCTTTGGATGAATGTAGAGCTAAAGACCAGTTACAGAAAAGATGTTCACTAAGAGACCTATCTTGTGAGTTGTTAAGCTACAAGCTGAAATCTTCACTGAAGATATCCTTTTATCTTTAAACCTAGATGTGCAATTCTGCCAAGCTTCCCCAAGACTGAAATGATTCCACGAGTTGCCTCGGCTGTGGGACATGAGGATGCTGGCGGGGGCTAGGGGAGGCCTCTGTGCACCCAGAGCCACCCTGCTCCGCCACGGTAGGACACACGAGATTGCCTGTCTCTTCCCAATGAACTCCACTTGAGACCTAGGCAAAGCACACTGGAGGTACCACCCGCTTCCCCTCAGGTCACTGCCGTGTGCCAGGGCTACGTACACTCTTCGCTCTCCACGGCTGCGTAGTTGCCAACTTCTTTGAAGCTGATGTTCCCCAGGTGCAGGACGCCTGCCACGATCTGTAACACCAGCGTTTGCTCCTCTGCGAAGATCCCAATCACATTCATTGCATGCTGGAAAAGAGGAGCGAAATCACCCAAATAAGAAGGTCACCAGCGTGGGCCTGCCTGTGGCCTAGCGGTTAGGGGTGCTGCTTCTCACATGGCAGACTATGCAGTCCATGTCCTAGACCCAAAGGTTTGAAAAACAAGAAATACTCAAGTGTGTGTGCTTGCTCAAAATCCTGAAGGGAGAGAGAAATGGAGGAGAAAGGATTGCACAGGTCTGTGCTTTGCTGTCTCCCTCCCCGTCTCTCTGGTGAGCACACATGTACTCGGGCAAGTTTGAACAGAAAACAGAAAGAAAGTCACCAGCTCTATAAACATGTGGGAAGGACCCCAGCGCACAAGCTGGATTGTGAGCTACATGAGGCTTAGCTCACGATGGCTGCGGGATGTCCCCAGTGCACACATTCTTCTCAGTGCCAAGTCACACTAGAAGGGCAGGTCGGTCTTTGAACACAGCATGAACACGCTCCTCTAGCAATAAGGGCGGGAGGGCCCTAGAGGAAGTGCTCAGAGCTGCCGCGGCTGTGCAGACGGTCTCCGGGTCTGGCTTCCTCCCGGAGAGTTCTTGTGGCTGACTCCCTGCAAGGACTCTGAGCTCCCTTTTATACCTCTCAGATCGTTCATGGCAGGCAGGCACTGGCCGCCCCAGGGTGCTATCGTGCTCACAGCTGGAGCCCATGGGCACCCCCTGCTGCTCTCTGTTTTGCTGACCGTCCCAGCCCTCCACACAGCCAGTGGGCATGTAGCCAGTGCCCAGTCCCAGCTGGCCCCACGCACACTTACCAGGGTTTCCTGAAACTCCCGTCGGTCGTCGATGTCATCCACCTTGTACGACCCGGAGAGGCTCAGGTAGTAGTAATAGTCCATGCTGGTGATGCCGAGGCTGTGCTTCTGCTCCGCTGAGGCGCCCTCGATGAGCTGGAGCGAGAGAACGCAGGAGTGTCATGGCCTGGACCGCAGGCTCGGCACTGACCTGCTGCCACCACCCACAGACCCAGGGGATGAGGACTTTCACTCCTGCTTTTTTAAAACTGAGGGTAGTCCTAGTCTCCAAACTATAAAAAACTACCAAGGAGCTTCAGGATAACTGCTCTACCTGTAGTGGCCCCAAATCTGTAAATCTGATCTTTTTCTTTTCTTTCTTTCTTTCTTTTTTTTTTTTTAAATTTTGCTACATGGTGCATATGCTCACTGGAGAAAGAATGAGGATAGAAAGGGGGTTGGGAGTTAGTAAGAAAGCACTCCCTGGGGAGATGTCCACACTGCAATCCCTTCTCCTCCATTCTCCTCTCGGGATTTTGGGCACATATGCCAGAGTGTTTTTCAAGCCATCGGGTCTAGGACTCAAACTGAAATGTGCAGTTGGCCATGTGGGATCCAGCTGCCTTAACCACCATGCCACTGACTGGCCTGCAAATTCTGCCTCTTACCAAGTCTGAGAAGTGGGGTTTTCCTTTTCTAATGAAGGGAACCGCATGGCTACACTTGTGCTCCCTTGGGAGAGCTGAAACCAAAACTTGCTCGTGGCTTTTTAAAGTGGGGCCGGCTCCTCCATGCTTCTCACTGTAGGATGCATGTTAAAAAACAGATGGAGGTCTGTCTTTCTAATATTCTGAAACCTCTGGCCAACTGACAGTCTTGGCTTTTTGTCCCCACCGTGATATGTACCTTGGGACAGGACCCCATTAAAGAACTGTAACCAGTCGTGTCTGCTGGAAAATGTTGAGCAACCAGCACTTGGGGGAAGACATGGATTTGTAGCATTTGCTGATAACCAGGGTAGGAACACTCCCCTCATGACAGGTGTCCAACAACCAAAGAGTTGTCACAGAAGGAGGGGGGGCAGCGACTGAGCAACCCACGTGAGCCAGCTCCAGTTAGCCACTGCGCGAACCCAGGGTATTTAGAAAAACAGACAGGTCCTGCGTACACGCCTCTATTTCTGTCTAGTTCTTCATGCCATCTTGGCTCCCCTCTCCAAACAGGTGGCTTCATTCCCATTCCTGAGAAGTTCTAGGTCATCTGACATCATCAAGCTTCCTTGTTTCCCCCTCCCCCCATTTCCTCAGTCTTGTTTTTTAACACCCCTCTTTTTTCCCTCTGCCTTTTTTAAAAATGAGAACATTCTTCCCTCGTTTTCAGTCGTCTCCCCACTCACACCCTGCAGTCCTCCCTCACTTGCATCTGGAGATCTTGCATTCTCCAGCCAGCTTCCATCTACAAACTCGCTGCTCTCTGCCTTCCCGAGGAGCTTTTCCTGCCTCCGACTTCTTCAAGCAGCAGAATCTACTGGCACCGCAGCTTAGCCACCCTGCCCTCACCGCTCCGGTGAGATCCCTCAGGCATGCCTCCCAGGGCTAAAGCCAACAGCCCTCTTTGGTCCTCAGACCCCTGGCCTGTGCCATTCCTCCAAGATTTCTGAGCATTTGACCTTTTTGGTCTTCCCACGAAGGCTTCCCCTGGCTTTGGATCCAGGGCTTCCTCCTTCTCTGTTGACTCCTGTCCTGTGCAGTGCCCTGGCTCCTCTGTGCCTCTCGTTCCTATGCATGCAGACAGCCTCCAGGTCTCGTATGGGCATTATATTTTCTCCACATTCAAGTCCATGGGGTCTCGTTTGTTGCATGGCTTCAACCATTACTGTTATGTCAGAATCTTGAAGCCCTGAACTTACTCCCAGCCCGTCCTGGTGGTTTCTGACCTACAGCAGAAGGCACGTAGGTGGGGTGGAGCCTGCGTGTACTGAGGGGGGCTGTGGCATCCATTGTGCATTCTGTCTCACGCTCTGTAAATAATACACAGCGTGTGTGCGTGTGTCTGTGTGAGATACACATACTTTTTCATTCATCTCGACATGTTGCTTTGAGCAGTGCAATTAAAAGCATTACTGAATTCACAGAAGACATCGGTCGTTTGTGTACGTTTTCAACCAAGAAGCTCCAACTAAAGTCATTTTTTTTTTGCCATCATCTAAGCTGTTGAAAAGATGGCCTGTGAGCTACTCCCATGGTGAACTTCCTTTTCATCTAGCGGGCTTCAAACAAACTCAAAACAAAACAATTACCAAGACCTTCTTCACAAAAGTTAAATGGGAAGTAAACCAAACATAAAAAAAATTTGATAATGGCATCATGATATTTTGTAAATACTTAAAGTCATTTTAAAAATACTGACTCAGATGACTGCTGAAGTCTAGAACACCATTTCAAAGCATCCAGCACACTGCTCTAGCCCAAACCCTCCCAGGCCTCTGTGTCTCAGTGGAAACTTTCTGACTTGGCATGAAAGATCCCAAGCCTATTTTTCCCCAACAGTGAGGCCTTCTGCCAATGGTTTACCATGTGGAGACACCGCCCCGGCAGACTGGCTGAGGCCCGGCTTGCTAACTGGCATCCCCCTTTCACCTCCACTGCTCATGTTCCCTGTCGGTTACCTCCTCTCACTGTCGACGCTGTGTCCCTACCATCCTCCTTCCCACCCAGGCCAGACCTGCCCCTGAAAATTCCTATTTGTCAAAAAATCAAATACTCCTTTTTTTTTTTTTTTTTAAAAGGTTTTCAGCATATGGCATGTGCACTCATCAGAGACAGAGAGAAGGAAAGTGAGAAATCATCCCCCACAGGGATGGCTGCTACAATCCTTTCTCCTCCATTCTCCTCCTCAGATTTTGGGCACGCACACACATGAACCTGGCGTGATTTTCAAGCTGCCAGGTCTAGGCCTTGAACCATGGCTGGCCAAGTGGGAATCCAGCATCTTAATCATTGTGCCACCTGCTGGCCCCACTCCTTTTTTTTTTTTTTTTAAAGTCATATCTATATTTTCCAGACTATTTAACTTGGGGGGAATTTTTGTCTTATCACCCCAACTAGAACTTATTCTCCTTGATGGTAGGGTTATTCTGACAATTTTGCAATTGTGCTATCGTAATCAATCCTCCTTGACTTGACAGACTGGATTGTTTAAACTTTATGGAGGGCTGAGAGGAAAGGCAAAACAACTTTTCTTAAAATGTGGATAGGGAATAGGAAGTGGGAAAGATAAAACCATAAAGGAGAACCTGGTAAAATATGTGAAAACTCCGCTCTCCAGGGTTCCTCATCACCACCCGAGATTTTTCCAGAAGGAAGTTGGAGATCTTTCCACCATCTGGTTCCCCACCTGGACTGAACTGGATTTCAAAGTATTTTCCCTGCAAGAAAATTAGGGATTTCCTTCAATGGTCAGTGAACAAAAACATGATGTTCTACACAAGCTCTGAATACAGTAAATAATTCAAGGAAATTCACTAATGAAGACATGTTCTGAATGACTCCCAATTTTGGCCTCGACTTCCTCACCTTTTCCTATCAGACCTGAGCTTTTGTCTAATCACACAATTCTGCATTGAGGGACAGAGTCTCTGCTCGGCCTGACTGAATAAGGGTCGGTCATATTCCAGGCCCACTTCCCCTGGGAAGTGCTTGCCTGTTCGGCAGGAAGGTGTAAAGAATGGGGCAGGGAAATCACGTGGTACACTCCGTCTAACAAAAGTGAACTCTGTCAGCCACTTTCAGAGGAAGCAAATTTTTCCCCTGGCAGGCTTCATTTCATGGCTTTGAGCATAGGCACTCAATCCCCTTTGCTTCTGGACCATCTAAAATTATTACCTAAAATAAAAATACTATAAGGTTCTTTCTAGCTACTTGTGGGTCTGAGGATTTTTGTTCCCATTGTTATTAATATTCCTTTAAAATGACCTCTAGTAGGGAACAAAGGAGAATTAGACCTGGAATGTAGTTGGAAAAGATATCCAGGTTATTAAATTAATGATTTTTGTTTTCTTACTAGAATTGAGCTTCTCTCCAATCCTCAGACACTTAAGCTCCCTCGGAGTCAGGAAAAAGTTGCTGGAAAACCCGTAGGGAACAGTGTGGCCTTAGGCCAAACTCGAGTGCACGCCAGCCTCACTGATTCACATTTCATAGCACACAAATTTTTATTTTTTAAATCCACCCGTCTCAGGGCTGGACTCAGCTGGGCCACAAGACTGTGACTAGAGCCATAAACTCATTCAGGAAAAGTCCTTTCCACGTTGTTCCTGTCACCCATGGCAGTGAGCATGTCCCGTTCCTGTTGCTGAGTTACATCTGATTCCAGGTGATGGGAAGACCTCAAAGGAAAGCGGCCCTCTTTCAGATGTCTTAATTAGATGCCCACTGCCACCCTTCCACAAAAACAGGACTGTAACGAACACCGGGAGCACCTGACTCGGAGCAGAACCAGTCACTACTGTCCTCGACGCTGGTGATATTTGAGGGAAACAAGCTGAACGAGGTCGCTGTGCCTCCCGCCCTCCACCACCTTTGAACCATTCAGTGCTCATCGCCCCATTTCCCACCCACTGGACCCCAAGTGCAGCTGTGGCAATGGCAAACTTCCAGGTCCTTCTAGCAGTTGGCTGTTCATTAGGAACACGTGGGGAGCCCTTCTGCTGGGGTGCAGTGCTGCCCCAGAGCTAGCACATCAGGGTCTTTGCAGACAGAGGTACAACCCCGCGGTGGAGAACAGAGAACAGGTGCGTTTCATTTGCAGCCCAGATTGACACAACTACCCGATGTAATAAAATGTCTTTGCACGGTTTAAAATTGTCATATAGAAGTTAAAACTCCTGGGGCCAGCAGGTGGCATGGTGGTTAAGGCAGATGGATTCCCACATGCCTGATCATGGCTTGAAAATCACACCAGGTGTGCACACGTGCTCGCGTGCGTGTGTGTGTGCCCATGATCCTGAGACCAGTATGGAGAAGGGATTGAGGCATGGCTATCCCCACTGGGGAGTGATGTCTCACTTTCCCTCTCTCCATATCTCTCTTCTCTGGCGAACGCACATACTCTATGGCAAAAACCTAAACGTTAAAATTCCTAATGAGAGGTCGGAAAGTTTAGAATTGCTAGGGGGCAGAGGAGGTGTTTTCAAAAAGTTCATGGGAAATGCATATTATGAAAAAACTATGCATGAATTTCCTTTTCTTTTGCACCATTATAAACTTGTATTTTAATTCCATTTTACCACAAATCTTTCAAAATCCCCTTAGATAGTAGACTAGAGAAAGGCAGGAAATTTTATAAAGGGAACAGGACGTTGCATTTTGACAATTAAATGGAGAGGAGCTTTGACTGTTGGTAATATATCTTAAACTCAGGGCTGGGTTTATAGGCGTTTATTGTATTGTTTTTAAGTAATGTTTGAAACATTTTAAAGTATGTTTGCCTTTTAACATTATTATAAGTAGAAAATATATAAATTTTTATGACTTTTTAAAAAAAATTATTTAACTTTATTTATTTATTTATTTAATTTTGACCAGAGAGGGACGGAGGGAGGGAGAGAGAGAGAAAGTGAGAAAGCAAGCCACCAGGTCTGGGGCTTGAACTGCGGTTGGCCAACACTCTTAACCACCATGCCACCTACTGGCCTCAAATTTTTATGATTTATAATACATGTTCATTTTTCTTTTTTTGGAGAGGTTTTTGCTATAGGGTGTGTATGCTCTCCAGAAATACAGAGAGAGATAGAAAGCGAGAATTCCCCTCCCAGGGGTGATGGCCATGCCACAATCCCTTCTTCTCCATTCTCCTCTCAGGATCGTGGGCCCATGCGCACATGCACCCATTGTGAGTTTAAGCTGCCGAGTCGGGGACTTGAACTGTGGTTGACTATGTGGGAGTCCAGTGACGTAACCATTACACCATCTGCTGGTGCCCATGTTATTTTCTGGTAAATAACCACTATAATTATGTATTCAATTGGGTTTACATATACCTTAATTATGTTTTGTATAACATGTGCATTTTATTTTGTTTTATTTTATAATAAGTTTTTAATTTGGTAGAGGCTGCATGTGCTCACCAAAGACAGAGAGAGAGAGAGCAAGAGATAAAGAAGGAGAAGGGAGAAGGCACACCCCATGGCAATGGTCACGCTGCAGTCCCTTCTCCATTTCTCTCCTGTTGGGGATTTGGGCACACACGCACACACACATGCCTGGTGTGTTTTTCGAGCCACTCGGTCTGGAACTCGAACTGCATAGTTGGCCTTATTTTCATGTTAAAACAAAAATGTGACCATATTGAAGATATAGTTCTAGAATCTGTTTTTTAAAATTTAACAATATGTTATGGTATCTTTTTAAATAAGCAGTTCTGTAACAAGAAACTTAAGATAATTTACCTGAAAATTATTGTGTGGTCAAAGATAATGAGCATTTGTGTGTGTGTGTGTGTGTGTGTGTGTACGCGCGTGTCTGTGTTTTCAATTGCTAGAGGGCATGTGGGCACAACGGGAGTGTGGGGGGATGTACCCACCCCTACTGGGACATGTTGATGCTGCAATCCTTTCTTCATCTCTCCATCCTGTTGGGATTTGGGGCACGCACATACACCTGGCATGTTTTTCAAGGCACCAGAGCTGGGATTTGAACTGCTGTCAACATGTCTTTCTTTGTACAGCGCTTGAATGCTGCGCTATGGAGCCAGCTCTAATAACTCATCAAGTTGTTCTCCTGAGAGAACGTGCCAGTCTTCAACCGCTAGTGTCTTCCCTGTTATTGTCACTCTGCTTAATGTTTGGCTATCTAAGAGACAGAAATCATATGTAGTTTTAATTTACATTTTTCTCATTGTTCGTGAGAATGTCTTTTGCTGTCGTCAGGCCTAACTGCCTGAGTGTGCATGCGTGCGTGTGCAGATGTGTCTGAGACGTCTGCCTGAGTGTGCATGCATGGCGTGTGCAGATGTGTCTGAGACGTCCGTCCACACTCTCCCTACCTTTTAACCACAGTTGTATGAAATTCTGTAATCAGAAAAGTAAAACTGTCGGTTCTGTTTTTATTATTTATAAAAATTGACTGACGTAGCCTCCAAGGATAAAGAAAAATTTAGGGGTGATCAGCAATTGATGTAATGGCTATGTTGCTGGACTCCCATGTAGTCGACCGCAGTTCAAGCCCTGGACCCGGTGGCTTAAACTCATGCCAGGTGCATGTGCGTGTATGCCCAAGATCCCGAGAGGAGAATGGAGAAGGGATGGCAGTGTGGCCATCCCCCCTGGGGGGTGATTTCTCACTTTCTCACTTTCTGTCTCTCTGTCTTGCTGGCAAGTGTACGCGCCCTATAGCAAAACTTCTCCAAAAAAAAAAAAAAAGTGAATAATTCAGGGGAAAAACATTTGAGAAAAAAATTTGTTTCTGCTCTCTAAGAAAGGCAAGAGCAGGCAAACTAACTAGGGGTTTAAACTTGGTTAGGTCTATTTTATTTTATTTTTTTTTAAAGGTTTTTGCCATGAGACACGTGCGCTTGCCAGAGACAGAGGGAAAACAAGAAATCACCCTTCAACAGGGGATGGCCACACCGCAATCCCTACTCCTCCATTCTCCTCTTGGGTTTTGGGCACGCATGCCTGGCATGATTTTCAAGTTGCCAGGTCCAGGACTCGAACTGCAGTCAGCCATGTGTAAGTCCAGTGCCGTAATCACCATGTTACCTGCTGGCCCCAGTCAAGCCTATTTTTACAAGGCAGATTTAAATGGACAATTAGAGGGAAAAAAAGGTCAAGTGGAAAATTTCCTTATATCTTTCCTATTTCCTTATCTAGAAACTTCTTCAAGATAATACAGCCATGGGCACTGACCCAAAAAACATGACAGAGAAGCAAATATTTGGAACAAGATCAGGCAGCAAGGAAAGCAGGAGCCGGTCTAACAGAGAACTCATCAGGACTCAATTATGGCATGAGAAGTAGTAAGAATTCTCTTGGAAATGGAAGCTTCCTTCCCAAACAGAAAGAAACAAAGAATTTTTCTCCCCAATTCTCACTTATTTATTTAAAAAATGGTTTCGAATCAGCCTTGCAGATGGCTCCTTGACGGCTCCACTGCCAGAGATAATAGATGGCTGAACTAAAATGCAAAATCTATATAAATCAAAGCTACTGGGTAAACATTTTTTCCCTTGGAAATGTGGCTTTTTGTCAAGGGGAATATGTTCATATTCCTCCTTGCCAGCCTTCCGGCCCACCCAGACAGAAAAAGTTGAAGTGGCATTTATAACGATGCATTGGGTTGACATTGTCATTACCTCGGGGAGTGAGCCAGTTAGGTGGCGATCTGGGAGGCCAGTCCAGGCACTCTGGGATATCGTTGGGTGACACGGCTATACATAAAATAAACGCGCAACGCTACCTATGAGGGTGGGCCACGCAGCACTCGGCTCACTGGAGAGGTGGAGAGGAGCACGGATCTCTGCAAGAAGCCGGTTCCGTCCCAGCGTCCACAGACACAGCTCTAAGAGGCAAAACTCCTGCTGGGAGCAACGACCAGGGACACTTGTCTACTCTACTCACTTCATTGTCTGGGAAGCAAGGTCTTTTCTCCCCAGTAAAAGAAACTCCTCCGGAACCCAAGCTGCCACTTTTATCCATTCTTATTTTGCTTATTAGCAAGGTAATCCAAGCCAAACACCGTTTTCAGAATACTCTTGTTTGCATCCCTGGAGCTCAAAAGGGACTGCTGTCAAGGGACGAACTGAAGCCTCACTGCACACCATTACAGGAAACGGAGAAAGATGGAAAAGGCAGCGTCCTGACGCTGTGTGAAAAGCACTCGTGTCCTCTGGGATACCAGGCATGAATTAGGGACAGCGACATCATCCGTCAGGCGACAGTCTCAGAAACAGGGAAGAGACTTACAAATCGGCTGGAGTTGTTGTTCCGAACTGTCTTGGCGTTCCCGAAGGCCTCCAGCAGTGGGTTGGATTGCAGGATAATGTCCTTCACATGCTGTCGTGGCAAAAAGATCGGAGGTTAGGGGGGTGCAGACACCTACTGTGCAGAGTAAGGTCAAATTCTCCAAAGGAGAATGTGGTAAGGTGAGGGCCCATATCCATGTGGCCCTGGAGGATTTATTTTTCCATTGTGCAAAAGACCAAAACCTTTTTAAGTGTTCAGGTCCCCTAAGTCCCTTGGCTTGAAGCAGGATGCACTTCAGCAATGATCCCCAACATTTCCAGCACCAGGGACCAGCCTCAATAGATGACAATCTCTCCACAAACAAGGGGTGGTGGGGTGGTAGGGGACTGGTCCCATTTCCATCACTACTACACTGTGGTATACAAGGAAACAATCACACAAGAGTTCGCATTCTCGTGAGAATCCAGTACTGCGGCTGCTCCGACAGGAGACAGAGCCCAGGCAGCAATGCGAGTGATGGGGAGCGGCTGCAAACACAGGTGAAGCCACGCTCACTCACTGGCCTGCCACCCACCCCTCTGCTGCGTTGCCTGGCGGACTGGCACCAGTCCACAAACTGGCTCCCATCTGGCCATGGGCTGGCACTGGTCTGTGGCCCAGTGGTTGGGGACCCCTGGCCTAGAGCCAGGGTAGCACCAATGAATTAAGATCCAGACTAAGTTTCCAAATTGGTGATGGCAGCTTCCCCTGTCATTCCTGGGTGTGCTGAGGATCACAGCAAGAAGGAACGTGAAGCACTGAAGGGTATCCCCTGCTGTTCTAACCAGTCTTTACTGTCAGCTACTGCTCTGCAACAACTCTACCAGCCTACCGCATCTCCACCTCCACCCACTCCATCGCAGGAGATCTGTCTTAAAGGAAATCGGTTAGTCTCTCCTACCCAAATGAGGCAATGGGAAGACGGCCTTTTGCTCTCACACTTAGATGTACATGAATCACCTGGGTACATTGCTAAAATGCAGGTGTGGATTTAGAGGGTCTGGGTGGGGCTCCCAAAATCTGGATCTCTATCCTGGTGTTGCTGGTTTTGCCAGCATGATCCACACTTTGAGCAGCAAAGGTGAATCCTGGATTGTGTGGAGCAATTCCTAACCTAGCAGAGGGGTGAAATCTAGTTTTCAAACACCCCGATTCTGTGCCAGACTGGAAAGTGTGCAAGACACACCCATGGACAAGAGGCAGCTCGACAGATAGGAGTTGATGCTGGAGGATCTGATGTTGGAGAAGTCTTTCAACAAGTGAGTCATGCCTTGTACTTCTAATTATTCACATGCGATGGTTAAACGTGTTCCAGAAATAACAAGTCTTCTGGCTTGTGCTCTTTAGCTACTGACTAATTCCCAGCCAAGAGTTCCGTATCATTGTCCTCATAAGGAAAACAGGAAGAGAAAAACCAACAGTGACTGTCTGCAGTCTGCCTACCGGGTCTAGGCTGAGGGGAACAGACCTACATGAAGATACTAACTACTAATCGACTGTGTAACAGCCACAGTGGTCCTTTCTGCACCTTCCTGAAAATGCAGAAGAGAAGCTGCCATGAGAAAGGAGAACGAGGGTTCTATCCTGACTGGGTAATCCATAGAAATGGCACCAAGGGCACGTTTTGGGTGGGCTCTCCATGGGGTCAGTTTCAAAGTTGAGAAACATAATTCTGAGCTGGCCCCACGACTTAGTGGTTAGAGGAAGTGGAGCCCATGTGCCTGACTGTGGTTTGAATCTCAGCCCAGGTGGCTTAAAACACATTGGGAGTGTATATGTGTGTACCCAAAGTCCTGAGGAGGAGAAGGAATTGTGGTGTAACCATGCCCCACTGTGTGGGGGATGCTTTCTCCCCCTCCCTCTCTCGGTTTCTGCCTTTCTAGATAGCACATGTACCTCCTGACAATTAAAAAGAAAGAAAAAACTTCCAAATTTCCTAATCTCCTTTAGTAACTCATGGATTTAAATAAACTTTTCTTTGTAAAATTAATTTGGAGTGCATGGATCTTAGTTAACCTTTTCTGTCTTTTATATGTTGACCTATGCCACTTAGCAACACTCAGTTCCTTTTAAGAAGAGAACAAAAGAAAAGCCTTTCTTTATCTCTTCCCTTCTTTAATCCTTAAACTGAGAATCTTTTTTTTCTTTCATTTATTTATTTTTAAAGTTTTCCACAAACATTTTCTTTACATAGCAAAACATTTTAGCTCATAATCCATAATTCTTGACAGTTTACAAACAACTTTCAAAATTTCAAAATACTGAATTTTAAAGATAATGTTCAAAATATGTCTTATAATTTTGTATAATTTTATGATTCTATAACAACAGAAGCAGTATGGTTTCAAATATATATATATTTCAGAGTGCAGACACTCAGTATATATTAAGTGGGGACATACAATGAGAATCTTGATACATATATCCATCCATCCATGCATCCATCCACATCTATATATCAACTATCAGTGACGGCCAACAGAATTTTGTGCCATGCATATGGAGGAAAAGAGAAAGAATAAATGAAGGTAAAAAGGAAGCCCAGGACCAGCAGGTGGCATGGTGGTTACGGTACTGGACTCCCACATGGCCAACTATAGTTCAAGTCTCAGGCCTGGCGGCTTGCTTTCTCACTGTCCCTCTCTCTCTCTCTCTCTCTCTCTCTCTCTGTGTGTGTGTGTGTGTGTCTGTGTGTTTCACTCTGGTGAGTGCACTGACCTATAGCAATTTTTTAAAAATTATTAAAAATAAAATAAATAATTTAGAAAAAAAAAAGGAAGCCCATCTACAAAGCAGCACCCTGGATTCCTTTCTCTGTACAAGCTCTCTCAGGACAGACGATCACATGAACAAATAAACTCAAGTGAACTGAGCCCCGCCAACGAGGTTCCAGAGCTCACTTGCTGTCCAGTATGGAAGCCACGGCCACGTGTGGCTGCTGAGTGGCATGGCAAAGACCTGGTACCCCAAAGAACAAAATATCTGATTATATGATAAAAGGGAAAGTATCGTTCAGTGTTAAATAAAATATATTCTAAACATAATTTTTTTAAGAGGTTTTTTTGCCATAGGGTGCGTGCACTCGCCAGACAGACAGAGAGAGACAGAGAGACAGAAAGCAAGAAATCACCCCCCAGGGTCGATGGCTATGCCGTAATCCCTTCTCCTCCATTCTCCTCTCGGGATCTTGGGCAAGCACGCACACACGCCTGGCGTGAGTTTAAGCCACCAGGTCCAGGACTTGAACCATGGTCAACTACATGGGAGTCCAGTCCAGCAATATAGCGATTACGCTAACTCTGGGTCCCCCGACTCTTTCATATTACATAAGGAATTCTGGGTTCTGCTTTAAGCTTTCTGATCCACGAGGACATGAGGGAGCCCTGTTTGTTTTAGGTTTCACTACTTTTGTTCATGACAGAGAGCACATGTGTACGCACACACATGTATGGGCACGTGGGACAGAGAAGCACCTTCGACAGGGTCTGCCATACTGTGATCCTTTCCTTCTAGCAGTTCAGCTCCTCAGGATTTCGGGCCTGTGTGTATTCCTGGTGCACTTCAGGTCAACTAGGCCAGGGACCTGAACCACAATAGGCCATGTGGCTTCCAGCACTGCAGGTCACTACTCTACCAACTGCAGGGTTAAGGAACACTATTTAATTCGTTGATAGCTCTATAACAAAGAGAATTTTAATGTGTCTCTTTAAAGTCTACAGCTGACCATGGCAACCACATTGCTAATTAAATGATTCTGATTTTAAAAGAATATATATATATATATACACATATATACACAAGGTGTGTGGTTGTGAGAGAGGGAGAGAGGGAGAGAGAGAGACAGAGCAGGAAAGTGAGAAAGCAAGCTGCCAATCCCGGGCCTCAAACCCTGGCTGGCCATGAGCGAGTCTGGCACCTTAACCACCATACCACCTGCTGTCCCCTCTCCCTTTTAAATAGGTTTTGCCAGAGGGTGCGTGCATTTATTGGAGAGAGATCACTTCTCAGGGAGGATGGCCCTATGATAATCCTTCCTCCTCCATTCTCTTCCTGAGATGTTGGGCATGCATGCACACGTGCCTGGTGTGTGTTGCAGGTTGCAGAAGCTGGGATTCAAACCTCTATCAGTCACGTGGGATCTGGCACACTTAATCACTATGCTACAGGGCTGGCCCGAAAAAGGTGATCTAGAATGGATGCTCCTTGAAGCGTGACTTCTCATTTTCACCAGTGTCTGTGCCAAGGATGAGGGCTCTGTGTCCGGGCAGCTCTCCATGGGCCCGAGCTCGCCATCACACTCAGAGGAACAGGTCAGACTCTTGTTCCTTTCTTTGTACCTCTCATGTATCCTAGTTCTCTGGGTTTCTCCCTTTCCTAACATTTCCTCATATTCTCTGATCTTTCCCTCTTTCTTTCTTTCTTTCTTTCTTTTCCCATTCTTTTTCTCTTTCCTTTAGAATGTTTATAAATTTCACACATTGGCAACTTATTCATAGTTCAAAACAAAGTTTCTACAGAGTATACAGGAAGAGCAAACCTTTCCTCCAGTCTCTCAGCTTCTCTTCCTGAATGCACCCATTGTTACCCATTTCTTCTGTATCCTTCCAGGGATCTGTGATGCGTATCCAGACAAATAATGATATATGCTGTCTTTTGTCCTCAAAGGGCAGCATATTATACACAAGGTTCTAAACCTAGCTTTTTGCAATTAATGGCATATCTTGGAAGATCATTTCATGTCAGTATAAGAAACCTCATTTTTTATGGCTATATAATATTCCATTATATGATAAATTGTAAGTTTTTTTCACTAGTTATAAATGAATAAACATTTAAGTTGTTTTCAGTTTTTTCCACAACCAAAATGCTAAACAACTTCACATATATACAACTCTGCACATATTTCAGCCTATCTACAGAATAAATTCTCTTATGCAGAGTTGCTGAGTCACATGGTGTATGTGAGGAAATTTGACAGCCTGCTGAAATGCCCTCCAAAAAGTAGACTAGTTCATAGATCTACCAGCAGCGGAGGGGAACGACTGTGTCCCTATGTTCTTACCAACAGGTGCTTCCAACGCACAAGCTTTCTGCCAATTCATTAGGTAAAAATCGTTTCTATGCAAGTTTTCATTTGTGTTTCTCTTATTATCATGATGGTGAGCATATTTTGTACTTTTTATGAGTCATTATATTTCTTTTCCTTTAAAGTGTCTTCCATGTCCTGTGGACCTTCTTACTGATTTGTAGGAGCTCATTCTATATTAGAAATGCCTTTCTTGGGGGGCCGGTAGTTGGCGTGGTAGTTAATGTGCTGGACTCCCACATGGCCAACCACGGTTCATGTCCTGGACCTGGCAGATTGCTTTTTCACTTTCTCTCTCTGTCTCCCTCTGTTCAAATTAAAATAAATATAAATATAAATAAATAAATAAATAATTCTTAAAAAAAAAAAGAAATGTCTTTCTTAAAATATGTTATAATTTTTTCCAATTTCAAATTTCTTGGTTATAGAGCTAATATGTGATTAATCAATCATACATACATATTTTCTTATGACAAGACAATTAGTTAATATAACTAACATCAACCAATAACATTTTTCTATGAAGGAAATTCTTGTGTTTTTTGTTGTTGTTTTTATTTTTCTGTTTTGTTTTGTCATGGAGCATGTGTGCTCACTGCGGAGAGACAGAGAGAGGGGGAAAGCGAAAAATCACACCCCAGAGAGGATGACCGTGCCACGTCCTCCCCACTATCCTCTCAGGATTTTGGGCATGTACGCACATGCAAACAGCAGCTGGTGTGATTTTGAAGTTGCCATTTCCGGGACTAGAACCATAGTTCAGGGTCTTAATCACCGTGCCACATGCCAGCCCTATAAAATTATCTTTTACAGCAAACAGAACCTCTCACACTTCACATAGCATAAGGCCTCAAACTGCACCATCGCCAACTCACCTGGACTTTGGGGCCCCCTCCAGACACTCTGGAGACATAACTCATGATGTACTTGGCAGCCACCGTCTTCCCGGCACCACTTTCGCCGCTGAAAAACAGGTAAATATGCCCACTCATGACGTGGCTCACGACCACTCCCTCACCACCCCGTGTAGAACGAACTACGTCAGGGAAACTGGACAGAAAGGAATTCAGTTTAGAAAATGCACAGCACTGCGTGAAAGGCGATGGGTTATCACCTCCGTGAGCTGTGCAAACACTGTGAAGGGGGCGGGGGCGGGGGCAGGCCCTGGGTAACTGCTGTCCTGTACGGGAGCCAGCGCTCTCCATGCCCGGCAACAGGGCACGCAGTTAGGGACATTGTGGACTACCGGTCAGAAGGATGGGATCATGCAGAGAATGACAGCTAACGTGAAGACGATCACCAGAGGGAAAAACCATAGGAAGTAAGGTTAAGAGAAAATAAATCAGCTTCAAATTACATGGCGAACACTGTTATAAGTACATGAAAAAAGGGACAGTCCGTAGCCTAATGGTTAAGGGAGGTGGATCCCCAAGATGGAGCGTGGTTTGAATCCTGGCCTTGATGGCTTGAAAACAAGCCAGGCATGTGTGTGCACGTCAAAGACCCAGATGGGGTAGAGAAATGGAGGGGTGGGGTGGTGGCACGGCTGTACCCCACTGGGGGTGCTTTCTCCCTCTCCTCCTCTGTTTCTCTTTAGGGCGTGCATGCACACTCTGGTAATAGAAAAAGAAAAATACCTTAAGAAAAAAATACCAGAACTCCCACAACATACTAACAGGATGTAGTCAAGGTAAAGAGAAGAGTTATGGGAGACTTGCTACAGTTCATTACTTTCTAAACTTTGTGTGATGTTTATGTTTCTCCTGTAATTAAAAAGAAGAGAAAAAAAAAAAGAAAAGAAAAGAAAAAGTAGACACTCTAAAGTTCCAAACATGTGCCCTGAACTGATGCAAGCTTCCTTATTTTAAGAAGTTCTAAAATTAAATGATGAGGCAATATTAATCACATCCTGAGTAACAAAGACTACCTTCCGTTTGGTAGCCTTACAGCACAGGGACAGCCTTTTGTTACTGGTGTGTAGTCTGCTCTTCAAAACTCCCTGTTCTTCCTTCAAAATCCCCCTGGTTCATAATGACCTCAATTCAAAACATGCTTATGAAGTCAGTTAAACTTCTCATTTCTGTATTTGTCTTGCGAGGAGAGAATTAATCAGATTGAAGGAACCTACATTGTATAAAATGATGGCAGGATTTAGTATGAAAACTAGGTTGCTACAAGTTCATAAAAAATATTCTCTCTCTCACTCTCTCACTCTCTCTCTCTACACATACACGAAATTGCCAGAGGGCATGTGTGCAGGACAGAGAGAGAAAGCATCCCTCCCTCAGTGAGGCGTGGTCACCCCACAATCTTTTCTCCTCCACTTCTCCATCCTGTCAGGATGTGGGATATGCGTGCACACATGCCCAGGGTGTTTCTCAAGCTTTACAGCCGGGATTTGATTTGTAAGGCCCACGTGGACCCCAGCATCTTTAACCTCTAAGCTACAGCCCAAGACGTGTCTGCTCATCTACAAACACCCGCTCTAATGAACTTACCAGGGAGGAGAGGTACACCCATGCACAGTGATCTCCCACGCCCAGAAGGAAACTGAAATACCTTTTGAAATAATTTGATATTTCAAAATAAAGCAAAACAAGAAGGACTGAAGTACCCATACAGCAAACTTCAGACCTTTGTTGAATTTCCTTGAATTAACACAGGGTACATTTAGACAGGGAGATTATGCGGATGAAGGAGGGAACCATCCTTCGTTTTGGGGTTAGGACCTTTCAAGGTCTGGATCCATCTATGGAAGTTGTTTACCATCCCAACGCTCAGCTCTCTGGCTTCTCATTCACATGAACTGGGAAACCAAACTGGAATTTTTAAGATACAGTGGTGGGACCAGCAGATGGCATAATGGTTATGTCACTGAACTCTCACGTAGCTGTCCGTGGTTTGTGTCCTGGATCCAGTGGCTTAAAACTCATGCTGGGTGCGTGTGTGTGTGCATGGCCAAAATCCCAAGAGAAGAATGGAGGAGAAGGGATTGCGGTGTGACCATCCCCCCAGGGAGTGATTTCTCGCTTTCTATCTCTCTGTGTTTCTGGCGAGTGCACGTGCCCTATAGCAAAAACCTCCCCCCCCCAAAAAAAAAATACAGTGGCAAGTAGAAAACCAGTCTGAGATGACATCACACTGCTTAGATATATCGGACACTTGGCACAAGTAGGTTTTGCGCATTCAGCTCCATGGAGAAATTATCTTTGAATTATTTATTTAATTTTATTAATTATTATTACTATTTTTTAGTTTGATCTAGGGCATGTGTGCTCACCAGAGAGAGACAGAGAAAGAGGGAACATGAGAAAGCAAGTTGCCAGGTCCAGGGTTCAAACTGTTGTCAGTTCCATGGGAGCCCAGCACCCCAGATACCACACTACCTGCTGACCCGGAAATGATCTTTTTAAATGATCAAAATACTCAGATGACCTATATACTAGTCCAGAGTCAACCATGCACTCTCTGGTGTAGGTTTTGTAAACAATGACACTGTACTTTATAGGTTGTGAACAATGTAAACTCTCAAGCATATTCAAAGTCCAAGGATACACCTAGGAGCAGCCAAAGTACCATTCCTACAAAACATTGTAGCCACACACAGAAAAAGTAGCTGGGGTAGCCTGTGGGGCCGCGGCTAAGGTGGTCCACAGTGAGTGGAAAGTCCTGGACCCAGTGGCTTGAAGAGACACGCCTGGGTGCCTGTGAGTGTGTACCGAAAATCCTGACAGGAGAGAGAGGAGGAGGAGAAGGGACTGAAGCTTGACAACTCCCCATGGGGAGTGCTGGTTCTCTCTGTCTCTGTCTCTGTCTTTCTCTCTCTTCCTTAAGTGTACATGCTCTCTGGCAAAAATTAAAAAAAGAAAAAGAATATAGCTAAGGGTAAGTGGTCATATGAGCAGAAGACGATGTGTCTATAACATGTTTATAACTAAAATACAAGGGAAAAGAAATCCTGACTTGTTAGCAAACTAGTAGTTGGATACATTCTTTTTCTTTTGATGTGTTTTCTCTTAATGCTAATTTTTTTTGACTTGAGAAAAATCACCCAATTATATTTCAGATTTTTAAAGGTAGCTTTTCCAGAGAAAGAGGGGTCCCATGTCACAAGGATAATCAACACTGGCCAACTGCATTAGATTCTAATTCGCCTTCCTACGCATCGGCACGAGTACGTATTTTCCCTAAGTTCACATTCTCCATTTAGAATTCCTTATAGCAAGCTAAAAGAGCAAAAGAGAGAGTGAGGGAAAAGACAACACATCCTATTCGAACTATGACACAGAAGTACGACAATCCCCATCTCCTCACTCTTCGGTTTAGGATCAGACATGAAATATTCCGTCTCACTGCTGGAGGCCCAAGAAAAGGGTAATAATGAAAAGGAACTTTTTTTGTATTTAAAAATAAGAATAGTAGGTCCAGAAATAGGATACCTACATTCTCAGTCAATGTGATCTTTTTCAGATTTAAAAATAATTCATTTTGGCTAAACATTGATCAGATTTTTCAATTTACGGACACTCAGAGTGTTATTGATCAGAGAATGGCGGTTGGCTTGAAATAGGGAACAATAACAGAATGTGACGTACCTAGTGGAAGCTCATAGTGTAAACGGCCGGCATTATGTTGGCCTGTTTGGGAGGGGGAAATAGCGTTTCTTCCCCTGGACTGAAACCCAAGTTGAAAGAATGTGAGGGTATCAGACGTCGCCTGGCATGCTCCAAATGATTTACTTTGCTTCAGCAGCAGTTAGAACCATTTGTTTTGCTTAGGTTTACTGGCAGCCTTTCTTAATGTAACTGCCTTCATTTGACTTTTAAAGTGAACAGAAAATATATTCTAGAAATTAGAAAAATGTCCAGACATCCCTACATCTGGCAGTTTATCAGAACTGGCAGAGTATTTTAAAATGCCCATGTTTGGGCTTCTCTTCTGATCTGAATCCCAGTCTCCAGAAATGGGGCCAAGAGGGCCCAGTAGTTGGCGTAATGACTGTGTTGCTGGACTCCCATGTAGTTGATCACAGTTCAAGTCCCACACCTGGCGGCTTAAACGCTTGCCGGGTGCACATGTGTGCGTGCCCAAGATCCCAAGAGGAGAATGGAGGAGGAGGAATTGCAGCATGGCCATCCCCCCTGGAGGGGTGATATCTCGCTTTCTGTCTCTCTGTCTCTCTCTGTCTTTCTGGAGAGCAGACGACGCACCCTATAGCAAAAACCTCTCAAAAAAAAAATAAATAAAAAAGATTTTAAAAAAGGAACTCAAAAAAAAAAAAATGATTTTAAAAAAGGAAATGGGGCCCAGGGACAGGAATTTTTCAATAGCCCCCTAGTTCTGATATAGAAGGCTGGGAACCAGCTGAGTGAGTTTAAATCAGTCAAGACAGACTTCATAAGAAATGTCGGTTCAAAGAGGCGAAAATGTAGTTTGTGTGTGTGTGTGTGTTAGCTATAGAAACAAAAACAGATGCTAACATTAAAGAACTGGAAAGACTGTTCAAAGCAGAAAAAGCTACAGTGATGGTATATTAATAACTGGGTTCAAGGACCAAAACTGTTTTTTTCTGAGAAAGACTATTCTCCATCTGAATATCAATAATGTTTTCAATTGGGGCCAGCAAGTGGCATGGTGGTTAAAGGTGCTGGACTCCCACATGGCCGACCACGGTTCAAGTCTCGGACCTGGTGGCTTGCTTTCTCACTTCCTCTCTCTCTCTCTGTCTCTCTCTGATCAAACTGAAAAATAATAATGATAATAATAATAAATAAAGTTAAATAAAATAATTCTTAAAAAATAATGTTTTCAATTCGATTTTCTGTATTTTTTTTTTTTAATAGAGAGAGATTTTTGCTATAGGGTGTGTGTGCTCACCAGAGAGAAAGTGAGAAATCACCCCCTGGGGGAATGGCCACGCCACAATCCCTTCTCCTCCATTCTTCTCTCAGGATCTTGGGCACATATGCACAAGTGCCCAGTGTGAGTTTAAGCCACTGGGTCCAGGACTTGAACTGCACTCCACTACATGGGAGTTCAGCGACATAGCCATTACACTAACTGCTGGTCCCTACTTCAATGTATTCTTGCGAACATAAAAATATAAAATATCTGTCATTAAAACATAATATATCCTGGGGCCAGCAGATGGCATAGCAGTTACATCACTGGACTCCCACATGGCTAATGCGGTTCGAGTTCTAGACCCGGTGGCTTGAAAATAACACCAGATGTGTGTGCGTGTGTGCCAAGATCCCAGGAGGAGGGTGAAGAAGGTACTGCAGTAGGACCATACCCCCAGGGATGATTTCCCACTTTGCCTCTCACTGTCTCTGTCTCTCTCCAGCAAGCACATGCACCGTAAGGCAAAAGGCCATTAAAAAAAAGATATTCTATATAGAATAAGTATGGTCAACCACTCTAGCTTAGAAAACTCACCAATATACTCATTTGCACTTTAGAAAGGGCAAAAATTTCGGCCAGCAGGTGGTACATAGGTTAAGGCAGCTGGAATTCCACATGGCCCAGTGCATGGTTCAAGTCCCAGACCCAGGAGCCTGGAAAACATGCCAGGCATGTGTATGTATGTGACTAAAATCCCAAGAGGAGAATGGAGGAGAAGGGATTATGATGTGGCTGCAAATGATTTTTAACCTCTCTCTCTTTCTTTTTTTATTTGTCTCACTCATGGAAAAAAACAAACTTCTAAAAAATTATATGTGCCTTTATTCGCCCAATAGGCATCGTCTAAGCCCTTCCACGTGCTAAGCTGAAGGCCAGGATGAGAAGGGGCTCGTGTCCGAGGGGAGCTCCGGGCCTCACCACTGAGTGCACAGATGCTATTATTAATACAGTGGCAGGGCCAGCTCTCTGCCAGGTGGCTAGGTGTGTCAGATCCCACACGGCCAGGTGGCTTGAAAAACATGCCAGGTGCATGTACATGTGTGCTCTGGGGCCCAACGGGAGGGAGAAATGAAGGAGAAGGGATTGCACTATGACAATGTCCTACTGGGGCGGGGGGGGGCTTTCTCCCTCTCCCTCTCTCTCTCTGTTATGGGCATGCCTCTGGCAATTAAAACACACACACACACACACATACACACACACACACACACAGTGGAGATGTGAGTATGGTTTTAGGGGCTCATGGGTGGCATCCACCTTCGACTGGACAATATACTAAAAAGGATTCATAAAAGAAGCTGCAACCAGCTACGCCTTGATAAGACAGGTAAAGTTGGGGTGTGTGTATGCAGACATGCGTGTTGGGGGTATAGGTGAAGCTGGAGTAAAAATCCCATGGGGTTCGTGTGAGGGGAACCACAGGCTGTGGAACAGGACTCGAGTAGGAAATGAGAGGTGAGAGAGGTGGGAAGTGGGCTGCAGAGTGGTGCGGGTCACGGCCGTGGCCTGGGGTGCCGGGTGTCTGGTCAGTGGGCTCAATGTTACACCTCGCACGTCCGCGGCTGCCGTCCTGTTTGCCCCATACATGTGGGTCTGCCTTTACCTGCGGGGCCGCCGATATCCACTTAGTACTTGTTTGTAACTGACTCAGTTTACTTACATTTGTATAAAAAGGAAACTGTGTGACTATTACAAATAGAAAACCAGCAGCACTTGCCCCAAGTTGGCAACCTTAAAAATAAACACAATGAGGAACCAGCAGGTGGTGTGGTGATTAAGCCACTGGACTTTAATATGACTGATCATGGTTCGAGTCCCAGACTCAGTGACTTGAAAATCACTCTGGGCACATGTGTATGTGTGCCCAAAATCCCAAGAGGAGACTGGAGAAGGGATTGAGCCATAGCCATCCTCCCAAGGGGTGATTTCTCTGATTTACTGTCTCTGTCTCTCTCTAGTGAGCACATGTGCCCTATGCCAAAAATTTTAAAATACATACATAAATACAATGAAAATAAAAGTTATTGTGAAAATAATGCAAATATTCATCAACACGGGATAGATAAATAAACATACATTATTTTTTCTTTTCTTTTTTATGAGAGAGATGAGAGGCTTCCAGAAGGAAGGTGAAGGAGAAAGGGGCGGGGTGACAGAGTGTCTCCATGTGGTGATCCTCCCTGCCCCAGCCTCCTGGTCAGCTGGTAGGTGCACGGAGTAGCACCAGGTTAGTGTGGGCCAGGAACCGAACCTGGGCCTTCTGTGTGGCCCCAGTCCCCGTGCTACCAACCCCTCCTGACGCCACCATCACGGGTGAGCCCAATGTATGTTTCTTAGCATTTTCTACTACGAGGGTCTAAAAGCACCCTGAGCACCAGATCAGTGACAGGAACCCGGGCTCCTTGGGGAAATGGCTAACAGCAGCTGGAGCAGGGAAAGCACACGCCGCGTTAGAACGTAGAGCGGTGTGAAGAAGTGGGGCAGGTACAGAGACCGGCGGGGACGTGTCAAGCACGTCAGCACCAGTCTGAAGGGCTCCCAATGGCCGAATCAAGATAAATGGCAACTATAATGGGTTATGATCTTTTGAATAAGGCAGGAAGCCCTAAGTCCGGACTGCCATCAACAAGTAAGTGCGTCCATCAGCAGAGAAGGGAGAGTTCCTCCTCACAGAAGAATACCTACTAGTAACGTGGCAGCCAGAAGGAAAGAGACCATCGCCGACCGGCTAACGGGACGGGCGACTCATCTGGGCAGGAGTGGTCGATGGATGACAAGGCTGGTGCGTGCAGACTGGTAAGGAGCAGGGCATTGTCACAGACGCAAAAGGTGTCCCCACAGAGTATGGACACGGCATCAAAAGGAAAGACGGTGAATTGAACCAGAAAACACCTAGTGGGCACCTCCAGGCTCCCGTGATCAAGAACACACACTGTTCAGAATGTGTGGCCCAGCCTGGGCATGAGCAAACACTGGACAGACCTAGACTCACGTCACACGACGCCGATACACTTTCAAACCATGAAGGGCAGAAAACACAACAAACACGAAGAACGAGATGGGAAAATTGGAGAGGCACAGGAGAAGCAGGGTGGGGGTGGGGGCATGGAGCCTTAGACGCCAGTGTAAGGAATTCAGAAAGTTCCTGCAAACCAATTTTGGTGGCTGGCCTGTTGTGCAGTGATTAAGCGCTATGCCTATGGAACCAGATCCCTCATGGCCTTCCATGGTTTGAATCCCGGCCCTAGTTGCTTAAAAAACGGGGCAGACACAGATGCCCAAAGTCCTGATGGGGACGAGAAATGGAAGAAAAAGGACTGCAATGTAACCACACCCATCAGGCAGTGCTTTCTCTCTGTCTCTGTCGAGTGCATGCACCCTCCAGCAATAAAATATTTTTAAATTGTTTTTTCTAATTCTACAGCTATAAAAGATGAACTGAGTTGTGTCCCCCAAATAATCCAGATCATGAGAAATCACATCCATTCCAAAGGAGAGTTGAAAGAAACGCCCTGGAATACTGTGGACGTAATCTCACCATGTGTGTCCATGTCAGGGGCGGAGGTCAGTGACTTACATGTGTCCATCGCTGGAGTCTCATAACCGCCCTGTGGACCGGCGCTATTATCATCTCCATTCTCGGAGGAGAAGAGTTAAGCAACTTGCTCAAGGGCACTACCTCGTGAGTGGTGGAGCTAGGAAGGACTTGAGACAGTCCGCGGGAGTCTGAGCGAGGATAAATATTTAAAAACCCCCGATGGGTAGGATTGTCAATTAAAATAAACAATGTTTTCCAAAGTAACTCCACCACGAGCACACAGTTCATCGCACGGGCAAACTGAAGAGTCCTGAGTTTTGACTGACAGACACCCGATTCAGCAAGTCTTCTGCCAAAGCCACTTAGCATCTTCCACACAGTGGGAAGGAACAAATAATAGCCCACACCAACGGTGAGCACCAGGCCAGAGAGCCGTGTGAGAATGAGAAACCACATCAAGGAACGTTCTGGACAGCCCCCTCCAACAACCTCATTCAGTCTGACGGCCCTGTGGGACGGGACCTGGGACTGAGACGAATCTGAGATGAAGCATCTCTGCTAGCCATCGGGCGTGGGGGGTGTTCCAGGACTGAGGTGACAGGGGTGTTCTATAAGACCTTGTGATCACACTAAAAAAAACCCTCAAATAGATATGCTAGGTAAAGGAGTGCAGTAGGAAATCACAGACATGCCCAAACTGCTAAGTGCACGGCACAGATTCATTCTCTAGCATGTGGAGAAAAGTGTGAATAAAACAAAGAGCTGTTATTTCTTCGCAGTACGAGATAAACAGCCAGTCAATTCACGTTGTCAAACAGACAAAACATTTCACCTGGTCTTCCCAGACACCGACCCCAAGGCCATCCTTTTTTGAGACCAGCCTGATGTCATAGAAAGGGCCCAATATTGAGCCTGAAGACCAAGTCTGAGCCCTAGCTGAGCTGTTTACTGGCTCTGAAATTCCTTTGAATGTTACTAGCAGGTATTTTATCACTTTTCAACAGTTTAAACATATTTGTTCATCTCTACTCCCTTGACTGAACTTCCCTTACATATTTTTGTGTTATTAGTTCCCATTTTGCAGATGAAATGACTGAGACTTGCCGTGGTCACATGCTTCAGACAAACAGAACAGTCTACCGTGACGTACCCCACAGATCTTTCCACTAAACCCCATGACTGGGGGTGGTAAACGCGCCAGCTACCCTAATGCCTGCTGGCTCAGACTCATGGAGAACAGTGGAAAGAGTATAAGACTAGAAACCGCCCCGGCTCAGAGCACGGCTTTGCCACGTCAGATACAAGATGTTTAATGCACTTCACTACCTCGCTGGGACTCAGTTTCTCTCACTTCCTTCCATCCTTTCATTGCCAAAGTCACTTGTGCTTGCCAGAGAGAGACCGAGAGACAAGACCGAGCAAGCGCGTGCCCCTCAGCAGGGCGTGGTCACGCAGCAATCTCTGTTACTGCATTTCTCCATCCCAACGGGATCCTGGGCATGCATGCACACGGATCTGCTGCGCTTGCCAGCCACCAACACTGGGATCGGAACTACGGGTGGCCATGTGGGGTCTGGCTCCCCTGCACAGGGCTTACCCACAGTGCTACAGGGCTGGCCCGAGACTCCTGACCTGTATCAAGGAGGTAGCAGTATCTAGTTTGCATGGTTGCCATGAAGTTTAACAAGACTCAACACAAAGGACACAAAACGAGCACTCGGCACGGGGCTGCTTTGGACATGGATCAGTTTGCTGCCAGCAACACTGACTGGTGAGGCAGGGGCTCCAGCAACTACGCAGCTGGAAAGCGAGATGGGCCGAGAGCTCGGTGACTGAGAGACTGGGGCTCTTCCTCCCTCCTCCGGCCCACAGTCAGAGGGTAGTCCTTATGCTGTCCCCTCCGAGTCTGATGTGTGCGCCCCCAGGCCCTCCCAAACACAGGGCAGAGGACGGTGGGTCTCAAAGGCCGATGCTGTTGGGATGACAAGAAATTGGGTGGACTGACAGAAACTCTGAGGACAGCTTTGAGGAGCCCCAGTGCTAATAATAAAAGGTTCCTGAGATACATCAAGGACAGGAGGACAGCTTGAGTATCTGAGAGATGCTCAGTGGTGCCCAGGCAAAGGGCAGAAGGGAGACAGGGGCCAAATTTTAGAGGTACTCCGATTTTTCCATCTTCACTACTGCAAATACTACGGACTCCAACTCCAATCTGTCTCACTAAAACAGGTAGATGAGAAATCCTAGATCCAGCAGTGATAAATGTTCATATTCAATCAGCCAGCGAATTTCCCTCCTGTTTTCACTTATTCTTTTTTTTTTTTTTGGAGAGGTTTTTGCTATAGGGTGCATGTGCTTGCCAGACAGACAGAGAGAGACGGAGAGACAGAGAGCAAGAAATCACCCCCCAGGGTGGATGGTCAAGCCGCAATCCCTTCTCCTCTATTCTCCTCTCGGGATCTTGGGCACGCACGCACATGTGCCCGGCATGAGTTTTAAGCCACCGGGTCCGGGATGTGAACCACGGTCGACTACGTGGGAGTCCAGCAACATAGCCATTACACTAACTGCTGGTTCCCTTCACTTATTCTTTATAAAATACTTATTCAGGGAGGTGGCAGGTGGCATGGTGGTTAAGGCAGCTGAATGCCCACGTGGCTGACCACAGTTCAAGTCCTGGACCCAGTGGATTCAGGTCAGGACTCAGGGACATGTGCATGTGTGCCCCACATCTCAAGAATGGGGGAGAAGGTATTGGGGCATGGCCATCCCTGCTGAGGATGTGATTTCTTGCTTTCTGCCTCTCTCTTTCTCTCTCTCTCTCCAGCGAGCACACATGCCCTCTAGCAAAAATCTCTTTAAAAACAAAAATTATTTGGGAGTTATGTGGACACAGCCTGCACAGACATAGGAACTGGTGTTGGCTATGTTAGGAGCAGAACGCCCTATCCTCCAGGAAACATTGCTTCAGGCTATTTTGAATAAAAAAAAATTAGAAACTGTACCGCATGTCATGTTTTCAAATGGACATCATATTTGTTTAAAACAGGCTAAGCGGTAGGTGCTGACACGGGTCCAAAGGAACAGGGAATCGCTTCTGATGGCAGCAAGAAGACTGCCACATCAATGCTCTCCAAAGAGCCTGCTACGTCTCCACCGAGGCCAGCTGGGAAGGGCTTCAGAAATGCCTGTGGGTGTCCTGCCAAGATCTCATTGGTGATGTAGGGGTGACAGAGACTACAAGAGACACCTCTGTCACCAACCTCGAGTATTTCATTAGCGAGATCTGCAGAGATGTCCCTGACACCCAAAGGCACCACAGATGTGGCTCTAAAACACGGATCTGAATTCTGGATTTTGGAGAACAGTCGAATGACTTGAACAAACGCAAGCTGCCTCTTGACTGGCCTCACAGGTGAGTCCAGTCTGTAGGAGGAGAAGTCACTGTGGCATGGCCAATCCCTGGGGGGAGGGTGCAATTTCTCATCTTCCATCTCTGTCTTTCCAGCTCCTACCCGCCCTGTGGGAGGTCCTCACGTCACTGTGCGGATGTCGGCGTAATGATGTGCTGCATTTCCCTGCTGGCACTGCCCAGAGTCCACGCTCATGGCCCACTGCTTCACTCCTCTGTGGGCTGACTGAACATCACACAGCAGTTTCCTCCGTGCCTTCCCAGTTCCGGTCAGGCTCTCATCACTGCACTAGATTTCTGCAGGCCCTCACGATCTCATCTCTTTTCTACCAGAGACTCATCTTTGTGAACCACACTTTCATAGAATCATGTCCCTGCTCAGAGTTCTGCAAGCTGTCATCAAGACCTGTAGGTTTATTTGCAGATCACCCAGCCTGTCAACCAATCCGAGGGGTCTGCCAAGGCCAGCAGGTGGTTGATGCACTGGACCCCCACATGGCTGACCATGTGGGGACCGCCAGTGGCATAGTGGTAAGAACAGCTGGATTCCACATGGCTCACTGCACAGTTTGTGTCTTAGACCAGGAGGCTTGAAAAACATACTAGTCAAATGTGTGCGTGCATGCCCAAAATCCCAAGAGGAGAATGGAGGAGGGATTATAGTGTGGTCATCCCTCCTGGGGAGTGATTTCTTATCCCCCACAACCCCCACCAAGCCCATGTGCCCTTTAGCAAAAATATTCTGAAAGCATAGGAAATCTGGGAACAGCAGTTGGCGTAATGGCTATGTCACTGGACTCCCATGTAGTTGACCGCGGTTCGAGTCCCGGACCCGGCGGCTTAAACTCACGCTGGGCATGGGTGGATGCGTGCCCAAGATCTTGAGAGGAGAATGAAGGAGAAGGGATTGCGGCGTGGCCATCCCCTCTGGGAGGTGATTTCTCGTTTTTGTCTCTCTGTCTCTCTCTGCCTTTCTGATGAGCGCATGTACCCTATAGCAAAAACAAAACAAAACAAAAAACAAAAACCAAAAACCTTCAAAAAAAAGAGTGTAGGAAATCTGAGACACAGAGAGGCACTTACCAAATGGGTGTGGAGTGACTCGTAAGGTTGGAAGTCAAAGCTAAGCTCATAATACAGGCTCTGTCATTCATTAGTGTGGGGATCTTGGAATGCAAGTAAGCCTCACGTTCTGGGAGACACTTTGAGAAACAATAATGCCCACACCCAAAGTGGTAAAGATGAAAAGAGGGTAACCTGTTTGAGAAGAATCCAGCAGATCACGGGCATTCAGAAAGTGCATCTTGCCTGGACTCAATGATGCTAAAGACAAGAGGTGACTTGGAATCAGGGTTTCCAGAGCTTTAGCTCTGGTTCTCAACTACTGATAGAATAACTCAGGCAGCGTGAAAAAAGATGGCCATGCTCTGGGCCCGCCACCAATCAACTACAACAGTTTCTCTGAAGATGGAGCTTAGGGATCTGTCTCGTCACTGAGCTAATGAGGCAATGTGGCAACTGAAGACGCAATACTCAGCCTAAGAAGGTTAACACAGTGAATGCAGGCACAGTGGCGACACTCGCATGCACAGGAACCATGCTCCCCAGTCCGTCTGCAGTGGGTGTGGAGGAAGAGCTGGGAAACACCCAAGGCCAATCCTGGGCATTTATTCCTGACCAGAAGCTAACTCCTAGTTAGATGGGGCCTTCAGGGAATACAGAAATCCAGGGCTGCGATGAAGGCGAAGAGGAAGCTGCTGAGTGAAGGAATAAAGGAACGCCAAGTGCATGGATGACGGGTTGGCAGGAGAGTGCATGTTCATGAAAGGAGGGTGACCTACATGGAATCGGGGCAGGGAAATAAACAGCAGAAAGGGAGGGTTTTGTCCAAGTGAAATGACTAGTCTAACGAGTAGACCAACACCCTCAGTTTCCATCTCCAGGAGAGGGATGTCATGATCTGATGACCTGCATCAAAATGATTATTCCATCAATCCAGTGGGTCATCGGAAGTCATGCCATATTTTACTGTTTTTCTACGTAAAAATGTGCCATGACTTTTCCAATGACTCAACGTATTTTTAAGTTTACTTATTTCTTTTTAAAAAAATATTCTTCCTTCCTCCCTTCCTCTCATTTGACCAGAGAGGGACAGGGTGAGAGAGAGGGAAGTGAGAAAGCAAGCCACCAGGTTCGGGATTCAACCGTGGTTGCCCATGTGGGAGTCCAGTGCTCTTAACCACCACACCACCTGCGGGCCGCATATTTATTTATTTCTTCTAGGAGTAAGAGTGACAGGGAGACAGTAACCCCCAAAGAGTCTTGATGCCAAGACCCACCCCGCAGGCTCAGCCAGCACCAGGTCACAGGTATGTGCACTCAGGGAGGTTTTCAGATGCAAACCCAGAACCGTCCCCTGGGGAGCAGCCCCACAGAGGATTATGTTCTACCACTGCGCTACTGTCTGGCCCTATCCAACCCTCTAATGCTGATCTCTTCCCCTTGTGTTCTGTTCTAAGCAGATGGCAAATACCCGGCCTTCCACAGCATAATTTTCCCAATACGATGATGAATTGGGGTCTAAGTCACACTCGTTTGTGAGTTTGGTTGGCACAAATCGGTCAATCTGGGGCTGCTCGACTCTGGCAATTATTTTATTTTTTTTCTTTTTTTGGAGAGGTTTTCGTTATAGGGCACGTGCGCTCGCCAGACAGACAGAGAGAGACAGAGAGACAGAAAGCGAGAAATCACCCCCCAGGGGGATGGCCACACCGCAATCTCTTCTCCTCCATTCTCCTCTCGGGATCTTGGGCACACACGCACACGTGCCCGGCATGAGTTTAAGCCACCGGGTCCGGGACTCGAACTGCAGTCGACTACGTGGGAGTCCAGCGACACAGCCGTTACGCTAACTGCTGGTCCCGACTCTGGCAATTTTGACAAATGGATGTTCACAACAGGACCAAAGCTTTGAGGGAGGCCAATGCTTGAGAAAGCCAACACTTCTTCCTTGATTTTTTTCAAAATTTAACTTGTTACACTGATTTTGAATCCGAAAACAGTTGGCTGCCAGCCCTTTCTGTCACTGTGTCTACTGCTTTTGAAAACATGAGTAAGATTGGGAGGACACCGGTCATACTGCCTTTCTTTATGAGCTGCACTATCCCATCTGACAAGTCACTCAGACAAAGTCATGCTAGGGAAATTAGGAGGTGGAGGTTTAAGAGAACACCATAAAACTGGGTCATCGTTAATTTGTTATTTCCTAACAAAATGATACTAAAAATTCCTAGTCTTTCCAGCTGTGCCAGAATCCCTCAGCAGAAAGAGCAGACACTTGCAGTCCCCAAGAAAGTAGGTTTTCTTTGTTTTCTGTTCACAAATGCTGTCACTTGACTCAGCCTTTCACAGATGAGGCACCTTGATCACCCAGGGTGGGTGGCTGTAAATGTGGGCCTTTCTACCCAGAAGACAGTTCTCTGTCTCCTCTCCCTGCCCTTCCACATTGGGAAGAAAGAACTCCTAAGCCAAGAAGACCTCAGAGGTCATCTGGCCAATCAGCTCCTTCACAGGGGAAGACATCAAGGAGCGAGGTGTGAGGTGCGTTGCCCAGGGTCAGGGAGCTGGTGAGAATGAACCATACCAGCCCAGAGGTGCAAACCGACTTCGTCAAAGCAGACAGAAGAAAATTCCTCAGCAGGA
>NW_006159521.1:7108425-7112474 GCF_000334495.1 Tupaia belangeri chinensis | reverse complement strand
GAAAGAATGATTTCAAGAGAGAGTTGAGCTTTGCCCTCTGTATCTGGGAGGCGAACTCTGGGCTCCCAGAACTGTCCTGTGTGATAGGAGTGTCTTGGTTTGCCTAGGGGCTTTGGCTGCTGGTCAGTCTAATAGGATTTATCTTGGGGACTTTGGGACATATTAGCTCTCACCTCCAAAGAGGCTGGAAACTAAAGATGAGCCTCGCTACAGCATGTGATCAAGCCCACACCAAAACCCAGGACTGCAGAGGCTCGAGTGACCCTCACTGCGCACTGCCACACATTGTGGCGGGCAGGAGGTACCACTGTCCGGGACTCCAAGGGAAAGCACAACTACAGCCCCACATTGGGACCCTCAGACCTCCCGCTACGCTTGTCTCGGGTCTGCTTCTGATTTGTATCCTTTTTCTGTAGCATAAATACAGGGCTTTCCTGAGTTCCAAGAGTTGTTTTAGTGAATTACTGAATGAAGGGACTGTGAGAACCCCTGAATTAGAGCCTCCTGGGCAGAAGTGAGGCTGCCCTGGGTAGCCTTGAACTTGCAGCTGGTGTCTGCAGTGAGGGCAATTGTGTGAAGGTCTTTGTCCTTAACCTGAAGTCGGGCCGATCTTATCCTCTCCTAAACGAAAGCATGGTCACCCAACGGAAATCCTTGGGAACAAGTCTTTGAAGTAAGTCTTTGCCATCTGAACAGCTGGAAGGAAGGATCCCGAAGGGAGCCTACGCCTGGCTTCAGTGCCCGTGTATCCTGCAGTGACAGGTGGAGGGGTTCTGAGCATGGAAGAGATATGGGCGGGGTAAGACTGATGGGCTTCCAGACTTGATGAAGACCATGCCCTTCCTTCTCAACTCAGTAGAGTCCCTGAAGAGGGCAACAGCAAGGAAGGAGAGAGGGCAACTCACCCTGGACTCCATCGCTACGTCCCAGCCGGGAAGCACTGCTCCTCTCTCGGTCAGAAGTGACCAGTGCTTGGTGTCAAACATGAGCTCTTCCTGATAGGCAGCCAGTTCTTCATTATACAGGCATTCCAGACAAGAACAATATCTAATCCCCGTATCTAGTCAAGTATTTAGATCTAACTTCCAGTTTGTAAAAAATCCAGGTGAAGGAATAGGGATGAGACTAGTAGAGAAATCGAACCAGTGCCTGTGGGAAACTTGTTTCAGTCTCTTTAAAAGTCAATGTCAGCAGGACCAGCAGTTAGTGTAATGGCTATGTCGCTGGACTCCCACGTAGTCAACAGCGGTTCACATCCTGGACCCGGTGGCTTAAAACTCACGCCGGGTGCGTGTGCGTGCGTGCCCAAGATCCCAAGAGGAGGAAACCAGCAGTTAGCGTAATGGCTATGTCGCTGGACTCCCATGTAGTCGACCGCGGCTCGCATCCTGGACCTGGTGGCTTAAAACTCACGCTGGGCGCGTGTGTGTGCATGCCCAAGATCCCAAGAGGAGAATGGAGGAGAAGGGATTGCGGCATGGCCATCCCCCCTGGGGGGTGATTTCTCGCTTTCTGTCTCTCTGTCTCTCTCTGTCTGTCTGGCGAGCGCACATGCCCTATAGCGAAAACCTCTCAAAAAAAAAAAGGTCCCAAGAGGAGACTGGAGGAGAAGGGATTGCAGTGAGGCCAGCCCCCCGGTTTGGGGGGTGATTTCTCGCTTTCTATCTCTCTGTCTCTCTCTGTCTCTCTGGTGAGCGCACATGCCCTATGGCAAAAACCTCTCAAAAAAAAAAAAAAAGTCAATGTCAGCAGCTGGACACTGAAGCAGTGGGAAAACGTGATGCTCTGTGCGGTTGACCCACATGGGAAGGTTCCTGGCTCACACCTGGAGACCTCCCCGAGTACAGTGGGCATGTGTGTGCCCATCACCGAGGGCTGGCAGAAGATGGGGATGGATTAGGTTATCGAGACCCTGCTGGGCGTGCTGTGTCTCTGTCTCTTTCTTACACTTGCTCTCTCTTACTCATGGAAGAAATAAACTTAAAAAAAAAAAAGTAAGTCAGGGTCATGAAAAAAAGGAAGTAGTAGAAAAACTGTGGTCGGATAAAAATAAGTTTAAAATTCATGACCAGGCACAAGCAGTCCAGCCTGGGGCTGGAAGACCTGGTTCGAGCCCCACACCAGGCTGAACAAGCTGCACAGTGTGGTATGAGCCTGTAATCCCAGCTCACTGGGAAGCTGGGGCAGAGGGCTTTTTCTTCTTTGATTTTTACATCTGTATCCCATTTCTCTTATGCTGAAAATGTAAGGGGTCGTATGGAGAGACCTGAACAAACTCTCTTTCTCTCTCTTCCTCACATTATTATTATTTTAAAGTTCATAACCAAATTGCATAAACCAGTGGGAAGGAGTGTTTGCAACAATCAAAGAAGTTTGACTATGGATTGTTAACTTTTTCTTTTTAATTCTCAGAAGATGCGTATGCTTTCCATAGACAAGGAGATGGAGAGAGAGCAGGGGAAAACACCCCCAATGTGGTGGTGTGCTTACACTGCAAACCTTTCTCTTCCCTTTCTTTGTCATATTGGGATTTGGGGCATGCATGCGCACATGACAGGCATGTTTTTCAAGCCACCGTGGCGAGGGTTCAAACCAGTGAGCCATCCTTCACTAGGCTATGGGGCTGCCTAGTTCTAATTGTTGTTCATTGTTTGCTTGTTTTAAAATTTAACTTTATTTATTTTTATTTTTCAATTTGACCAGAGAGGGACAGAGTAAGAGAGAGAGAAAGTGAGAAAGCAAGCTACCAGGTCCTGGACTTGAACCACAGTCAGCCATGTGGGAGTCCAACGCCCTTAACCACCCACTACCTGCCGGCCCTAAGTTCTAATATTCTAATAAGAACTAATAAGAAGATCTTTTTATTTTTCAGTTGCATGTGGAACTATTTAGGAACAAAATGTCATAAAGTCTATGAGGGTACTTTAAAAAGTTTGTGGAAAAATGGAAATAAACTATGAATTTATTTCGGTGCCAAAAAATGTAGAAATCCAAGCATACTTTTTTTCACAATACATGTTTCTTTTAAAAAATTTATTTATTTAATTCCATTTGTTGTTATTATATTTTAATTTGACCAGAGAGAGAGAGAGAGAGGAGAGAGAAAGGGAAAGTGAGAAAGTAAGCTGCCAGGTCTGGGACTCGAACCATGGTTGCCCATGTGGGAATCCAGCACCTCTAACCACCACGTCAGTTACCGGCCCCAACAATACATGTTTTTGAAGGTCTTTCCTGAATTTATCTTTTTTTTTTTTTTTGGGAGAGGTTTTCGCTGTAGGGCACGTGCGCTTGCCAGACAGACAGAGAGAGACATAGAGACAGAAAGTGAGAAATCACCCCCCAGGGGGGATAGTCACACCGCAATCCCTTCTCCTCCATTCTCCTCTCAGGATCTTGGGCATGCACGCACACGCGCCCGGCGTGAGTTTTAAGCCACCGGGTCCGGGACGCGAACCGCGGTCGACTACATGGGAGTCCAGCGACATAGCCATTATGCCAACTGCTGGTTCCCTCTCCTGTATTTATCTTGAAATGCTTCAGTGTTCTTGTTTCATAGCTTTGCCTTTGGAGCCATGTAAATATTTTACACAATTATAAAACAAAATTACCTTTTAAATTTGAAACCCTAAAATCCAAGATGAAATAAATGAACAAGTTATAGCCCAGGTTGACCTATTAGTGACATAGGAGTTCTCTAAAGGACTTTAAAAACCCAATATTTGGGCTGGCCCCACAGCCTAGTGGTTAAGGGAGTTGGCTCAGAGAGGGCTGACCATAATTCAAATCCTGGCTCTGCAGGTACATGTGTGAGCACACCCCAAATACTGACAGGATGGAGAAAGGAGGAGAAGGGGTTGCAGGGTGACCACACCCCAGTGTGTGTGGGGGTCTCTCTGATAAGTGCATATCACTTGGTCATTTAAAAAATATACATTATACATACTATAAATATTAGGTATGTTGACTAAAAACCAACAAAGAAATTTAAAAATGAACTCACTATTGTTACTAATAATATTAGTGTTATTTTATTTATTTATTTATTTATT
>NW_006159521.1:7044986-7107700 GCF_000334495.1 Tupaia belangeri chinensis | reverse complement strand
GGACCAGCAGCTGTAATTCGAGTCCCAGAACCAGCAGCTTAAAACTCATGCTGGGCTCATGTGCATGCGTGCCCAAAATCCCTAGAGGAGAATTGAGGAGAAAGGACTGTGGCTTGGCCATCCCCGTGGTGGGTAATTTTTTTATTTCTGTCTCTCCAAAGAGTGCATGCACCTTATAGCAAAAATCTCTTTAAAAAAATCCTGTTATCTTTGCAACGAGCTATCTTTTTAAAATTTCCTATTCCCTAGCTTTGCCCCCCAAAAAGAACTAGATCCCTTGAGACTCAGGGCAGTGAGTGTTCGTGGTGCCCAGGGTACTGGTCTCTAAACGCCATTCCCCATTTAGATGAATCTGGGCCCCTGGGAGCAATGGCCAGTTCTAGGTCTGGGGTAGTTATTGTGCACAATAAGCCCAGACCTATCAGGCCCCATGACCGGGACCATGTTTAGGAGCCACAAGGGCTTCTCACTGGTTAAGCAGAGGATCATTTGAGTCTGAAAAAAGGATAACCGCAATGGAGCTAAACAGGCACAATATTTAAAATCCACTAGTTCTGAATGATACTGGAAATAAAAACCATCACCTTGGAAGGTTGCTATGGCAACAACTCCATTGCTTTCAAAATCGGTAAGTCAAGGCAATGAATCGAGTGTTTTATCTAATTTCCCTTCTAGAGCATATCTTAAGGCTACCAAATAATAAAACCCAAACTGATAAATGCAGACGGCATAACAGAATTAGAAAATGATAATTTTCGACAACTAATTAATCAGGGGCTGTAAGATAAGTTTCTAAGGTCGGGTGGGTCTGCTGACAATCTGAGTGTCACACAAACAGGGACCAACAGGCAGGAACTACACAACATCCCTGATGAAGGGCGTTTGGCAAAAATTGAATCCGAATCTGACCAAGCTTTCAGATGAAACTACCAATTTAGAACTACAGGGAGCAGTGAGTATTCACACATCACATGACACAACCGAGCAATGCCAGACTGTAGAAAGATTTGCAGGACAAACAACCTTTTTTTTAAAGAATTATTTATTTATTTATTTATTTTTTAAAGAGAGATTTTTGCTGTAGGGTGTGTGTGCTCATTGGAGAGACAGAGTGAGAGAAAGCGAGAAATCACTCCCCAGGGGTCATGGCCACACTGCAATCCTTTCTCGTCTACTCTCCTCCCAAGATCTTGGGCACACGCGAACGTGCTCCCGGTGTGAGTTTCAGGCCACTGCGTCCAGGACTTGCACTGCAGACAACTACGTGGGGGGGTCCAGCAATGTAATCCTTCAACCAGCTGCTAATCTCAGAATTACTTATTTATTTATTTTTAAATTTTGCTATAGGACGGATGCACTCACAAGAAAGATTGAGAGAGAGAGAGAAAGGGAAAAAGCAAGCCGCCAGGTCTGGGACTCAAACCACAGTCAGTCATGTGGGAGTCCAGGATCTTAACCACCATACCACCTTCCGGCCCAGGTTTTTTTAACAAATAAATTTCTAGAAGACAAAAAGATCAACAAGGACATCTTGTTATTGATTAAGAGGTTTGAGACCCAGCAATGAGGTAGAATGTGTGGGGCTTGCTTAGATTCTAAATCAAAACAAACCAATAAAGAATCTGTAAGAGGGACCAGCAGATAGTGTAATCATTACGTTGCTGGACTCCCACACGGTTGACCGCAGTTCAAGTCATGGACCCAGCAGCTTGAAACACATAGGGCGTGTGTGTGTGTGTGTGTGTGTGTGTGTGTGTGTGCCCAAAATCCTGAGAATGGAGGAGAAGAGATTGCGGCATGGTCATCCCTCTGGGGGGTGGAGGGGTGTTTTCTTGCTTTCTGGCGTGCCTATAGCAAAAATCTCTCTCTTAAAAAAAAAGAAAAAAAAAGAATTTATAAGATAGGCATGGAATTGGCATACTGATAATGTTGATATGATATAAAATATACATACGATATTGGTATTGACATGATATTAAAAGAATTATTCATTATCAAGGTACGATAATATCCTTTATCATGATAGATACATAGGGACAGATTATACTATCTTTTCTATTTTTCCATATGTCTGTAAATATCCATAACAAAAAGTTTTTCTGAAAATGCTTCAGATAAAAAGAATTAGCTAGGAACCAGCAGTTGGCATAATGGCTATGTCGCTGGACTCCCATGTAGTTGGTCATGTTATAAGTCCCGGACCCGGTGACTTAAACTCACGCCGGGCGTGTATGTGTGTGTGTGCCCAAGATCCCGAGAGGAGAATGGAATAGAAGGGATTGTGGCGTGACCATTCCCCCTGGGGGGTGATTTCTCGCTTTCTGTCTCTCTGTTTCTCTCTGTCTTTCTGGTGAGTACACCTGCCCTATAGCAAAAACCTCTCCAGAAAGAAAATTAGCTAAAAAACACAATGAACACAATATTTATGATAAAATGTTAACTGTCCCATCTTAAGTCATGGGACTGTGGATGCTTATAGTTTCTATATATTTGAAAAATTCATCGTAATAAACACAATTTTAGAAGCTCTTATACCCAGCAAGAATCAAGACTGGGTTGGATTAATCATGTAGCTACAGACACCTAAGGCGGCATTTACCAGTAATGTCCTCAGAAGGAGAGGATGGAGGTGCAAACGCCTGAGCTACAAAACTAAGGAAGTGACAAGAGAGACCTAGAAACAGAGATCCCAGCTGACGAGACAGTGACCAGGCTTACTACACTCATGACATGAAGACTCCCAACTCGGAGTGGATCAAGAGCACATTCAGATGGGGGGAGGGGCGTGATGACTCTCACCCAGAGTGAGAAGGCAAACCTTGACCTTGGCAGCCAGAAGATGATCTGGGCGGCCCCACGCACCCTAAAGCCTTAATCTCTTAAGCATCAGGGGCGTAAACAGCAACCCGGTGGAAGCTGAAAGCCTTTTTTTTTTTTTTAAAGAATTGTGTATTGAATTGTATCTATTATTATTATATTATTATTATTATTTTAATCTGTCTTAGGGTACGTGCACTTACCAGAGGGCAACAGAAAGAGAGAAAGAGAGGGTAAGTGGGAAGGCAAGCCTTCTGGTCTGGGACTCGAACCATGGTCTTCCATGTGGAAGTCCAGTGCCTGAACCACCACACCACCTCCTGGTCCTTGAAGCGAAAATCTTTTATGATATGGAGTTCTAGCATACAGAGCTCTAAAATAAGCCCACATGAAGCAGCCGGCCTGCTTGTCACCTGCACACATGAGCCAGCCTCTGACATGAGGAACTGTGGAAGCACAGCTGTCTCACGCCCGCCAGCCTACTCACACAGATCCTTCTCTTACCTAATGATGACGCACTGGTTCTCCCTGTCGATGATCATGTTTCTGTACATGTTATCTGCCAGGGCGTAGATGTGTGGTGGGTTTTCATATTGTGCCTACAAAAGCAAAAAACGAAAAACACACAACCGTGGTCAGATACAGGGACACATTACACGCTTTACTAGGCCCTGAAAATGAATTCACCACTGTGGTTCTAACATCATAAACACCGCATGATACGAGAATTCATCCAATTTCCTAGGTCATAAAGAGTCACACCCTAACAAAATCGAGATGGGACTTGGAAGGACTCTCCTGTGGGCATACGTGTGATTCAGCCCTCAGACATGACCTTCGCCTTCAGAGACTCCGGCACCACACCCTTCCAGCCCAACACGCCTCTGCAGACGGCATTCCACTTCTAAGTGTGTCTGAAGACACTTGGGTAACAGGTCTTCCAAGAGGCCTACCACAAACCTGCATCTGCCTTCTACAAAAATTCTAAATTCCTATGTAATTTCTTCTAAGAGGAAAGTTGTGGGTTCAGGGATCTCAGAAGGAATTAAATGAGACTATTCCAAAATGAGAAAAAGAAACTAAATTTTCCCTAAGAGGGCAGGAGGAGTAGTGTGTGTGTGTGTGTGTGTGTGTGTGTGTGTGTGTGTTAAGGGATAAACTGGTTGGGCCAGTTTGCTTCAATCTTAATTAGGGGAAAAAATTCTGCCCCACCAAAGGTATCTTCCTGGGATTGACATGTAGTCTCATAGAATATCTTAGCTATGCATAAATATGGAACCAAATATGTTCTCTATACCTAATAAATTCACCGTCTGGGCCCAAGTTTAATTGATTTATTTAATTTGCTTTATTTAATTTCTTGACACCTACCTCCCACACTCACTCAAAATCACTAAAAAAGAAAACTGGTTCATGTGGTGTATGTGTGGGGAAAGAACACTCCTGAAATGGAAGGTTATTCAACCTAAGAGAGTGAAAAGGACACCAGGTCCAGAATGAAAAGACGTTGGGAACTGCCTGTTCACTGGCCCCATCTCTGAAGTGGGGGTAAGAATGCCGGGCTGCAAGGTCTCACGGGGAGCTGGGGTGATGGGGGAAAGGTAGAGCTGTGTGCTAAGGAGAGGCATGACCTGCATAAAGCATCTTTCTGCTTCATGATGCAGCAATGGGCCTGGCTCGGAAACTGCCCCCGAGTTCTGTCACACCAGGGTGGACAGGGGGCTTGGGTGCTCCCACACGGTAGGCACTGGTGTGTGCAGTGCCCCGTGACCCCCTGTGCTGTGGGCTGGAGGCTCACAGGGAACCGCCAGGGAGGGTGGAAGGCCTGACAGGGACCAGAAAAACATGTTTCTACCTTATGGTCGGATGGGTATATGGGTGGGACCACAGGATTCAGTCTTAGATGGACTGCTTCTATCCCAGACACAGGAGGTAATTTTTTTCTTTTCTTTTTTTTTCTTTTTACTATAGGGCTTTTGCACTGCTCACCAGGGAATGGAGAAGGATAAGAATGCACCCCTTTATGCACCCCAGGGGAGGATGGCCACTCCGAAATCCCTTCTCCTCCATTTTTCTACTGGGATTGCGGGCACCCATCTTTATCAAGCTGCCGGGTCCGGGAGTGGAACCCCATAGTCAGCCATGTGGGATCCAGTCGCCTTAACCCCCATGCCACCAGCTGACCTGAACAGGGAGTAATTTTTTTTTTTTTAGGTTTCAATATTTTATTCAAGTTTTATTTTAAATGATGTTAATTAGAACATTTGAAGAAGGGTACACAGGGGGTACTTTTAATGTCTCTTTGAAAACAGGGAAGTAGAGGCTTAAAGGAAAGAAAAGCGGATGGGAAATAGAAGGAAATGGAGCTGACAGGAAACTATGGACAAAGTCATTGGCCAATGGCACTTCGACATGGCTTAACGACATCACACCGGACCTTGGCACGTCGCTCTGTGCTTTTCACACTGGCTTCCATCTGTGGTCTCAGTGAGCCGGTCAGTTACCTGGGAGAACTACGGAGCAGGCAGTTCCTCTACTTCATTCCTCCCTCCCTGAGAGCCTGAAAGCCATTACAAACGGACTTCGAGTCCTAGCCCCGCCACTCAGCAGAATCTCGGGGCCTCAGTTTCCCCCTCCGTGAAATGAGGCAGGCAGTAATGCACAGCTAGCATGTCACACAAGTGTCACCACACAGGGCACTCAATAAATACCAGTTTTACAACACTCTGTTACCATTCAGTGAAAATAAGCATACTCTGAAAAATTCTACACTGCTTTAAAGAAAGCTCTTCGAAAGATGAATGTTCTAGAAGAGCCTGGTGTGCACCAGTCCTTTTCAGAGACTGGAAAGAAACCAGCATGCACTGCCCTTCCATCCACCACACTCGGCTGTCACCGAGCCGTGGAGCCAGCTCTGCGCCTGCTGCCCCGGGGCCCTGCGGATCCGGGCGCCAGGGCAGGGCCCCGCCCCTGCTGACAGTGCCTCCCTTGTGCTGGGCTCCCATAAAGGCAGCATTATCAAAGGTCTCTCGCGTGGCAGCCTCCTTCGGCTCCAGCGACCAGCACCATTCATCTGGCAACAATGGGGTGGGCTCTTGCTCCGAGTAAATTGCCTTCCACTTCAACTGATGAATCTGTGTGGGCGCCCTTCTGTTTGTTTTCCAGGGGTCAGGATTAAAGAATACTCTGTGCTTCTGCTGAGAAGAAACGAGGGGAGGAAGAGGGAAGGAGAAAGATGCAGCTATGGGGAGGCCTGGGGAAGCGATGAGCACAGGGGGGAAAATAAGAAAGAGGGTTGCGGTTTCTATTTCTATCACATAGCTGCAATGACAGGGAGTGGAGTGGAGGGTCACATTAATAAATGAAGTGACAGAAGATTCCTCTTTCATGTTCCAGTGAAAGCCACCACTGAACCAAGGTGCAGATTCTGAGAGATGGTGTCCACTGCCTTATTAATTAGTTTTTAAAAATATTTTTTAAGAGAGATTTTGGCTATAGGGCATGTGTACTCACCAGAGAGACAGAGACAAAAAGTGAGAAATCACCCCACAGGGGGGGATGGCCATGCCGCAACCCCCTCTCCTCTCGTGATTTTGGGCACGCACGCACACGCGCCCGCCCAGTTTTTAAGCTGCTGGGTCTAGGACTTGAACAGCTGTTGACTACATGGGATTCCAGTGACTTGACTACATGGGATTCCAGTGACGTAACCACGTAGTACACCATCTGCTGATCCAGCCTTATTTATTCTTTACCTGCTACTGATGTTTATTCCTTGGAATTTTGTGGCATATGTGGAAGCAGGAGGCCCTACATCCCTGTTAACAAATTTTGTATATAAATAAGGCTCAATTATTAGATAGTCCTATGCGTTTTTGAACTGCATTCTACAGAGAGGAACATTATTAAAAAAATCAAACAATGTTACTTGAGCATCCCCAGTAAATAATTCATAATAAAATGCAAATGTATTGTAACTTAAGAAAAACGAGGGGAACACCACAAACGCCCGAAGCGCTGCCATAATTTACAGAGCACAGGACTTACCGCTCCTTGGTACATCTCAATTTCCTTTTCCCCAAAATACGGCATCTGCTTAAAAGGGTTGACTGAAATTAACACGGATCCTATGTATGTCTGGATTTAAACCCAGTTAAGGTCCATCGTGAATCTTCGTGGCTACACGCTGTTCAGATTAGGTAGTCAGATGTGATCATCAACTCGTAATAACTGTCCAAAAGGAAAGAACATGTCCTTGTCTTCTAGAAGACTGCAAATCAAGTCAAAAGCAGTTTTTCAACCTGCTCAGCCTTTGTTTCTCAAGAAGAAGAATGAGTTTGATTACCAGGTGCTACAAAAAGAGAACGTTATTTTAAATGAATTAAAGAACATCTTTTCAAGACTGTACCAGGAGAAAACAAACAGAAATGGCCAAGGAGTGAAAAGAGTAGGTATCTTTTCTCTCAAGTGGTTGGTATTTTTCCCTTGGAACTTACACACACACACACACACACACACACACACACACACACACACACACAGAGTTTATAAAATATAAACTTTCTTTTTTTAATTTGCCAGAAGGTGCATGCGCTAACCAGAAAGAGACAGAGAGAGAAGAGATTGAGACAGCACTCCCCTGGGGAGTGCCACAATCCCTCCTCCTCCACTTCTCCACCCTGTGGGGACTTGGGGCATGGGCGCACACGGGCCTGGTGTGTTTTCCAAGCCACTGGGGGCAGGATGCAAACTGCGTTGTTGGCCATGAGGATTCCGACTCTGTTAACCTCCAGGTGACAGGGCCAGTCCTAAAACATTTTCATATACTCATTTAACACATTAGAGACATAAGATCAATTGAACTGTTTGTCTGTGCCCCAGAAACTTAGCGGAATTGAACAGCATCCATAAGACCATATTCAAAGAAAATGACAAACCCACATAGGTCAGATTTAGGGGGAAAAAGTTATTGTTCCATATGAGAAGTACAGGAGGGTCTCTCAGAGAGGATGTGTTTATGCTGGGCCTTAAAAGGTTTTTTGTTGTTGTTAGTTTTTGAGAGGTTTTTGCTATAGGGCGCGTGCACTTGCCAGACAGACAGAGAGACAGAAAGCGAGAAATCACCCCCCAGGGGGGATAGCCACGCTGCAATCCCTTCTCCTCCGTTCTCCTCTCGGGATCTTGGGCACGCACACACATGCGCCTGGCGTGAGTTTTAAGCCACCCGGTCCGGGACGCGAACCGCGGTCGACTATGTGGGAGTCCAGCGACATAGCCATTACGCTAACTGCTGGTCCCTAAACATTTTGACACAATGCATTTTAATGTGTCCAAATAAAAGGTTGTTCTAACACTATAAAAACCCTTTAGATAAAACAAACTCCTTGCCCACCTGGAGGGAAAAAGTAGTCAAAACAACAAAAACAAAAAATATATACATATTTAGAAATGTTTCTTTTAATCATTCACTTCCCAATGTTTAGAAGTTTTATGATTCAAAAAGTAAAACTGGGGGCTGGCAGGTGGTGTAGTGGTTAAGGTGCTGGATTCCCATATGGCCGACTATGGTTTGAGTCCTGGATCTGGGGGGTAGCTTTCTTGCTTTCTCTCTCTCTCTCTTTCTCTGTGTGTGTCTCTCTCTGATCAAATTAAAAATCATAATAATGAATAAAATAAATAATTTTTTAAAAAAAGGTAAAACTGAGCTGGTTCCATATCTCAGTGGTTAAGGAAGTTGGATCTCACATAACCTACAGTGGTTCTAATCCTGGCCTGGCTTCAAAAATACGCCGGGTGCATGTGTGGGTGCATGTGCCCCAAATCCTGACACAACCATGCTGCACTAGGCGGTACTTTCTCTTTCTCTCTCCTTCTCTCTCTGGCAAGTGCACACACCCTCAGGCAATTAAAAACAAAACAAAATAAAAAAAAAAAAGAGAGAGAGATCTTCTCTCCCAAGAAAACACATATTTACATATTAGGACATAGGTGTCAATTCCAGCAGCCCAAGGGTGTCTAGTCAGATTGCCCGTTTCCTTAAACCCAGTTCCACTCTGACTGTGGGTAAGTCACACCTCCAGGCCCTGCTTAATGGATGATAGAGGTGAAAACAGGACCTACTTCCTAGCCTCGCTGTGAGAACTAAATAAAATCGTCGAGATCAAATGCTCAATGCATTATCGCTATTTTATTAATATCCTCTAAGATATACATTTTGTCATGCTAATGTCTCTGAAATGATGACACATACTTTTTTGGGGGGGGGAGATTTTTGCTATAGGGCACGTGCGCTTGCCAGAAAGACAAGAGACAGGGAGAGAGAAAGCAAGAAATCAACCCTAGGGGGGATGGCCATGCTGCAATTCCTTCCTTCTCTTCTATTCTCCTCTCGGGATCTTGGGCACGCACGCACACATGCCTGGTGTGAGTTTAAGCCGCCAGGTCCGGGACTTGAACTGCGATCAACTACATGGGAATCCAGCAACAAAGCCATTATACCAACTGCTGATCCCGACACATAATTTTTTAAAGGATTATTTTATTTAACTTTATTTATTTTAATTTGACCAGAGAGGGACAGAGTGAGGAGAGAGAGAGAAAGAAACCAAGCCACCAGGTCTGGGAATCGAACCATGGTCGGCCATGTGGGAGTACAGAGTCCTTAACCACCATGCCACCTGCCAGCCCTGACATATAATTTTTTAAAAGTTCATTTATTTTTACTTATAAGGCAGAGTACATGAGTACATAAGGGAGAGGGGCACACTTCCCAGCGAGGCCTGGTCAAGCTACAATCCTTCTCCCGCCAATTCTCCATTTGTACAGAATCCTGGGAACATGAACGAGGCATAAAGCCAGCAGGGCTGGGATTCAAACCCCAGTCAGTCTTGTGGGATCTGGCTTCCTCTATGCTGCACCTAACTTCTGTACCACAGAGCCAGTCCCATGATACACATTCCATCTGTGGCTTCTTAATTTGGATGAGATGCAGCATTATTATTATTACTGAATATGGATGGATTACTCATTTTTTTGACCAGAGAACACATATACCTATACTCACCAGAGAGAGACAAAGAGAACACACCCCTAAATGGAGTAAGGTCCTGCTGCAATCCTTTCTCCTCCATTTCCCCATCTTATTGGGGTCTGGGGCACACACATACACAGACATACACCCACTGTGGTACTCAAGCCAGTGGGGCTGAGACTCAAACCATGGCTGACCTTGTGTGATCTGGCTCCCTTAACTTACTAGGCCATGGGCTGGTCCATGGATTTGTACTTTTTCCTTTTAAAGATTTTTTTTCTGGGACCAGCAGATGGCGTAATGGTTACATCACTGGACTCCCACACGGCCAACCGCAGTTCGAGTCCTGGATCCAGGAGCTTGAGCCTCATGCCAGGTGCGTCTAAAATCCCAAGAGAAAGACGGAGAAGGGTTTGCAGTGTGGCCATCCCCCTATGAGAAAGCAAAGTAATTGAAAGCAATTTCTTGCTGTCTCTCTGTCTCTCCAGTGAGCACACACACCCAATAGCAAAAATCACTCTTTAAAAAAAAAAAAAAGATTTCTGCCACAGGAACATGTGCTCACCAGAGAGACAGAAAGAAAGAGGATAAGTCAGAAATCACTCCCCCCCAGGGGGGGATGGTTACACCGACATTTCTTCTCCTCCCTGTCTTTTTGGGATTTCGAACATGCACGCACTCGTGTCTGGTGTGTTTTTCACACTGTCAGGTCCAGGACTTGAACTGCAGAGTCAGCCATAAGGAGTCCAGTGCCCTAACCACCACAGTGCCTGCTGGTCCATGAGTCAATACTTAAAAAAAAAAAAAAAAAAGTATGCATACACGAAGGTGAGAATGCAGAACGACGTGGTCACTGCTTGCTTCCTCTGTCACTGAGCAGAAACGTCCTCAGACCTGAAAGTTCTGCACACTGAGTAAGAGGTGTTCTTAGAGCACATCCGACATTCATTCCCAAGTACTGTCTGGGGCAGCCCACGTGCTCAGAGAGGGTGTCGATGAGCCAGTGAATCCCCACTGGAAATCACTACAGAGTTAGGAAGGAGGACCAGGAGCCTGAGATCGGCAAATGTTTTTCCAGTTGTCAAAGTCAGGTGAGACCAATGGTAGACTGGTGGCCTACTTTTTCTTCTTAAGGTAAAATTTAGAACAGATGAACAAACATACTAATATTCAGCCGATAAGAGGTGCCCATGATGCTGGAGCCAAGATTCAGTACACAGTGATGAAAACTAATCGAACATAAGCACAGTTACATGGTACTCATCTAAGCAGCCCACAGAACAGCTACGATTAGTAATCCTAAGTCATTACAGGGAAACTGAGGCATAGAGAAATTGAATAAATGTAGTCTACTTAGTGAAAAAGCAAGAGTTCAGGTGATCTCCTTATATAGCACATTATTAATAGTATAAACAAATAAATAGGCCCCAAGTCACATGCTTGCTAGCATTCAAACCCAGCCAGCCTGACTGCAGTGTCTACAACTCTAATTCATCAAGCTATAATGTCTTTCTAAGACTGGCAGGTATTGCTTCTGCTATTAATAATATTATCATTATTTTAAAATTTAAAATTTTAAAAAATTATTTTATTTAACTTTTATTATTATTATTATTTTCCAGTTTGGTCAGAGAGAGTGTTAGAAAGCAAGCCTCTAGGTCTGGGATCTGAACCACGGTGAGCCATGTGGGAGTCCAGCCCTTAACCACCAAGCCACCTGCCGGCTCCTATTAGGAGACTTTCTGCATTTAGCAAATACAGACACAGAAAATCTAGCTAAATTTAAAGGTCAGATAAGTGCTGAATAATATCTGTAGTATAAACTGTGTCCTAAGTAAGTATGATCCTCACACAGTATTTGGGACACACATACACTAAAAAGTTACTTGTTGATCTGGAATTCGAATTTAGCCAGGCACCTTTATCTTATCAGGCTCCCCTAAATCGGCAGCGTAGGATTTAATGCAGGGCAGAGGGGCTTGGATCAACAGCCCTGTGGGCTCTTCTAACAGATTTTTTTATTTTTATAAGGATTTTTTTTAGGGTGCATGTGTTCATCAGAGAAGACAGGGACAGAAAGAGGGAAAGTCAGAAATCACCCACAGGGAGGATGGCCATACCACAATACCTTCTCCTCTATTCTCCTCTCAGGATTCTGGGCGCGCACACACGTGCCCGATGTGATAATCAAGCCACCAGGTCCAGAACTCAAACCATGGTCAGCTAACAGATTCTTTGTGTATTCAAATATCTATCTTTCTTACTTGGATCTTTTTCAGAATCCTTTCCACATGGTGTGGATTTATTCAAATCAAAATGAGTGAGGTTTATCTCTCATTCTGATTCTCATGCTAAACAAATAGAATCGGTTTTATGGTAAACTCGGTTTTTTGTTTTTGGAGAAATTTTTTTTTTTTTTGCTACAGGGTACCAGGGAGACAGAGACAGTGGGACAGAAAGTGAGAAATCACCCCCTGGGAGGATAGCCATGCCACAATCTCTTCTTCGCCATTCTCTTCGCAGGATTTTGGGCACGTACATGTGCCTGGCATGAGTTTGAAGCCACCGGGTCTGGGACTCGAACCGTGGTCAGCAATGTGGGAGTTCAGTGATGTCTACATTGGGTCTATTCTACATCCTACCCTGGTAAAACAAACTTGGGCAAATACAACCTTGCCATGGAGAAGAGCTCACCTGCCCTTAGTTGTAAATGCTGCTAAAGCCACCTGGACAAATTGATCACTGTGCACAAAGAACACAGGGTCAGCAGGCGGGGTGGTGATTAAGGTGCTAGACTCCTACATGGCCGACCATGAGTCCCAGACCTGGCTGCTTACTTTCTTACTTTCTCTCTCTCTGGTGAGTGCACATGCCCTGTAGAGAATTAAATAATCATAAAATGAATTAAATAAATATTTCTTTTTTTAAAAAAAAAGGAAGAAGAGGGGGCTTCCCTGAGGACATGAGCCAAAGGTAGCACCTTCCCATCAAGCCCTTCCTGCCCAAGAAACCCACACACCCAGTAAGTATAAATTCAGTTGAATACAGGTCCTCAAGTAACCTCGAGTGGTCAGTTTTTGTTTTCTGTTTAAATAATCTGCTACATAAGAGAGCTCATAAATTCTTTTTTTTTTCTTTTGGAGAGGTTTTTGCTATAGGGCGCGTGCGCTCGCCAGGCAGACAGAGACAGAGAGACAGAAAGCGAGAAATCACCCCCCAGGGGGGATGGAGAGCTCATAAATTCTTGATTTTGCACTAAGTAGAGTATATAATTACTGTTAGTCTGATTAAGGAAACATTCAGAGGGGAGGAAACACCTCTTTTGGTCAAGGACTAGAATTAGAATAACGAGGAAGAACTGTAGTCACAACCCTAAATTTCCCAGTATGTTCTCAAAGGCCCTAATATTTGGGAGGATTTCTGAAAAATAAATGTGGCCCGTTTCTATGCTAAGTAGCTACAAATCTGACTAACTCAGAAGAATTCTGACAAGAGAATTTAATTTAGATTTAAAGGAAACAAACATGTTGTTTCAGATAGGCGTTTGTCCTCATTGTTTCTCTAAACAATTTCCACCCTTTGCACCAGGCAGGGTCTGCAGAGACCTCAGCTACTTCCCTGGGAGCACAGGTCTCCTGGTGGGTTGGGACCTGCAGGGAACTCCCCACAACTCTCACTCCCACTCCCTACTACATAATTCAGGTTTGCCTTTGGAAAAAGTGATCCGATCATTGTCTCTACCCACGTAATCTTTGGTGGGGAAGGTGTGGTATAGATTAATTTTCAAAATGCATGGAGACACAAAGCTTTGAGCCCCCTCCCCCCAAAAAAGTCATCTTATTTAATAGAATATGAGAGACAGAAGGACCCAGTAGATTTTTTTTTTTTAGAGGTTTTGGCTATAGGGCACGTGCACTCGCCAGACAGACAGAGAGACAGAAAGTGAGAAATCATCCCCCTGGGGTGGGGGTTGACCACACTGCAATCCGTTCTCCTCCATTCTCCTCTCGAGATCTTGGGCACGCACGCACACGCGCCCAGCGTGAGTTTAAGCCACTGGGTCTGGGACTCAAACTGCAATTGACTACATGGAGTCCAGCGACATAGCCATTACGCCAACTGCTGAAGACCCAGTAGATTTTTAACTGATTGGATGAAAACTCATCCGTGAATGTATGAGTGTTCATCGACCTGCAGCAAGAATGACAAAAAGAGAAACAACACCCTGAAATTTAAAAAAAAACTTAGCTTATTCAACAGAAAGGATGATCTTTTATTCTGGAGTTATTTCCTGTTCACATTTTTGGTGTTAAAATGTCCTTTCTTCTGGCCAGGCATTGGCACAGTGATAATGCAACTGGACCCACAAGGGAAAGGTCCTGGGTTTGCGACCTGCGACTTCCCTGAGACTGCCAGGCATACACGCAAGTACCTGTGGTATGTGCCCTCTGAGACCGGGGGTGGATGGGGGCATCAAGACCTGCTGGGGGTGCCTGTCTCCATCTCTTTCATAAAAGAAATAAATAAACTTAAATAAAATTCTTTTATAAAATATGGTTGTGGAACTTCTGCATATTTATTTTGAATGCTCTTATTAGGCAAAACTGAGGATTTAACCTGTTTTGGCTTTGTTTTGTTTTCTGCTATAGGGTACGTGTGTTCGCTAGAGAAAGAAAGAGGGAAAGTAAGAAAGCAGCCCTCAGGGGAGATGGCCACGCCACAGTCCCTTCTCCTCCATTCCTCCTCTCCGGATTTTGGGCACAAGTCAATGAGTCCGGGACTCAACCGTGCAGTTGGCCGTGTGCGATCCAGGGCCTGAACCACCACCATGCCACCTGCTGCTCCAAAGGTTAACCTTTCTTTCTTATTTTTTTTTTCCTTTTTTCTTTTTGAAGAATTATTTTATTTAACTTTATTTATTTATTTATTTATTTCAATTTCACCAGAACAAGACAGTGAGTGAGAGAGAAAGAAAGTGAGAAAGCAAACTGCCATGTCCAGGACCCGAACTGTGGTTGGCCATGTGGGAATCGAGTGCCTCTAACCACACCACCTGCCAGCCCCAAAAGTTTAACCTTTCTAACAAAACATTTTAACGGCCAGTGAATTCCCCAAAGCTGCCCACACTGACGGAGTCAACTTCCCTGGGTGCATCACCAAGGCAGGGAGGTGAGGAGACTTGTCCAGAGTCACATACGTGAGCCAAGGCTTGGCTCCAGCTGCCAGGCCCACGCCCGCCTCACTCCAAGAGGCCCCCTCCACGTGAACGAGCTGCCAAGGGCCAAACCTCACTTGGAAAAATGACACGGCCTAGAGCTCCAGTGGGTCTGGCACAGACGTCTGAACTCCTAATTCAAGGATTAAAAATGCCAAACACACTTGAGTGTGGTCGTGGAGGAAAAACAAGTTTGGGGAAAGTTGGAGCCAATGAGCATGAAGTGCTCTACGCTGAAACGACTCTCACGGGCCAAGTGGCTACAGAGGATGTCTGGCCAAGCACAAGAGAGACCGCTGCAGTGTTTGCCTCAGATATTTTAGAACGTAATTGTAGGAAGTAGGGCAGCATTCGCCACACGTGGATGGTAAACTAAACCTCCCTTGTCTTAGGATAAATAGCACGAAAGTACGGGGTTTTACTGGTACAATGTCAACATTTTTAAGTCGATTTGTCCCCCTCATGTAGAACGAGGAGATGTGCATTCAGCTCGAATGCATAACAAATGATTGTTCTAAACACTGCCCTTCAGTACAGTATTAGATACACTAACAGACAAGGCAAAATGAGCCACTTTACAACTTCATGCGAAATCAAATCTCTTCTTGCCTTAACAATTAAACACAGGAGAGAGGAGGGGGGGTTAGCTGAACGCCTCATTTACAATAATGCTGCTCAATTATAACATTTTGTTAGCACTGAAACAGTAAAGGAGGTCATTAACACTTATCAGAGGAAAAGCTCTACAAGCCAGATCCCTGGTATGGTCTCACAAACATCCACCGGGCTTCCTCAGATTGAAAGTCACTCTGCTACTGAGAGAAAGCGCATTTGTGCTGGGCTTCCCGTGGACCGAGTGGGCAGAGATTTCTAACACATCAAGTCATTAGTGGTCAAGTAGCTCATTTCCTCAGCAGAGCACGTGATTACTCAGCCATCCATTCAGCGGCATTAGTTCAAAGGCGCTTAATCAGCCTCCTTTCTGCGAGCCATTTCAAAATTCTGTTGTCTGAATTTATAAAGCAAGTCTCGATGCTCTGCGCATTTTCAATGAACACGCACCACGTCTGCGATGATGCGGGAAACCAAACAGTACATGATGCAGGAGGCCCTGCATTTTTGTTAAAATGAACAAAAACGTGGGACCAGCAGTTAACGTAATGGCTATGTCGCTAACTCCCATGTAGTCGACTGCAGTTTGAGTCCTGGACCCGGCAGCTTAAACTCAAGCCGGGCACATGTGGATGCATGCCCAAGATCCCAATAGGAGAATGGAGGAGAGAAGGGATTGCGGCGTGGCCATCACCCCTGGGGGGTGATTTCTTGCTTTCTGTTTCTCTGTCTCTCTCTTTCTGGTGAGTGCATGTGCCCTATAGCAAAAACCTCTCCAAAAAAAAAAGACAAAAACAGTAAGAAGCACACACATACGCATGTCTCTATGTGGTTAAATCAAGAGATACACACAGTGTGATTTATAAAAACTAACATGTGTGGGGCCAGCAGGTGGCGTGGTGGTTGGGGCGCTGGACTCCCACATGGCCAACTGGCAGCTTGCTTTCTCACTTTCCCTCTCTCTCTCTCTCTCACTTTGTCCCTCTCTGGTCAAATTAAAATAAATAAATAATTTTAAAAGCTAAATAAAATAATTATTTAAAAAAAAAATAACTAACGTGTGGTGGAATTCCAAGCAATTTGAGTGTTCTTTTTTTTTCCTGATTGGATTTTATAAGCCATGTTAAAGAAACATGTATTGCTCTAAAGATTATTTTTAAGTTTTGTTAAAGGGCATGTGTGCACACCAGAGAGAGAAAGAAACAGAGAGAATCACTCCCCAGAGAGGATGGCCACGCTGCCATGCCTCCTCCTCCAGTCTCCTCCTGGGAGGACGTGTGCACGTGCCCAGTGTGATGTTCCAAGTCACCGGGTCCAGGACTAGAACCATGTGGGGTCCAGAGCCTTACCCTCCATGCCACCTGCTGACCCATAAAGGTTGTTTTGTTTTAACGTTGATTTTTTTGAAGAGGAGATATGAGACATAGTCCCTGCCCTAGAAAAGCTCCTGGTGTTTTCAGAGTAAATTATCTTTCCTTTTTTTTTTTTTGGAGAGGTTTTTGCTATAGGGCGCGTATGCTCGCCAGACAGACAGAGAGAGACAGAGAGACAGAAAGCGAGAAATCACCCCACAGGGGGATGGCCATGCCGCAATCCTTTCTCCTCCGTTCTTCTCTCGGGATCCTGGGCACGCATGCACACGTGTCCGGTATGAGTTTAAACCACCGGGTCCGGGACGCGAACCGCGGTCAACTATGTGGGAGTCCAGCGACATAGCCATTACGCTAACTGCTGGTCCCCCAGAGTAAATTATCTATATGGAGAGGAGTAAGGTTGTCTGGGCTGAGGATGTATTAACTACTGATGATTACTGACATCATTTACTTTATGTTTTCACTTGTTTCTTTTTTTTAGTTTTTGCTATAGGGCACATGCACTCACTAAAGAGAGAGAAGGAAAGCAAGAAATCACTCCCCAGTAGGATGGCCACGCAGCAGTCCTTTCACCTTCATTCTCCTCTCGGGATTTTGGGCATGTATGCACATGAGCTGGTATGTTGTTCAAGCCACTAGGTCTGGGACTTGAACTGTAGAGTCAGCCAAGTGGGATCCAGCCACCTTAACCACTATGCAACTTGGCTGGGTCTGGACATCATTTTAAACACTACCCAGTTTATCAAAAACCATGTTTACAGGACTGGCCCCACAGCACAGCAGTTAAGGGAGCCAGTCCCACAAAGTCATCCACAGTTAGCAATCCCAGTTTACCAGTCAGGAAATCAAGGCACGCAGATAACTAAATTTATTTATTTAGAGAGAGATCTTTGCAATACTGGCTTACTGAGAGGCTGAGGCGAGGATCACAATGGCATAATCTGGTAAAAAATACCTTTCTCCCTCCTGCTCTTTCTCCTTATTTAAAACAAACAAACAAAAGTGAATACAATTTTTTCTTTTTTTTAAGAGAAGTTTTTGCTATAGGGTGCATGTGCTTGCCAGAAAGACAGAGATAGAGAGACAGAAAGTGAGAAAGCACCCCCAGGGGGAATGGCCACACCACAATCCCTTCTCCTCCATTCTCTCGGGATCTAAGGCATGCATGCACATGCACCCGGCGTGAGTTTAAGCCACCGAGTCTGGGAACTGAACCACGGTTGACTACATGGTAGTCCAGCGACATAGCCATTATGCCAATTGCTGTTCCCATACGTGGTTACAATATTTTGACAGTGGTCCCATGGCCTGGTGAACCACAGGACCAATCACACAATTTGAACCCTGGTCCCAATGGCCTGTACAACACCTCTGAGCATGTATGTGTGTGTCCAGAGTTCCAGCAGGGTAAAGAAATGGAGGAGAAACTGTGGTGTGACCAAGTCCCATTGGGGAAGGTACTTTCTCCTCTCTGTCTCTCTCTCTCCCCCCCCCTCCCTCCCTCCCTGGTGAGTGCATACACCCTCTGGCAAAACAATTTTTCAAATAACATATAAATAAATAAAATAATGAATAAAAATAACTTTGAAGCATTAAATGATAAAGCATTATGACACTGTTACATTCAGATAAAGTAAGCATATTTCAATTTTTTGACCAAATAAAATAAGAGCTTATGCTTTATCACAAGTACTTCCAAATGGTTACATCAAAAGCTGCAGGAATCAGCAGCTTTTGTCTATAAAGGGCTGCAACATAATTATGGGAGACTCTGCAGCGAGACGGCCCTGTGGGAATTACCCAGCCCTGACACGGGAGCCAGAAAGCAGTCTGGACAGGGCAGCAAGGGACGGCAGGACGTGAAGGGACCCACACGGCTGTGTTCCTGCAAAACCGCTCCGACAGAAATGGCAGTGGGCTGCCACCCACGATCAAGATGCCATTCTAAGTAGATCGTAGCATAATGTGTATCTCCAAATTGCCAAGAGAGTATATTTTAAACGTATGCATTACAAAGAAAGGACGTGAGGTGATGCACATGTTAATCAGCTTTAGTCACGCCCCGACGTATACTGGGTTGTCGGCAAAGTCAAGGCGCGTTCTTGCACAGAAAAATACCGCGGCTTTCCCAACGACCTAATGTGTGTGTGTGTAGAAGCATCACATGGTATCCTATAAATAGATAAGTATTATTCTAATTTAACATAAGCTGGGGCCAGCAAGTAGCATGGTGGTTAAGCCGCTGGATCCCACATGGCTGACTGCGTGGTTCAAGTCCTGGATCCGGTGGCTTAAAAATCCCACCAGTGTGTGTGCGTGTGTGCTCAAAATCCTGAGGACAGAAGGAAAAGGGATTGTGACGTGGTGATTTCTCATTTTCCCTCTCGCTGTCTCTGTGTCTCTCTGTGCGTGCACGTGCCCTATTTAGCAAAAGAATTTTTAAATAATAATAATAAGTTAAAAAGTAATGTCATTATAATGTAGCTAACAAGTCCAAATATATATGTTAACCCTTAAAAGCATTGGTTTAGGGGCCAGCAGGTGGCATGGTGGTTAAAGTGCTGGATCCCAACAAGGCCAACTGCCTGGTTCAAGTCCTGGACTTGGCAGCTTGTTAAACATGCCCAAAATCCCAAGAGAAGAATGGAGGAGAGGGGACTGAGGCATGGCCATCTCCTCGGTATGTGATTTCTCACCCACTCCCCTATCTCTGTCCAGTGAGGGTACACACCCTCTACAAAGAAAAACTAAAAAAGAAAAGCACAGGTTTAGGGGGCCAGGCAGTGGCACAGTGATAAAATACAATGATCTGTAGGCCATTAGGTAGCATGGAGATTAAGGTGTTAGGTCCCACAAGGTCAGCTTCTTGGTTAGAGTCCTGGACCCAGTGGCTTGAAAATCGTGCTGGATATGGGGGGAGGGGTAGGAGGGGGGCGGCATGTCCAAATCCCAAGAGGAAAGTAAAGAAGGGATTGCTAAGTGGCCGTCCCCCTCGGGGGTGATTTCACACTTTCCCTCTCTCAAGCAGGCACAAACATCCTATAGCAAAAACTACAAACAAAAAACAAACAATGCTTTGTGAGAAAAACCCATGAGGAAAGGTTGCCAATTTGCATCCAGAGACCTCCCTGGGTCCACTGGGCATATATATGTGCCGTGTGGGCTGGAGCTGGAAGTGGATCCCGTACTAGGCCCCAGTCAACAGTGTGCATCTGTCTCTGTCTCTCCTTCTCATTCATGGAATAAATGAATGAACTTAAAAGGGGTGGTGGTGGCAGGTGGTGTGGTGGTTAAGGCACTGGACACCCATGTGGCTGACCGTGGTTCGAGTCCCAGACCTGGCAGGTTTCTTTCTCTCTCTCTCTTGCTCTCTTGCCCTGTCCCTCTCTGGTCAAATTATAATAAATAATACATAAATAAAGTTAAATAAAATCATTCTTAAAAAAAAGTGTGTGTGGAGGGGTGGCGTCAGGGTTTAGGAATTTAACTCCATGGGCAATTGGTTAAATTTCCTTATGGTACATAAGAAATGACCAATGTTGGTCAGAGTGCCTAAGTCCCCTGAATAATGCTGTCCATCGGTACTGCTCGATAAATACCCAGTGAGCTGAAACGCCTCCTCCTACCAGCGATGGGAGAGGCAGGTCCTGCAAAACTATCATCACATATGGACAGACATTTCTTTTCTTTTTTTTTTAGGGAGGTTTTTGCTATAGGACATATGTGTTTGCCCGAAAGACAGACAGACAGGAAGTGAGAAATCACCCCCCGGTTGGATGGTCACTTAGCAGTCCCTTCTCCTCCATTCTCCTCTCAGGATCTTGGGCATGCATGCACACGCGCCTGGCGTAAGTTTAAGCCACTGGCTCTGGGATTCAAACCACAGTCGACTACATGGGAGTCCAGCGACATAGCCATTACACCAACTGCTGGTCCTGGTCAGACATTTCTAACACAGTCAAGCAAGCAATATAAATAAAGAAAAAGAGCCAGTGATGGAAAACTACTCCACCCTAAGCTTTCAGGTTTAAAATCTAAATTGTATGCTATGTCAGTAGCAAGACTCTAGTTTACTTACTTACCTACTTATTTATTTATTTATAATTGCCAGAGGACGTGCACACTTGCTAGAGAAAGAGACAGAGAGGGAGAGGGAGAAAACATCCCCTCGTGGGGCGTGGTCACACTACAATCCCTTCTCCTCCATTTCTTCATCCTGTTGGAATTCGGGGTGTACACACATATGTATCCAGCATGTTTTTCATGCTGCCAGCACCAAGATTTGAACCACAGTCGGCCATGTGCGATCCAGCTCCCTTAGCCACTCAGTAACGAGGTCAACCACAGAAGACTCAGGTTGCAATTGGTCATCAGCAACACCATAACTATAGAAGTCACCATCGGCACCAAAACCAAACCTTGTGGTACTATTACTTCAACTTCTCACAGATCTTTGCATGTCTATGATGAACTCTTACAATAATCCCACAAATATATCTTTACAGAGTTGCATCAAACACGATCCCTAAATCCTGTAGGATTTTACATAAATATCACAGTTCTCTGGTCCTAATGAAGTCAACACATATTTAAATCGAATTTCCAGTATGCATTTTTAAAAGCTCTATAAGAAAAAATGGCATCTGGCAAACTAAAATCGAAAATGAAAGAACAACTGGAGAATGTCAGGCACTTTCAATGGCTGATTGTCACTTCTTCTGTTTCCTTTAGTAAATACCAAGGGGCAGAAAAATGGGCCAAAGCAGGTGTGCATGAGGCAACCTTTTCTAAACCTTTTAGTCTGGACTTAAAAGTCTCTGCTTTGTGATCAGAAGGCATTATCAATAGAACTCTGCAAGCTAAGACTTTCTCTAGAACAGCCAAAGTTGTAGACATCATGTGGGTGGCTAGACCGCATCAAAGATCAATAAAATACTGGTTGCTTTTCTTTTCTTTTTTAAATTTTGCTTTAGGGTGTGTACACTTACTGGCGAGAGAGAGAGAGAGAAAGCAACCCCCAAGAGAAATGGCCATGCTGCAATCCTCCTCCATTTTCTTGGGATTTGGGGCACACATGCACACACACCTAGTGTGCTTCTCAAGCCACCGGGTCCAGACTCTGACCTGCGCCATCAGCCACGTGGGAGCCAAGCCCCCTTACCCTTCCACACAGCAGCTGGCCCTTGGCTGCATCTCGACCTCGTGAAATACTGGGGAAAGTATTTAGCCCATTGCACGGCCTAAGCCAAGTGACCACAAGGTCCAAAAGCTCATTCTGAAACAATGCAAATGACAGAGAGTGCCCGTTCAGACTTTTAGATAATAAAAGTCATCTTCGACTAGGCTGAAAGGAGGACGGCATCACGTCACAGAAACGTCCAAACGAACCAGCAAAGGATACAAAAATGTAGTCGTCCATGTATCTCTTCTTCAGATTCTCCACGATGGAGTTCTCTGTGATCTTTGAGAGCAGCACCATGTCGTCCACGCCGCTGTGCTTGACGTTGTGGCTCTGCCAGTGGTACCGGTAGGCACCTTTGCTTCCCTGGGGACAGGAGAGACACGCGGTTAGGAAAGCTTATTTTCACCCGGAGAAAACAACAATGGACAATAACAAAACGCTGCGGTTTCCCAAGTATTATTCAAATAAGAAACAGCGGAACAAGCAAACCATCCGGGACGATTTCACTACCAAGGAGACATGGCTGTGAGTTCCAGCTTTGTCACCCAGACTAAGTGAAGTGGGCAAAAGGAAAAGGGTACTTTGTCACTAAAACATCCTGTGTGTCATTTGCCAAATGGGATAAGAAGACCCGCATCATAGACCTGCTGGAAGGATTAAATAAAGTAAGAAATGGCAAAGTCCCAGACAATGTCTGGAACGCACACAGTAAGGACCACAATGGACCCTGATAACTCCAACTTCATTGTTGTACCGAATTTGTCAGTGAAAATAAACAATGAAATGGAAAATTTCTGAATTCGTTTTGCAAGTTATACAACAGGACTCAGAAACAGAAAGAAAGTGTATCCCACAATGGCTAAGCCACACTGTCATGATTTCTCAAGCCATCTACATAATTTTCCCTCCATAAACCTTTCACTGTCCATGCAAGATCGGCCTTCCCCATTGAGTGGGTAAGCTACATCTGGGCGGCTGAGACTGTACACTGAGGAAGTGGGCAGCTCAGACTGAGGGTGCTCACAGACAGGCTCTCCACCCTACGACCCACCGGTCTCATGGTGCCCAGGTGGATGAAGCCTCGGCCCTCATCTGTTTACAGGGTTTCAGGTTAACACCAGCCATGGCTCTGAACACTCTGTGGATGGCAGGCTTCCTTTTACTTGACATTCCCTTTCTCCCTCCGTCCTTCTCTCTCTCTCCTTCCTCTGTCTGTCTCTCTCTCTCTCTCTTTTTCTCTTTAATTTTGCCAAAGGGTGCATATGCTCACGAGAGAGGGAGGCAGAGAGAGGGAGAAGGAGAAACCATTCCTCTTGGGGATGATCACGTGGCAACCCCTTCTCCTTCATCTCGCCATCCTCTCAGGATCCGGGGTATGGAAGTACACACACCTGACATGTTTCTCAAGATACCAGGTCCCGGAAGTAAACTGTGTGGTTGGCCATGCGGGATTCCAGTGCCTTAACCACCAGGTCATAGAGCAGGCCCTATTTGGCATTTCTACAGTGGAATCCCCATGTGTTCAGAAATAGGTCAGGGCCTGGGAGCACCCACATGGCGGAATTTGGGGAGCTCAGAACCCACTGAAGGACATGTAGATGAGGATGAGCCAAAGTGATGCGTGTCAATGCATAAATACATACAAAACGCATGACTTCCTGGATCAGGGCAATTTGAAGGAGATTTCAAATATTTTGCATTTGCCAGAGGAAACCAGAGAAGTTAAGAAATCCATTATAATCTCCACCACAGGGGCAAAATGGCTAATATGTATGAAATCACAGCAAATATTGAGACTGTTCCTTCTACACCTCAGGCACCCTCCTGGGAGGTCACGCGCTGGGTGGGAGATGAGCGTGAACTCAGAGGACCGACTCTACCTCTTCCTGGAAGTTCATTTCTCGGCGGAGTTTGGACAAAGGAGAGAAAAATCAAGCGAGGGTACAGAGAAAGGCCAACTGCTCAGACAAGGATGAGAAAAGGGAATAGGAGACTCTGAGAGAAGGGGAGGCAGAAAGAAATGGGATAGGAGCCATATTACATTTCATGTAAAATTTTCTTAAGTTGTTAAACGTTTCCTCCGTGGGACACGCAGGTCTTTTGGTAAAAGCACATTCTCAGAGACCCCGGAGCCAGCATGGGGAAGTACCCATGCCATGGGCAGGAGCTCTGCAAGGGCTCTGAAAGGGTGGCCACCCAGGCCGCCTTGCAGAGGGAAATGGCTCGATGATATATTTGGCTTTCTCAGAACCACATGCAGCATCAGTTCTACAAAATTACCTCAGACCTCACCACTCCTTCTTCCTCTCATGGCAAAGCAGGAAAAAAGAAAAGGCACCGGCCACAGCATGACTCACTGGAGTCCATCAGGCCCAAGGTCTACTGCAGACGCACACAGACTCCTGGCACTCCTCGCCCCTCACCCCCTCCCCTCCAGCTTTCTGGGCACCCACAAAAGTGGCCCTGCATAGAAACCCAAGGTCCCGAGTCACCTCCTGTGGCTTCTTTACGTATGGGTTGGTTTTAAACCCCAACAAATATCTACCTATACAAAACAATGTTACTTTTCCTTTGAAAAACATGTATGCACATGGGCCAGTCAGGTGGCATGGTGGTGAAGTCGCTGGACCCCTCCTGGCTGACTGTACAGTCTCAGAGGCTGAGTCTCAGAGGCTGAAAACCATGCTGGGCACAGGTGTGTACATGCCCAAAATCCCGAGAGGGGACTGGAAAGAAGGGACTGCAGTGTGGTCTTCCCTCTGGGGTGTGCTCCCCGCTTCCCCGGCCACCAGCATACATGGACAATAGCCAAAAAAGGAAAGTATGCCCAGGCAAATAAAACAGAAGGCTATCAGACAAGTGGCTGTTTCACGTCTACGAAGCACAAGCAACAGACGAGCTCTGAATCGTAGCGCGTGTGTCGGTGCGATCCACAGACGCTGCCTCCCCAAGGTCGCCCCGGTCAGTCTTGGTGTCCAGTCCGACTGCCCTCTCTGCCTCGCTCGATGTGGGACATTCCTGTCTGTCTGAGAGTCCGTCTTCTCCCGCTTCTAATGGCAGTTATGTTTTGGACTGCCTTGTCCTGAATATCACTTGAAACTGAGGATTCTCATCCCCGGGTCTCTCTTCTTATCTTTCCATCTTCCAGCTAGCAAGATCAGGAACCGAACATGAGTCAGGTGTCAACACATAAAACAATGAGCTATTCGATTCGTGGAGGTCTTTCCATTCACTTTTCCAAACAGCCTGTGGGAGAACGGGTTAACATTCTCCTGTTACATAGAAGGAAATGGATCTCGCAGCCAGTAAGTAGCAAGGTAAGCTGCAAACCCAAGACTCAGAGATTACAGACTCATCCACACGAGGTCCCTTCCCATCATCTCCCCTTTGCTTACTGGGTGCTTCTGCCTGTTAGGGCAGGGGGCTGGATGGCACTGCGGAAGTAAAACTCGATGCTCTGTGAGGCTGACCGGCTTGAGAAGGTTCTGAGTTCACGCCCAGAGACCCCCCCTGAGTATGACAGGTGCATGTGTGCTTGTGATCTGGGGTTGGTGGAGGCTGGGAGTGGATTGCGGCATCAAGATCACGTTGGTGACAGGACCAGCAGTTAGCGTAATGGATATGTTGCTGGACTCCCATGTAGTCGACAGCGGTTCGAGTCCCAGACTCGGTGGTTTAAACTCACTCTGGGTGTGCATGCGTGCCCAACATCCTGAGAGGAGAATGGAGGAGAAGGGATTGAGGCGTGGCCATCCCCCTGGGGGATGATTTCTCACTTTCTGTCTCTGTCTCTGTCTGTCTGGCGAGCCCACGCACCCTATAGCAAAAACCTCTCCAAAAAAAGAAAAGAAAAAAAAAAAAAGATCACATTGGTGCTAACCTGTCTCTGTCTCATTCAGAGGATAAATATTAAATAAAGGGACATGAAGATGGCAGCAGAACGATAGTCTCCAAAACTGAATTCACAATAAAAAAGACACACAAGCTCTGTTAACGACCACCTCGCTCTGCAGCAAAGACTAAAAAGGTGATCGATTTGATGTGTTTTCTGAATCCACGTGGTCATAAACGTCCTTCCCTCTCGCTCTGTCTTCTTCTCCCAGGAAATTATAATTATATATATGAACTCACTCAACCTGCAAAACCGTTCTCCATACTGTGTATTTTACCTTGATTTTACTGGTTTAAAACAGGAAAATGCCCAAGGTCTTCCATTATCATTCTTACCGTTATTGACAACTCTTTGCTATGCCTTACTTTTTCACACTACCTGCCCCCGCAAAAACTAAACAAAACAAAACAAAACGAAAAAGAACCCACAACTCAGATGCGCTAAGGGGTGGGAGGAAAGGCAGCCGGGAAGAGTGGGAGCCACTCGGAGCCTTCGGGGAGGGCTGACTTCCAGATCACCAAGGACAAGGTCAGACCCGCTGCAGTGAAAGTCGGGCTGCGGCTGGCCAGGCAGCTCTAGCAGAGGTGACGACGTTATCAGAGAAGCTGGAAACCAAACATGGGTGTGAGGGTTCCCGTCCCAGCCCAGGGGAGCTGAAGACCCCACAGGGAAACAGTACGGCCGGCCTCTGTTTTTGTGTACAGGATAGAGCTGGGCAAGAGTGCGATTTTTCCAGAGGCCTTCCTTGCCTTCCAGAGCCAGTGAGAGGGGCTGGGGGGTAGGTAAACTGACATCAAGGTGGGCAACAGCTTCCATCTGCACCCTCAGGAGGCCTGGGGAGCAGAGGCTGCAAGTTGCCTTCGGACCACCACCCGGAAGCGGGAGCAGTAACACGTGTGTGGTTCCGGAACAGTAACCCTGGACGCCTGTTCTCTGAGAGCTTCTTTCTCCTACTCTTGACTGAGAGGGGTGGGGTCGGCTGTGTGAGGGTGGCCACGTGTGTCAGGTTCTCACCTCGGCAGGACGCTTCTCTTTGCAGGCTTCTTTGATGAGCAACTAATTTTTGTTCCTCCCACTAAAGAAGGCACCTTTTTTTGGTGAGATTTTTGCTATAGGGTGCGTGGGCTTTCTGGAGAGACAGAGAAAGCAAGAAATCACCCTCCGGAGGGGATGCCCAGGCCGTAATCCCTTCTCCTTCATTCTCCTCTTGGGATTTTGGGCATGTGCTCACACGTGCTCGGAGTGAGTTTCAAACTGCTGGGTCCAGGATTTGAACTACAGCTGACCACGTGGGAGTCCAGCACCTCAGCCACTACATCACCTGCTGGCCCCAAGAAGGCAACCTTTTAAATAGGTGAGGGGCCACTGTACAACCGTGATAGGATATTGTTACTATGAAGACAGTAACAGTAATCCTAAATTCCCCTTGGCCCTGACAGTTACTACAAATTAGGAGGGAGAAGTTTCCCACTAGCTAGGAATTGAGTGCAGATTTCCCCGAGCCATGTTTAGTTTCTTTTCTTTTCTTTTTTTTATTTTCTTTAAATTTATTTATTCATTTTTAAATTTGACCAGAGAGGGACAGAGGGCGGGGGTGAGTGAGAACGCAAGCCGTTAGGTCCAGGACTCGAACCACGGTCAGCCATGTGGGAGTCCAGGACCCTCAACCACCACCCTACCTGCCAGCCCTGCCACGCTTACTTTCTAATGATGATTCAGTTCATTTAAAAGCCGCGGATTCGGACGCAGGTTCTAGGACGTGGGGTCTGCCCACGGGGCATAATGGCCTGGCTTGTTGCGCGGGTATAGGAGGTGGCACCGAGACAGCGCAGGCCCTCATGCAGACGAGGAACCCAGTGGTGGGGCTGGGAGACCTGGCTGGCTGGCTCCCGGGCTGACTAACAGGTGGAGCTTCCTCGCTCAGTGTGTGTTTACCAGGGTGGGGACCAGCAGGGCAAAGGTGAGTCAGCACACACAGGTGACAAGACCCTCTGGGAAGTCACCGTCACTGCCCAGGGCGGAGTCCCGGTGCAGCCCTGGCCTGTCACGCAGAGGTTCTGCAAACACTCTCACGACTGTCCCAGTGAGCATTTTTCTCCTTCAGCCAGGAGAGAGGAGTTCCTCATGTTAGGCAGCTGCAGTCTGCAAACGCCCTTTAGGTGCTTGGAAAAGAGAGGCCATTAAATGCGCCATGTAAATGCAGCAGGTCGTGTTGGGAGGGGCTGACCACACGCACCCACGCTTCTAGAAAGTGTTTGCTGCACAGCTGTTCTAGAGAGGGGTCCAAATTCTTGAACAGATAGTTAATGAGGAAAAATTGAAGTTCACATCCTCTTCGATCCAGCAATTGCATTCTTAGGCATTTTCCTTAAGACATAACCTTGAAGGGGGAACCAGCAGTTAGCGTAATGGCTATGTCGCTGGACTCCCACGTAGTCGACCGCGGTTCGCATCCCGGACCCAGTGGCTTAAAACTCACACCGGGCGCGTGTGCGTGTGTGCCCAAGATCCCGAGAGGATAATGGAGGAGAAGGGAGTGCGGCGTGACCATCCCCCCTAGGGGGTGATTTCTCGCTTTCTGTCTCTCTCTGTCTGGCGAGCGCACGCGCCCTATAGCGAAAAACCTCTCCAAAAAAAAAAAAAAAAAAAAGACATAACCCTGAAGGGATGGGAGAATGCATGTGCAAAGCTGTTCACTGCAGCAAAGTTTGTAACGGGGACAACAGGAGCCATGTGAGGGGCAGATGGTGACACAGCACAAGCTACAAAGGGGTGCTATGCCGTCAGTAAAGACCTTTTCTTTACTGATTTTAATTTTTGTCAGAGTGCATGTGCTCACCAGAGAGAGACAGAGAGAGGGAAGGTGAGAAACCACCCATGCCACAGTCCCTTGTCCTCTGTTATCCTCTTGAGATTTGGGGCACACATGCACACCTATCTAGCATGTTTTACAAGCTGCAGGGTCCAGGACTCAGAACCATGGAGTGGGCCATTGGGATTGAGCCACCTTAACCACCACACTACCTGCTGGCTCCAAGACACACTGTCTCTTAAAAATCCATCGATATGTGGAATAAATATAGAATAACTGCATTAGACAACTTTATTTTAAAGCTGGGATTTTGAGAGAAAAGTGACTTTTATTTTCCATTTTACCCTTCACTGCTTGGATTACATGTGGTTGAAAATAAATAGGAAAACAATAGAAACGATGAAGACAACATCAACACAAGCGAGCATTTCCTGGGGTGGTTTTGGGTGCCGACCAAGATCTCTAAGCCAGAAGCTGGGCTTTTATTCTACGACCGGACTCTGTATGTTTCCAGGTCTGAGAGGCAATTGGAAGCTGTCTGGGCAACAAGAGAGGATCACGTCTGGGACGCTGAGCTGGTCACCAGCCAGCAGATCTGAGGTCCAGAAACGCCCCCACACTGCAGCTACATCGGCCCCGAGCAGCAGAGAGGCCTCGTTCTCATAGACAACGGACAATGATTAACACTGGCCTGCACTCTAGCTAAGCTGGTGGGGTTTTTTGTTTGTTTCTTTTTTAAAGAGGTTTTTGCATTAGGGCACATGCACTTGCGGAGAGAGACAGACAGACACAGGGACAGTGAGAGGGAAAGTGAGAAATCACCCCCCGGGGGGATGGCCACGCCACAATCTCTTCTCCATTACCCTCCTGGATCTTGGGCTCGTATGCACAAGCACCCAGTGTGAGCTAGTTCTTTAATGGGATTTTTCTGTCCCAGTGAATAGGAACAAGAGATGAGCAGAACTATCTGCTAGATTTTGAACTTTTAGTTGGCATTCTGGAACTCTTTCTTTTGCATTTCTGTTATTTGACTGGAAGGAAACATTTCTATTATAAAGGATAGAAAATCAACCACAAATATGTGTCTGTCTACTACGTACAAGCCACTGTAAACCAGCACTGGGTTCGAACTATATTTCAACCTCATGACTGTTTTTTTTCCGAGAAAGATTTTTGTTATAGGGTTCGTGCACTTGCTGGAGAGAGAAACAAAAACAATAACAAAGAAAAAAGAAAAAAAAGAAAGAGAGAAATACCCCCCTGGTGGGGGTGGCCACACTATAACCCCTTCTCTTCTTGGGATTTTTGGGCACGCACGCACATGTACCTGACCAGTTTTAAGCCACTGGGTCTGGGATTCGAACCACGATCAACTATGTGGGAGTCCAGCAACATAACCATTATGCCACCTACTGGTTCTGGTCCCATCAACTTTATGGAATTTAACCACCCAACATTTTGGCACTGTGCAGATGTCTTTGAAGCAGGTATGTATTGCTGGCCTTCAGGGGGCACAGAACAGGAAGGAGTGTTCTGGAAGACTGGGAGACAGAACAGTCGGTAGCTAATAAACCCTCCCAACTCCATGACCATTGGGGTAACTGGAACTAACATTTACTGAAACCAGAGTTGCTTTATATAATCTCATTTAATTTGCACAGCACCTGTAAAACGCAGGTATTACAAACCCTGTCACTTTCTACAAATGAAAACTTCAAGCCTAGGGTTATAACGTACCAGCTGCTTAGAGGAGGTGGGTGGGAAAGTGCCCTGGTGGCGTGGCCTGCAGGGCTGGGAGTGCAGGAAGCCCGATGAATATAGCGTAGGTGCTTATTATTAGTTTCATTCAGGTAAGTACATACGGCCCTAAGAGAACTTCAATACCATGTGGCATTTCAGCTACATGATCTCATTCGCCCCTGAGTTGACGCTGGGGTTTCTGACTTCCTTTTCTGTACTCTTGCTGCTACACCACAGCTCACTTCCAATTCCATGCTCTAGGCCAAGTGTAGACACTGACTCTAGGACCACTGTGAGTCCAGGGGTCTGTAGGCTGGAGTAGACTTCTGGGAAGAGGTGGCCCCAGGGCAGAAGGGTCCATGACCAGGGCAAACACAATCAATCGTCCAGTGTGGGGCAGTTTTGAGTGTGGAAGAGTGAGTTGTTAATACAAAAGCTGGAAGGCCGATCCTGTAGCGTGGTGGTGAAGCATTGTGCAGAGGAGCTGTAATGGAGCCCTCATGGCTGACTGTGGATCAAATCCCACCCTGGAAGCTTGAAAAATATGCTGGGTACATGCATGCATGCGTAGGATGCTGAAGGGATGGGAAGAGGAGGAAAAAGGGATTGTGGTGGGGCCAGCAGGTGGCGTGGTGGTTAAAGCACTTGACTCCCACATGGCCGACCGTGGTACAAGGCCTGGACCTGGTGCCTTGCTTTCTCACTTTCCCCCACCCCCCTCTCTCTGATCTGGAAAATAATAACAATAATAAATAAAGTTAAATAAAATAACTCTTTTTTAAAAATTAGGGATTGTGGTATGAGCAGACCCTATTGGCGGAGGGGGGATGGTATCTCTCTCTGTGTCTCTATGTCTCTCTCCCTTGCATGCACATGCATACCCTCTGGAAGAAAAAATAAATAAACCTGAACAAGAGGCATAAACACTGTCTCTTGCTGTGCAGTGTACCGGTCACCAATTTGATCTAAGAAAAGCCAAGGGCAGTTCTTGAAGACTACTAGCCCCCTTAGCCAAGGCCCACTGTCATTTAATCACAAAGCGTCACACAAATCACTCCATGTCTCCAAGCCATCCCCTGTTTCTGTCGACTCTGTGCTGCTCACAGGGCTGTCGTGAAGACTGATTGACCACCAAACCAACCCCCAGTCCCTTTAGCGGTAGGATGGTTAGGATGGTTCTGTAAAATGACACACTCAGGGCGCAAGTGTGGAAGGTGCACACCAGGTTGGCAACACCTAGCCAAGAAGGGAGGGAACAAAATGTTTGTAGAGTGAGAAAGAATGGTAAGGTGCCCCAATTTTCTTTCTTTCTTTTTGGTGCATCTGTGTGTGTGTGTGTGTGTGTAAACTTGCCAGAGGGAGTATGCAGTTCCCAAAGAGAGACAGAGAGGGAAGAGGACAAAGCACCCATGATGGGGTGCGGTCACACTGCAATACCTTCTCCTCCATTTCTCCACCCTATCAGGATTTGGGGTACACATGCACATGCCCCAACATGTCTTTCAAGCCCCTGGGACTGGGGTTTGAATGGGGGTCAGCCATGTGGGATCTGGCTCCCCTAACCATCTCACTATGGGGCCGACCCACCAATTCTATTTAACTGAAGATTTGAGAGTATTTATATGCAATATCACTGTATAAAAATCTGGTGTTAAAATAGTGTGACTGTGTTTCTCTCTAAACATCCTTTCTGCATGGCTTTATCTTTCTATTGAATGTACATTTGTAAAATATATACACAAAGGCCAACCAGTGGCCTGATGGTTAAGGTAGCTGGATCCCACATGGCCAACTGTGCAGTTCCTGTCCCAGACCACGCAGTTTGGAAAATCACGCTGGCATGCACATGTGTGTGAGCCAAAAAAATCTCAAAAGGAAAACAGAGGAGAAGGGACTGTGGCCATTCCCACTTGAGAGCTTTTGCATTTTCTCCCCTCCTCCAAGTGCACATGCTGTAGAGCAAATTAAATATACGCAGACACACAGAGCCATTTTCACTGTGAAAAAATTAGATTGAATAAAACAGCAGATATAAAAGTACTCCTGGGGGCCAGCAGGTGGCATGGTGGTTAAGGGTGCTGGACTCCCACGTGGCCATCCACGGTTGGAGTCCAGAACCTGATGGCTTGCTTTCTCATTTTCTCTCTCTTTTTCTCACTGTCCCTCTCTGGTCAAATTAAAATGAATAAATAAAGTACAATAAAATAATTTTTTAAATAACAAAAGTACTTCTGCAATGTAAAATGAAATATAAATGTATGACACTGTTTTCCATATTTGTTGCTATTCCATATCAGCTCAGGTTTCTAATTCTTATTTTTCCCAACTTGCAGCTATAGCAAACTCTACTTTAAATAACAATGGGGCCCACAGGAAGAGGAAACAATGGCCTCTCTGTTACATTCTCTGCCTGAAATCTCAACTCCAAAGGATCCTTTTCTTTGTCAACAAACAATGCAAAGGGAACACATTATAAATGAATAGTTGACATGTCTTGTCAATCCTACATGCATTGTTTTCCACATTTTAACACTCTGAAATTAAGGCTGGTCCCCTCACAGAGCAGTTAAGGGAGCTGGATCTCACATGGCAACCGCCATTAGAATTCCAGCTCCAGAGGCTTGAAAAGTATGCTGGTGCGTACACGTGCACAGCCCAAACCCCAGCAGGATGGAGAGATGGGGAGAAGGGATTGCGTACACACACTGGGGGTGACTTCTTTCTCTCTCACTCTTCTCTCCGGTGAGCACACATGCCCCAGCAACAACAACGACAAAAAACATTCTGAAATCAGACATGTCTTATAGTCAATCGTGAGTCACAGCTTACCTAGCAGTATTATTTTGCTTTTTTGGGTTTGTGTGTGCTGTTTTAAACGGGGTCTCGTGTCTGGATCTTCCTGCCTCAGTCTCCGTGTGGCTGGGACCACAGTGCATATCCAGTCTCAGCCTCTGAGCAGCCGTGTCAGCTAGTGCACGTTGCTGCGTTAGTTGGGCTTAGTGGCTGGGCCTGCAATTCTGTTTTTTGGGGTTTTTTTGCAGTAAATAAAATAACGACGTGCCTCTTATAACCAGTAGCATCTGAGGCATGATGAACTATGACAGACTACTTTTACATTTTTTATTTTTTTATTTTTCGGAGAGGTTTTCGCTATAGGGCACATGCGCTCGCCAGCCAGCCAGACAGACAGAGACATAGAGACAGAAAGCAAGAAATCACCCCCCAGAGGGGATGGTCACGCCGCAATCCGTTCTCCTCCATTCTCCTCTTGGAATCTTGGGCACACATGCACACGCGCCCGGCATGAGTTTTAAGCCACCGGGTCCAGGACGCAAACCGCGGTTGACTACATGGGAGTTCAGCAACATAGCCATTACGCTAACTGCTGGTTCCCAGACTACTTTTATTAGAGGCCAAGGGCGAGCCTTCATTTTTGCTTTTTTAAGTTTTGCTATAGGGCACTCGTGCTTGCCAGAGACACACACAGAGAGAGAGAAAGGTAACGAAGTGAGATATTACCCCCTAGGGGGATGGCCATGCTGCAATGCCTTCTCCTCCAGTCTCCTCTTAGGATTTTGGGCACACATGCACCTGCACCCAGTGTGATTTTCAAGTCTCTGGATCCAGAACTTGAACTGCACAGTTGGCCATGTGGGATCCAGCTACCTTAACCTCTGTGCCACCTGCTGGCCTGCAAAGACTCTTCTGAGCACTGCAAATATCAATTGGAATTAAATATCAGATACAAAATATTATAATTACTCTAGGAAGCACTGTACCAAATACTAACCTCACTTTAAGAACTGTATAGTGGTTCTAGTGGTGAGGTTTATACTCACCCAGGCTTAGAGGTTTTGCTGCGAACATTTCTGTGGCTGTCATGGCCCCTCCCTAACCCCTACACCGTTCCACTAAAGGAAGAGAACTAGTGTGAAGTCTGCAGGCCACTTCCTACCTACTGTAAATGGTAAAGGCACGTTCAGGTGTGCGTCTCTTGGACCCTAATAGCTGCGTCAATATTATCACCATTTGATGGGGCCAGCAGGTGGCATGGTGGTTAAGGGAGCTGGACTCCATCTTCAGCCCGCCTGGGATCACGGGCACGTGCATGCCCGGCATACTCAGGGGGTCTCCGAAGACCAACCCAAACCTTCTGTGTGGGTCAGCTGCGGAGCACTGTGTTTTCCCTCTGGGCCACTATCTGGCTCCACCGTGAGGCTTCTGGCGTATACCACACTCCAGTGTTTCTCCATTCTTAGTCACTGTCAACCACTTTTATTAACTTCTCTATATCCACGTTCCACCATTCCTGTGCTTCAGATCTTTCTATATACAGTCCTCTCTAATTTAGCTTAATCCTGAACAAGGATCTCCATAAAATTAGCAATTTGGTGTGCTCATTTTATTTCTTCGATGTGTAAAAATAACCTGGAAGACAAATGTTTGAGAATGCACAGTGTGGGGTTGTACGCGGCCCCCTCACAGCCCGCTTCGATGCCTCGTTCAAACGCGGGGACACGCTGCCGTTCTCTGTTGGGCCTGTTCCTGCCCATTTCAAGTCTAGCCGCAGGGGACTCAGATGACTTCTGTTCTACTTCCCAGAAAAAAAAGAAAAAAAAAAAAAAATCTTACATAGCCTGAGCAGATTTCCCCTTAACCCCTTCAGTTAATAGGTGACAGCCCAGGTTTTGCTTTCCCAAGTAGAAACTCCGTGGTATTCACATTTTGAATTGCCTGTACCTTCTGTCAGGGGTTCTGAGACCCCCGCTCTCATCCTCCAGCCTCCGAAGGCCCTCCCAGCCACACACGGGATGTTGCTGTGGTCCCCCCATTTGTCTTGAGGTGGAAGAAGACATTCTCTCCTGGGCACCTGCTATTTATTTCCTCTTCTGGGAATGAAGTCCTGGGAACATTAGTACGGTTCAGTTCTCTTTCCCTCTCTATCTCCAGAACACTAAGAATGGTGGCTTCTTCCCCTCTCATCCTCACCCACAGCCCCTTTAACCTCTCCATTATGTAAACAACTTTCAGTGTCCACAATGCAATCTGGGTGCCCAGTGTCCCAGGCTCCCCATGACTCAGCCCAGGCAGCCCAGGCTCCCTGAGACCCTGCAAGGCATCTGACCTCCAGGCAAGGCGGGGGCTCTGGCTTGGGCTCCTCAGGGCACACCCACCAGTGCAGCTGGCGTCCCAGGGGGTGGGCAGTCAGGGGACAGTGGGAGCCCTTGCGAACCTGGTCTGGAGCCCCTCGAGGCCACTCCCCACAGGGCAGTGGGCCAAGCACCTGGAGTACAAATCTCAGCAGGGTACCACTGTCCACCGCCCCTCCTGCCCCCCAAGCTTCCAGAGCTGCCCTTGTCCATCTTGAAATCCTGCTTGCTCCTAACTCTGCAATTCCCACACTACTTTCCATGCACACCATGCTGGGCTTTGTTTTTATGCACCTGGAGTATGTGTGTATGCTCCAGCCTGGGGTATCCTTCCATGAACTCCTCCTACTGCACCCCCAACCCTGTGCCCAATAAACTCCCACCCAGTCTAAGAAGTCCTTCGCTTTAACCAGGAGCCAGGCGTTTAACTAGTAGCACAGCATTACGTGGGTAGCTGGCTCCTAGTAAAACTAACCCCAGGAACTGGGTCTTAGTCTCTATTCTACCCTACAACCTAATACAGTATCCGATGCATTGTGTGAACCCTTCAAACACTTGCTGAATGGGACTGGCCCCGCGGCCTGGAGGTTAAGTGAGCTGGATCCCACATTGCCGACCGCGGTTTCAATCCTGGCCCTGGGCAGCTTGAGAAACATGTCAGGGATGTGTGCGTGTGTGCCTAGAATCCCAACAGGGTTGAGAGATGGAGGAGAGGGGACCCGCTGGGGGGTGGTGGTGTTTTCTCCCTCTCCCTCTTTCTGTCTCTCTCTGGCAAGCACACACACCTCTGGCTAATTAAAAAAAAAATTGTTAAACAAATTAAATAGAATATTATTGGGTCATCAGAGAAGTTATGATGTATTTTTCTATGCAAATATATTATTCTCACATAATAGCGAATTATTATTACACACCCGGGGCCGTTCTAAACATTTTGTATCTGGTAACTTATTTCACCCTCTCAACCTTATGAAGCAGGAAACAAGCACAGAGAGGTCAGTGACGTGCTCAGTTCCAAGGGGTGGGCTTCAAACCCAGGCCATCTGGCTCTGGATCGTTGCACGTAGGCAAACATCACACCTACGGCCTCTCCTCATAAAGGCAGTGACTGCTGGAAACAGCAACAACCCTCAGGTTCACGGTAACGGCCGTCCTGCATGTCTACCTCGTGCCAGGCCTCACCTGCTTTCGTCTGCACAGCCACACCGCAGGGTACTTTTATGATCCCTTTCACACAGATGAGAAGTGCCACGTGGCAGATGAAGTACTGGCGAGGCCCCACAGCCAGGAGCCCACCCAGCAGCCTGGCTCTATATGGCCCGCACAGAACACAGATGGTTCCGCACCAAGGAGTTGGTCCGGAAGGAGTTGGTCTGGAAGTGTCCCCAGAATGCAGGCAGTGCTGGGCTCAGGGCAGCGCTCAGTCGGGACGGGCTGGGTGAATAAATTCTAGGCTACTTTGGCTCATCGCAAGATATTTCTGCTGTAAGTATATCCCACTATGACAGCTATCGGTGAGAAAAATGGGAGTCCCAGGCCTGCAGTCTGCTCCAAGGAAGAAAGAAGTTTCCATGGGCCAGCAGATGAGGTAACGGTTACGTTTCTAAACTCCCATGTAGTCAACGACAGTTCGAGTCCCAGACTCAGCGACTTAAAACTCATGCCGGCAATGTGTGCGTGCGTGCTCAAAATTCCAAGAAAAGAATGAAGAAGGGAGTGTGGTATGGCCATTCTCTCTGGGCGGTGATTTCTCGCTTTCTGTCTCTCCGGCAAGAGCACATGCCCTATAGCAAAAAAAATCTCTCTTAGAGAAAAGAAAGAAAGAAGTTTCCAAAGCTTTCCTGTCTATTTCCAGCCCAGGAGGTCAAAGAGACATAGCCCTTAGAGACAGTTCTCGTAATCTCTTAACTTCAGTCCAGTCAAGGGTAGCAGACTAATCTTGACCACATCACGACAGAGGTGAGGATATTCCGGTCACGGAATAATGTGACTCCAACAGTTGAAATGCCTTCACCTGACACATGCTCATTTCACGTTTGCCTCGATTCATATTTTAACCAAGCAAATGATGAAAGAGTCCCACTCATGTCGGTCTCTGTCTTTTCAGCTCTGTCTCCGCTGGCTGGACAAGTACTTCAAGCAGTTAATGGTCCCTTTAGGGAGCTCCCTGTCATCACTCCTGTTTCCAAGTGCAAAGGTCTTAGACATCTGGGGATGCAATTTGAGAATGCAATTCTTTCTAATCCAGCAGTTGATTAGAATCAACGGATGAAGGTACAAGCTCTATTTTGCACATGTCTCCGTGACCTTGGGCAAGGCCAGCTTCAGAGAATTCTGCTCTTCACCAATAAGGCAATGTGTTAAATGTATACCTGAATGTGATTTCCGTTTCACACCTTCCTCACCAGGATTTTCCTTCATAATACTAATGAAAATAGATTCACAAACAAAAACCTGACCGGGGCCTGTGTCCTAATGTTTGGCTGGAAATGATGATCTCTGTAGCTGCTGCCGGTGTTTGACTGAATTAAGAAGCCAAAGGGACGAGGCAGGCAGACCAGCTAGGAACATCAGCGCCAACGGCCTTTGCTCACGTTATTGACCGAAGCAGAAACAAAAGCGGGAAGGTCACTGAACCATTTCTTGTCACGTAAAATTAACTATCGTCTGTCCCAAGGAAGAAAGAAATCCTAATTTAAATGGTATTCTGAGAAAAAGGAAAATATGCAGACTTCTCAGCAGACTCCAGCAGGACAGATACCAACCTGATTAAAAAGTCCCCCAGGACTCACTCTCGTCTCCAGCCTCTCTTCTGTATTGATTGCAAACTATGTTTTATTTATCAGTCGGGCAAATCGGTGGAGGTGTAGTGATGCAAGATAACCAACTACTCACATTCTATGGTTTTCTTAGATTATTTCATTTTTCTGAACAGTTAACTGGGAGGATAGCGAACAAGACTTTCTTTCCAAAAACATGACCTTCTCTTTCTCTCTTGCTCTCTGTCTCTCTCCGGCAAGTTGTAAGTGCCCTATAGCCAAAATTGAAAAGTCCATGGAATTAATTTCTTGCCTGTGTTATTTTAAAAGCCATGGTGAAGGCACAAGAGAGTAGCATAAAGAGTAGGCATTTAAGCAGAGGAGACACAGGTAAGGTGATGACGCATCATCTCCCACTTACGAGGGCGGCACCGGGGTGTGCCGGGGAAGGGGAAGGGGGAAGGTCTGAATTGTGAATGGGATGTCTGGGGCACGGGCAGTCTTTGTCATGGGGTAGCTATGGGGACACTAAGTCCAGGAGGGAGGCCAAGCTCAGGAACAAGGAGTGTTTCACTGGCTAGTGACCCGTTTCTGACAGACACACCTGCTTGCCCGGCCTGGCCTGGTCTGTGCCACACGGGTGCTGTGTTCCTCTAGGGCCAACATGTAGCCACGAGGGCGGCAGTCCAACAACATTTGGGGTACCAATGAGGGGTCATTTCCCGATCCAGAGAGACCTGGGGCACAGAGATCCCAGCTGACACAGTGGGAGAAAGAGGGTGCATCTTCAGGGAAGCCACCAGAGTGGCCACTAATCAACACAATGGGTCAGGGGTCAGTGTCCCTGTGGTCTTACAGGCTCAGGGCAGCTCAGGTGCGAAGGTAAACGCTGGGCCCTTCCTCTCGCTCTGTTCTATCACCCAGCTGAGTGCACACGGCTCACTCTGCTGTTTCTTCTCGTGACCCATGACTGGGACTGAAGGAATGGAGTGAAAACAGGGCTGGGCTCACGAGTGTGGAAGGGGTGGGGGGAAACGAGACTAAACGTGGGCTCAGTGGAAGCCCGGGGGGAGGCAGCAAGGTGGCTGGCGGATGCCCGTCCTTGGTATCTCCCAGAAGCCACACCCTGACTGCAAGAGCAGTTTGCAGAAGGCACACTACTGACTGTAAGGGGTGTGGGTGTGTCTGCAGCGGGCAGGAGGAGGGACCGCCAACCTCACTGGTATTACTTACCACCTATCAGAGGGCGCAGGCCGACACACAAGAACGGTGCTACAGAGCTTCCGGGGGCACTGGCCACCTGTCTGCAGGTGCTGCCCACGTTCAGCATCCCCAAGGTCAAGAGGCAAGTTCAGGGGATGAATTTGCCATGTGATGAACCTGGAAGTGAGGCAGGGCTTCACCTTGAGCTCCAGGACGCTCGCTGTTGTGCGCTTGGGGCAGGTCACACACAAGTAAACCCTGACATCTTTTGACCGGCTCATGGCTTTACTAAGGGTTCAACTGAAGACGAAAACAGATGCGTTTAAAACACAGAAAATGGAAGGAAGGCAAAGAGAAGTTAGGCAAAGGGAGGAAGAAGACACTCTCACTGCGAGGAGAAGGGGTTCCAGCTGAACCTCCAGCTGGAGAAGGGATTGCAGTGGGGCCATCTCTCCGAGGGAATGACCTCTCAGTTTCTCTCTCTCACTGGCAAAGCATGCACAGTATGACAAAGACCTTAAGTACATAAATAAATAAAAATAAGTGAACTGGCATATAAATGGCTACTAACAGCACTCTAACTGGGTATGCGACGTTTCAAAAAAGAGATGAGTATTGTGATTTCATCTAGCCAAGAAGATGAATAGCAGAGACAGGATTCAATTCTGAAAATATGAAACTCTGGCAGGCCCTGTAGCCTAGTGGTTAAGGGAGCCAAATCCCACATGGCCAGTCAAGCACCTTGAAAAACACAGTGGGCGTGCACGTGCGCGTGTGTGCGTGTGTGCATTCCCAAATCCCAACAGGGTGAAGACGTGGAGTAGAAGGGGTTGTGGTGTAACTGTGCCCCTGTGGGGGGTGCTTTCTCCCTCTTTCGGTTGCTCCCTGGGGAGTACGTCACCCTCTAACGATTGAAAAAGAAACTCAAACTTTCACGATGCTCCAATGATGCCTAATTGCACAATATAAATGTGAGATATTTGAAGATAGGATTCACTAGGAATAGTGATCTGCCACAGCACAGAGAAGACAGAGCAGCTGCAGAGAGGACACACAAGGAATATATATTTTTCTTTTTTAGATATTTTTCTTTAGGGCACATGTGCTTGCTGGACAGACAGACAGAGACAGAGAGACAGAAAACAAGAAATCATTCTCCAGGGGGAATGGCTACACTGCAATCCCTTCTCTTCCATTCCCCTCTTGGGATCCTGGGCACAAATGCAACATGTCCCTGGCATGAGTTTCAAGCCTCTAGGTCTGGGACTTAAACTATGGCTGGCCAAGTGGGAGTCCAGTGACACAACAATTATTCCATCAGCTGGTCCCATAAGGACCATCTTGGGTAACAGGCTGATGTCTGGGCAAAAATGAAGGTGTTTAAACAACATAGGAGGAGATATAAAGAAGGGGCAGAACGCTTCCATATTAAGATTTGGAATCCTACAATTTTATGACTGGAAGGGGCCTTGCCTTTCGATCACCAGTTCCAGCCTCCTACTTTATGTAACCAGAGGCCAGAGAGGTGATAGGGCACACCCATGGTTCCAGCTCTGGATTTTTCTGATCCGACAGACATTGTAAGACAAATGAGGTCCTCTCTGGGGATATGTTACCACAATCACCTGAGTCCAGGCACTAATATAGTTTCAATTTCTCAAAAAATAAACATTACCATTTGTAAACTGTGGCGATTGAGTATATTGCAAGTGTTTAAATTTTATCTACTTTTTTTTTTTTTTTGGAGTGGTTTTTGCCACAGGACGTGTGTGCTCACCAGAAAGAGAGAGACAGAGAGACAGTAAGCAAGAAATCATCCCCCAGGGGGGATGGTCACGCCGCAATCCCTTCTCCTACATTCTCCTCTCAGGATCTTGGGCACGCACTCAATGTGCCCAGCGTGAGTTTAAGCCACCAGATCTGGGACTTGAACTGCGGTTGACTACATGGGAGTTCAGCAACACAGCCATTACACTAACCGCTGGTCCCAATTTTATCTACTTTTTAACATAAAAATAAATATAAATCGGACCAGCAGGTGGCATGGTGGTTAAGGCACTGGGCTCCCACATGCCCACTAACAGTTTGAGTCCCAGACTCAGTAGCTTAAAACATGTCAGGTTCATGTGCGTGTGTGCCCAAAAATCCCAAGAGGAAAATGCAGAAGGGATTGCAGTGTGGCCATTCCCCCTAGAGGGTGATTTCTCACCTCTCTGTTAGTCCCTCTCTGGCGAGTGCATGTACCCTAGGGCAAAAACAGAAAATAATAATAAAAAATAATATTTAAAATGAATAAATGTTAAGGCTTAATGCTTTGTCTCTTGTGGGTTATCTAGCACGCAGACCTTCACATCAACGACCACCTTCCTAGAATCTCTGGCCCTCCACCCATGAGCCTCTGTTCATGGAGGGAAAAAACAAGAGTCAAGATACTGTCTTAAAATCCAGAAACAAGCTGGAGAAAAAAGGCAATCTCCAGCAGATGGGGGAATGCCAGCAAAATTAGAAGGTGGTGATAGAACTAGGGGCCGCTGGCCGTGTTCCTTCCAATGGTGACTTTCTCCTGCCGGAGTCATTACAACTGAAAACAAAACACAAGCGACCACGTCCGATGTGATTATGGGGCATGGTGGGTCACACCAGTTTCAAACTCTCAACTCTGTAGAGAAGCCAAGAACATTCTGCTGCTTGCTACTCATTTTCTGACTTCTGTGAATAGAACACAGACCCCAAAAGGCACCCCATATCATCAAGGCTGTGCTCCCCCACATTTAGGGACAGGGAAGGCACATCCGCGACTGTGCCACACGGAATGCTAAGTGCCTTGTACACGCCGTTTCATTTGCTTTAAAAAGAATTCTAGAAATAGCGAGGTACTCCGATCCCCATGTAACGGGAAAACTGCCTAGAGAGCGAGTAAGCCATAGAGTCCAGGTTTAAATCAGGTTGGTGACTTTAGAAACCCACTAGAGCGTCCATGAGCATATATGGTGGAAGATAAAATAAATGGACTTGGCACTCTGTAAAACATATCAAAGGGGGCCAGCAGGTGGCATGGTGGCTAAGGTGCCAGATTCTCACATGGCCAACTGTGGTTCGAGTCCTGGTCCTGGTGGCTTGAAAATCATGCTGGGTATGTGTGTGTGTCCAAAATCCCAGAAGGTGACTGTGGCATGGCCAACTCCCCCAGGGGATGATTTCGCACTTTCCCTCTCACTGTCACTCTCCAGTGGGTGCACATGCACTATGACAGAAACCTTAAAAAAAAAAATAAGAAAGAAAGGAGGAAAGAAAAAGAAAAACTCAACAGGGATGTTCTCTTCCAGCAAGGATTCATATGTAGCATCTAGAGCTGCCTTTAGGTTTTACAATGGCAAACTGGATGAAGAGTTGCCTTGGCCATGAAAAAAGAACTTGCGACTCTAAGCAGAGGGGCATTTGGGCACACTGAATGTGATCGACTCAGAGGAAGCTAGCTGGCATGGGGAGAAGCCTCAGAGAAGCTGGGAAATCCCTGTCCCTCCCCATGACATCAGGCCTCTTTGCCTGGTCTCTGTCAAAGCATTCCTCTTGGCCAATTTCAAAGACAGCCTCCCTTCACCATGGTCTTTAGTAAGTTTTTCATTCCAAATGAGGGGGGAGGGAGATAGAAGATGATTTTTCCTCTGTAGCCAAAGTGGCTCTTAGCACAATCAGGAGACGCAGATATGTTAAAAATAACTTCACAGAGATTCTCACTCAGATGAAGTAAGCAAGATAGATATCAATTGGCAAAACAGTCCCAGCTAGGGACGGGCTGGGGGAATTTTTGACACAGCTTCCTAAGTCAAACAGCATGTTACACTCAGTCCTGCAAAGTCGAGCGCTGGTAGGAAACGCTGGTCTCCCTCACTGCATGGCCAGGAATGAGAGGCGAGGGGCTGAGACGAACACACAGACCCTCCAAAGTGGTGATACCAGAAATCAGCTGGCACAGCATCGGCACGGAGGGCTGCTCCTACACGTGGTAGAAGAGCGCACACGCACTCCCACAGACAAGCGTGTGTTCGATTTGGGGCGAGACGATGAACAGAACATCCATGTCACCCTCACTGCCACACACAGACGGTTCTGCTTGGAAAATGCCAGCAAGGCCACAAGTGTATTTGCAAAAACATTTGCATGGTTTTTGGTTGCAGAAATGCTGGAAGGGGTTGTCCTATACCCTGAGTCAAGTGTACAAGAGTCCCTTTCTCTCTGAGCCCAGAGACCGAAGATCTGAGGGAAACCGGCACCAGGGGTCCTAATACTCCCCCTAACTATGCCTCATTCTCTCCCTGGGCGCTGGGCCAAAGGCGCAGTAGTACTTACTAATCAAATACCCAACACCCTGAGTGACTGCATGTCCACACAGGCTCGCTGGCATCCAAAGGGAAAGGTCTCCCTGTTTGAAGGAGATCGGCTGTTTGTGATACAGAAGCAGCTGTTAGCATCACACTTAGGGAAAAGCTCGTTTCTTTTCTTTCTTTCTTTCTTTTTTTTTTTTTTTTTGTAATTCAGTGCAGCAAAAAGAGAACCAAGGTTAGAAAAGAGAAATAGTTTGAGATGCTGAGAAAGATAAAAGGCAAATGATTTAAATAAAACATGAGGGAAGCATTAAGGGAGGAGAGGAGATAAAACAACTCCAGAGATCTAAATATACAACACAGAAAAACTGTTTGATCGTAGGGCAAGTACTATAAATAAATAAAATAAAATTCCATAAATCCTCCAAAGGAAAAAAAAAAAAAAAGAAAGAAGTTTCTTCCGACTTCCATTCTAAGGAAACCACAGCTTTTTGATTGGTGTAAACTACAGCTCACATACTAAAGGGTGAAATTTGGCTTTATCTAACAGGGCCAGCAGGTGGCGTGGTGGTGAAGGCACTGGACTCCCACATGGCCAACCGCAGTTCCAGTCCTGAAGCTGGGGTCTTGAAACTCATGCTGGGTGCGTGTGCATGCGTGCCCCAAACCCCGAGAGAACAGAGGAGAAAGGATTGTGGAGTGACCCTCTGTCATCACTCTCCCTCTCTGCGTGTATGTCTCTCTCTCTCTGGTGAGCTCATGTGCCCTATAGGGGAGAACCTACCAACATTCTCTAGATTAAAAAAAAAATAAGGGGTGGGGGCAACTGGTGGCGTGGTGGTTAAGGTGCTGGACTCCCACATGGCTGACCACAGTTTAAGCCCCGGCCCTGGCAGCCTGGTTTCTCCCTTTTTCATTTCTGTCTCTGTTCTGTCATCTCTCTCTGGTAAGCACGCATGCCCTATAGCAAATTAAAATAATCATAATAATAATAATAAGTACAATGAAATAGATAATTTTTAAAAATGTAAGGGAATCAATCGTTTCCTGCTGGCAGGCAAATTTTGTGTAGTGGGCGGGTCTGTGTTGAGCGGCTACAGATAAAGCTGAGGGGTGATTTTTATTTTTGATCATTTACATTTTTCACCCTTTTAAAAAAAATCTGGTTATTTTATAGATTCAGGGCAAATTCATCAGTCTTGAAAGTGGCATTTTAATGATCTGAATATTTTTTAAACATATCCGAATGGCGCTTCCCTTGTCTCCAACTCCGAGTCTCTCACGTGTGTTTTGGTAGCACCTTCTGTCTTGGGTGTGTGCATCAGTACTTAAGTATTATTACCACAGAAACGGCCACGAATTGTGCTTCATGGCAGACCTGCGAGCTGTGAAAGGAAAACCAGAGGGGACAACAGCCGAAATCCTACAGATGGCCGCGGGGAGCCTGAAACAATGTGTAGTTCCTTTCTATTCTGTTTTGCCCCATTGTGTTTTGAATAGACTGAATCACTGCCCAGCCTCAGGGCTGGCCTCTGAAAGGCCCCATTGTCAGGGCTCGGCTCTCCAGAGCAGAGCTAAGGTTGCTGTAGTAACTTCACCATGAATTTCCTGACCAGAGTGATGAAAATCTCCACTGAATTACAACAGCACCAGAGCTACAAACACCACCTCGAAACAAACATGGACCTCCCGGTGGAGGGGGTCTTTTCTTCTCGGAATATAACCTGCTATCTGCTACCTATATCATCCACAGGCCAAGAAGGAACTGAGTTTCTATGAGCCTGAGTTTGAAAAATGAACCTGCAGAAAGTGTCAGAAAGGCCCATTCCATAGCACCAGAGGTGGTGAGCAATTACAAGGTTTGCAGGCAAAGAGGAGGCCTGAACTCGTGAACTGCTCAGTCTAGCTCGCTGTGTTGGGAAGAGTCACTTTTCTGGAGCTGAGCAGGGGACGTGCAGTTCCAATGGCATTAATGTCACAGGCAAAGAGTAAGTCTGCAGTGTGGTGCGAGAAGACAACCATTTAGGATTCAGCAAATCCATTTACTCTGCCATGAAAAAAAAGAGAAGGTAATTACCCCAATTTATCAGAAGGCAGGATTTGAGCCCTGGTTAGGAAAACTAGGCTAGAATAAAACCTTTGCCCAGTTGACTTTATGGAGGGTTCACTTTGTACCTAGCAACATGCTAAGTTCTTTTTTTTTTTTTTAAGGTTTTTGCAATAGGGCGTGTGCGCTTGCCAGACAGACAGAGAGAGACATAGAGACAGAAAGTGAGAAATCACCCCCCAGGGGGGATGGTCACGCCGCAATCCCTTCTCCTTCATTCTCCTCTCGGGATCTTGGGCACGCATGCACACGCGCCCGGCGTGAGTTTTAAGCCACCGGGTCCGGGACGCGAACCGCGGTTGACTACATGGGAGTCCAGCGACATAGCCATTACGCTACTGCTGGTTCCCAACATGCTAAGTTCTTTACATATGTTAAATCATTCATTCCCCCAACAAACCTGTAAGGTTGGCATTATTATGCATGTCTGTTTGAAGGATGAGGAAGCCTTGGCATAAAGAAGTTACATAACTTACCCCAAACAACAACCAGAGAGAGAATATTCTGGGTCCAGAATCTAAACTCTCGTAACCCCTTCTCCATCTGGTTTTTCCATGTAGGCATTGGAATCAGCTTAGGAGCCTCTGGAGCTTAGGGACAAGCACTGGGCCAAAACCCATCTATCTGTGAGTCCTCCATCAGCTTCTAAGAAGATGTTGCCATAGGCATGGATGAGATAGTACAGAACAGAGAGGAAAAGGGAAGGTAAGACAGCCAAGGAAGGGAAGCACTCATCCATCCATTCATTTGGGCATTCATACATGGCATGCTCACTACGGACAGAGAGAAGAGAAAGCACCTCTCTCCACCCTCAGCATGGCACGGCCACGCTACAATCCCTTCCCCATTTCTCCATCCTGTCAGGATTTTGGGCACGCATGCCCATGCGCTCAGAGTGTTTTTGAAGCTGCTGGAGGCAGGATTTGAGCCCTGGTTAGGCAAAGTAGGATCCAGCTCCCTTAGCACCTAGTTCCATGGGCCTGGCCCAGTGAATACTTGTTGAATACGGCTGAAGGTTAGCAGGGGACAAAAGGAGATGGAAGATGGGACTATAATACTTCAAATTGCAGAGTCTGAACAGAAGTATAGCAAACCTCTTTTACCTCTCATTGACATATTAAAGTTAAAAGTCTGTGAAGTTAAAGAACACGTATAAAGTTAATGGCATTCAGATAAATCTAAAATACTAAGTCTCTAATGTGGAAAGCTCATCAGAAGACAGGTAAGTTCAGGGCTAATGAAGAGGGTCTAAGATGAGTCTTAGGTAAGGAAATAAGTAACCGTGCTCTGGAAAGCCCGCGCCACGGGATAGCCTTTAACAACACAAGAAACAGAGCACGCCCCTCTCCAACTTGGAGTCACCTTTGCCTGCAGCTGATAAACCCTCTACATTCCTGAGAAAGGACCACCCTCCATCCAGACCCAAGCTTGCAGAGTTTCCATCACTGTTCCACTACAATCAGAACTTTGAAAGAAGACCTCCCTGCCCCAATGCACGAACCTGCCCAGCTCCATCCCAGCGCTCTTGCTCAGCCCTAATAAGCCTAGCTTCTGTGCGAATTTCTGTTTCTGGTAAATTCTTTTACCACCCACACGCTGGCCCCACTGCACCTAACATATGCTCAGTGTTGCATGAGGTATCAAAACACATTCAAAAACAGTAAATGGGGAACAAAAAAAGTAAATCAAAGCCCTCAAAAGACTTTTCATCCGATTTAGCAGAAAAACCTGATATACCTACGTATAGATATTTAGTTGCTAACACTGGGAGAGCCTCCAACCTGGCCTCTGTCTGTTTTGACTGTGGTACATGTTCATTATTTACACAGGCTCTATCACCTGTGCTATGGCACACTAGACACACTGTAACAGAGTTGGCGGTGGTCAGCTGGGGATTGCGTTAAATAAGAAGCCTGACCCTCACAGGTCTCACAGTGAACCTGCCCCGACTGCTTCAAATACAGCTCCCCCTCATAGTCTGACCCTAAACTCTGGAACTGAATACATTTGTATACGATTTCCATAAACCTTCTTCCTATGGGGAATCTCACCATTCTCAATCCCAAACATAGAAACTTTGGACAAAGCAGCACTCCTGTCCAAACGTCCTACTTAAATGCTTGCTATCTAAACTTGAGACTTAATCGCTTAGGGTATCTGGGGGCTAGCAGGTACGCTGGTTAAGACGCTGGGATCCCACACGGCCGCCCCTCGGATCTGGTGACCTGCTTTTTCTCACTATCTCTCTCTGTGTCTCTAGTGAGCACAGGTGCTCTACAGCAAATCTAAAACAGTAATTATTATTTATGTATTATTAAATAAATAATTAAATATTATTTATTTATTATTATTAATTATAATTATTTAAATTATTATCCTCCACAGGGTCTGGTACTCTCTCTTCTAGTCTTCCAGCCCATTGGATCTTGGTAACTCCATGCCTGTCGGTGTTTTTCAGGTTGACTAGGACGGGGGTTTGAACAGCAGTCACCATTGGAATCCAGCTTCTCTTGAGAGGCACACTGCCCTGCACCACGGAGCTGGCTCCTCAATCCCAATTTTTAATGGCAGCCACAGGAATCCAGAGAAGCATGAGGCCTTGAGCAATCCAGGTCCTTGTGCCCATCCCTCCCGCCTACACCACCCCACAGGGTTCCTTGGCCCTGAGGGGAGCCCCACTACCAGCCAGTGCAGTTCAGACCCCTTGCCTGTACTCAAAGCCCATTGCCCACGCTGCATTTATTTCCCATAGTGCCCCGTTCTCCTGCCAACAGCCTGCCTGGGACGCTTCGAGTGGAATGTTCCAGCTCTGCAGCTTGGTTCAGGGCGTTCTCATCCCTGGACTGAGTGTCCTGTTTGAGTCTAGCTCTCCCTTGAATGGTACCGCCTCATCGCCTGCAAATTCCAAGAAACTGCAGGTAATCGTATCTGTCTGCGAGTCTGTAGCCTGCGAGTCGGAGGTGCTGGTTAACACCTCCTCTCTCCCTTCTCCAACTAAGCCAGAGGCTGAGGTCTGCCTCATCTCAGTCCTCCCCTTACCCCCAGTAAAGAGCCACACACATAAATGGCTTTGGGAACATCTGTTCAATGAAGTAGCAAGTGAAAAGGAAAAGAAATCACGAAGGGTTGAGTCACCATAGGCGGCTTTAGGGAGATCAGCTTTGAGTTCAGAATTTTAAAAAGTGTAAGCGCTACCTTGAAAGAAACACGAAAAGCAAAGACCTGGATGAAGGACTAATCATAACATTGCTTGTGTTTGCCGGGAGCGTCTCTCGAGGCCAGAGCCCCTGAAGAGCCCCGCTGGACTAGAAAGCGGGGTTTGTGCTGAAGAAGTCCCGGCACAGGTTCCAGAGCAACACAGCGCAAGGAGTGCCAGGCAGCGAGGCGGAGGACTGGGCCCTGGAGACAGGAAGCTCGCAGGCAAGATGGAATGGCCATCAGAGGGTGCAGCCCAGGTCGCGCAGGAAAGCTGTCTTCCTTCCAGAGGGAAAGGGCCCAAACTGCTGTAGTCAGATCCCCGTCCAGCCCGAGAAATCGCAGCGCCACCTGGCACTTGCACAGTGCTTCCAGTGCCTGGCTGCTTGGCGTTCAGCATCCCATGTGAGTCCTAAAGCAACTCTGCGAGGGGACGAAGACCTCCCGGTACAGCTTGGAAAGGTTGGGGGAAAAAAAACCCAAAACCTTGTATTTTAGAGAACCCCAAAAAAGTGGTGGAGATGGGGGTTGAATCGAAGAGTAAGTGTCCCGCTAGGCTCGCCCACTTTGGGGACCGCGCCTCCATTTTCCTGTCTGGCACGATGAAGGCCGTGTCACCTACTGCAGGGTGATTATTAAGCTGGGAGTCTGTGTGCACCATCTCGCCTACTTAAAAATGAAGAGGGGGCAGGAGGAGGGAGCTACACTGCTTTTAACCTAGAGACAGGGAAAAACAAACAGCTCTTTAAAAACACAATTTTGAAGCATACTTAGAGGTAGCAATTCAAGCCTAAAAGCCTCTCAGCGTGGTAATGCACCACCTTAAAGAAAGGGCAAAACGAGTGAGGCACAGAAAAGCAAGAGACGTCACGCTGTGGACGAAGGGCCTGCTCCATGCCAACTCCTAAGGAAGACGACGAATTACAGTAATTCAGCCCACAGCGATTTCCCATTTTAACTGATGTTTCCTGTTTTCTATGCTGGGCATCCTAAGGATATTCAGAACCAAACTCAGGACTCACAGGCCGTCCCTTCACTGGGGCACATTCTTTTCTGTTCACTCATGCACACTGCAACATTATAACCCAAACAGATCTGTTTTCCTACTGACCTCAATCTGCAGCCACCACCACTGTGGTGAGAGTTCCCGGCTGCAGGGAAGGGTGGGGACTCTGAAGAGCCAGGCAGCAGGAAGGCCTCAGGGAACCTCCACCTTGCACTCCCCTGGGCCTATTGCCCTAGTAATACCAAGTCTTCAAAAAGTTCTTGGAAAACATGTTACAAAAAACTACACATGGATTTCATTTCCCTTTCTTTCTTTCTTTTTTGCACCAAAATAAACTTGTACTTTATTTTTATTTTTACATGAACGTTTGCAAGCACCATTCACATCAGCTGTTTGACCTGATACAGGTGGAAAGATAAGGCAGAAAGAGGTTACAGGACTCTTTCCAGTCCTATCAGGTTGTTTGCCCACCCCAGAATAAAGGAGGCAACTGAGTTTCTTGTTTGTTTTGTTTTTGAATGTAGGATGATAAAGGTGTGAGTTGTTTTTTTCCCTTTCATTGCCAAGGGCGTGTGCACTCACCAGAGAGAGATAAGAGAGATGGGGAGAGGGAGGGAAATAAAGTTCCCAATAGGGCAATCCCTTCTCCTCCATTTCTCCATCCTGTGGGGATTTGGAGTGCCCAACATGATTTTCAAGCTGCCAGGGCCAGGATTTGAACCATGGTTAGCCATGTAGTATCCAGCTCTTAACCACTAAGCTATGGGGCCAGCCTAGATATGGCTTTTTTTTTTTTCCTCTGGAGAGATTTTTGCTATAGGGCACATGCACTCGCCAGAAAGAGAGAGACAGAGAGACAGAAAGCGAGAAATCACCCCCCAGGGGGGATGGCCATGCCGCAATCCCTTCTCCTCCATTCTCCTCTCGGGATCTTGGGCACGCACGCACACGTGCCCAGCGTGAGTTGAAGCCACCAGGTCCAGGACTCAATTCGCAGTCGACTACACGGGAGTCCAGCGACACAGCCACTACGCCATCTGCTGGTTCCAGTGATACTCATTTTGATCACTTGGCCAAGTACTGTCTAATTTCTCCACTGTGTAATTGGTCTTTGCTCTTGGAACTGCTAAGTGAGTGACTTGCTGGGAAATACTTTGCAACTATGTAAATATCCTGTTTCTCAAACTGACAACTGACTTAGATCAAATTAAAATGTAAAACCCAGTTACTAGGCATTACTGTCTGAAGCCGGGTTTTTAAGAGGGAGAAGGTGTGGCTGGCGTCCCTGCAGCCGGCTGTGTGCCCGAAAGGCTGGTGCTGATGGGTTGCTTTGCTTGCGCATGCCCTGTGACCCACCTCCACAGGAGGAATAATGCATTCCTAGAAGCAGAACTGAAAATGGAACCCTGGGTCAAGGTGATTCAAGACAGCAGGGTGGAGAGAGGCAGGCATGGAAATCAGGTCTGTGATGTATGCAGAGCTACTGAGGGGGTCGTTCAGCTCTGGCTTCCTCATCCTCTCAATCCCGCTCCTCCTTTCTTCTCAGCTACTGTGCTGTTGGATGAACATCAATTTAAAAGGGAGAAAGGGAAATTTTTTTGAATCAGATTGCTTACAGCCAAGTGAGAAAAGGTGTCTGAAGAATAAAGAAAAAAGAGGTTGCCAACATGTTCTGGTTTTGTTTTGTTTTGCTTTGTTTTAATTTGCTGCAGGGCATGTGTGCCAGCCCGAGGGAGGGGAAGAGAGAAAGAGAAAGAAAGTGAGAAATCAGCCCCGGGTGGATGGCCAGGCCAGTGCCTTGTCCTCCATCCTCCTCTCGGAATTTTGGGCACTCATGCACATGTGACCGGTGTGTTTCTTCAAGCTGCTGGGACCAGGACTTAAACCATACAGTCAGCCATGTGGGATCCAGCTACCGTAACCATCACACCACTGCCTAGCCTGTTTTGTTCGTTTGTTTGTTTGTGGGTCTTTTTTGGTTTACTTGTTGTATTCATGAGAAAGAGACGAGCAGATACCCTCCACAGAGTCTCTTCATACAACGATCCCCTTCTCCCAGCCCTCCTGCTCATCAGGCTCTCGGCTGTGTGTGCACACCAGGCATGTCTGCAGGTCAACTCGAGATCCAAACCCTGGCTGACCATGTGGCTTCAGCACTGCAGCTCAGGATGCCTCGACGGCACCACCAAGGCTGGGCCCGATACATGCTCTTTTATTTATTTATTTTTTCCTTTTTTTGGAGAGGTTTTTTTCTTATTGGGCAAGTGTGCTCGCCACAAAGACAGAGAGAGACAGAGAGATAGAAAGCAAGAAATCACCCCCCAAGGGGGATGGCCACGCCGCAATCCCTTCTCTTCTATCCTCCTCTCAGGATCTTGGGCACGCACGCACGCACGCACGCACCCACGCACGCACGCACATCCAACGTTAGTTTAAGCCACCGGGTCGGGACTCAAACTGCGGTCAACTACATGGGAGTCCAGCGACATAGCCATTACGCTAACTGCTGGTCCCCTGACACGTGTTCTTGAGCTATGAAATGGGAAGTTCTTGTCTGCGCCCAACCTTAAATTCCAGCCATTCTTGTTGCCACAAGGGAATCTGCTACCACCTGGGATAGTCATCAAGCACTTTCTTTTCACTGAAAATATTGTGTGGGATATTACCTCAGAGTTATACAAGAACCACCACGTCTACAACTGGGGCACAGAGAACTAGAACCTCAGAAAGAAGCTCGAATAGTCTACAGCGAGTCATACCGAATAAAGACCAGTGAGCTTATTCAGAAACCAGAGATTCTTCTTGCCTGGTCATTACAGCCAAATGCTTTATAGCCTGGAGCCCAATTCTGGGAGGTATGTGTGTAGGTTGGTAATTTGAATATCTACTGCTAAAACACAGTAAAAAAAAGAAGTTTAACACTTTGGGGTAAAAAGTTTACATCTAGGGTTCATTTTTTTCTTCCCTTAACTAGACACATGAGATACGAATTACTGGCACTGTATTCCAAAATTCCTAAGAAGTCATCAACATAAACCTGAGTGAGAATAAAAGTCATTTCAAAGAGGTTATTCTTTTTTTCTTTTAGCTTTTGCTACAGGATGCGTGTGCTCACCAGAGAGAGAGAAAGAGGGAAGGTGAGAAATCACACACACACACACACACACGCACACGCACACGCACACCAGGGGTGAGGGATGGCCACACCAGAACCGCTTCTCCTCCATTCTCCTCTTGGGATTTTGAGCACACTTTCGTGCACACACACCTGGCATGATTTTCAAGCCTCTAGGTCCAGGACTCAAACCATGGAATTGGGCCATGTAGGATCCAGCCGTCTTCTCCTCCACACCATCTGCTAATGGCATTCTTTTACTGACAAGTGTTATTCTGGTGATCTTGTTCCCGAACCACATCCTATGTTTTCACTCAGCCACTCACTGATTCAATCATTTAATCCAGCCAATTAAACCTGTGCCTGGTACTGAGATGGCCCTGGGGAAATATTGATTTTTAAAGGAGATACAAAGGTTTACGAATTATGTGTTAAGTCTACATTTATAGCTCCATTGTGAAGAAGGGATTTGTTGACAAAAGATCGAGTCTTTCATCATGTAAAAATACTGAATGAGCTAGTGTCTACCAGGAAAAAATAATACGAATGCAATTCACACCCAATTGTGAAATATTACCCTGGCTGCCAGGTAAGCTGAGAAGACCTGAGTTCACACAAATCCTTGATCTTTGTTGACAACTGAATCCTAACCCAATGACCCCATTTAAAGAAATTTAGTTCGGTTCATTTCAGAAACACCAGTCTAAGCTCTGACAGTGGTCAGCTCTCATCATCATTTATTCCACTTAGGTTGATTAGATTTTCTCCAATAATTAATTTTTTGGGGGTACTATAGGGCAATACCCTCACTAGAAAGAGAGGGAGAAAGTGAGACAGCACCCCTCAGGAAGGATGGTCACACATCTCTTCTCCATTCTCTGGGGATTTGGGGCATGTGTGTACATGAACCTGGAGTGTTTTTGAAACTTCCAGACCAGGACTCAAACCACGCAGTTGGCCATGTGGAATTCAGCTGCTTTAACCTCCATGCCACCAGGTGGCTCCTGGCCATTTTTTATTTCCCCCACTCAAAAATACCTTTTTAAAAAATCTCAATGCCAAGCTGCAAGATGCAGAAATTTGGTGTGATGTCTGTGAAACCACCTCCTACCTGACAAGAGGTTTTAAATATCCGAACTGGAATCCCTAAATCTTTAATGTAATATACGATCTTCATCAGATATATGTTGTCACTGAGAAGCTGAAAGGGCATTCGAGCAACTGTTCATAGCAAGACCAGCTAGCTCCTGGATAATTCATTGTCAGGGAAAGTGCTAAGTGTTAAACGCCCAGGCTTCTGGGCCTCTTGAATCTTTTAGATGAAAACCAAGGGCAGCTCTTCCAGACCAGCGTGTGGCCATGACCAGTCCCTGAGGAGGAGGGCCAAACGTGGGCTGGGATTCTGGTTCCCAGGGCTCTGCCCACGCTGAAGGCCATCCCTTTCCTCTGCCTTTGTGAGCAAATGCACTACCAAGGGCTTGGAATGACGAGCATTCCCAGCGTCGCTGACAGGCACCCAGCCCTCTAGCCAGCCCTTCCTTCCCCACCCTGCTCCGGCACTGGCAGACTCACAAGAGGATGTGAACCTACCCTGACAGCTGCCACACTTCTTGAAATCTGGAAGTGGGCCACAGGATGTAAAAGGAAGTTGAACGCTGGTGGGAGACAATGAGCTGGGACACTGATCTGGGAACCTGTGATCGCCTTCTAGAGATCAAGTCTTCCGGGTTCGAGTAAGTTCCCAAATTGCCTTTCTTCGATAGGAGGGACAATTATGAAGAATTCTGGCATGTGTTCTTAAAGGACTTGTAGACAAGTTCCAAGAGGAAATCCAAATGATAAAAACCATAACATAACGAAAGTACATTCTTGAGACAGGGGTACTTATTTTATACCTTTCCATTTTTTTTTTCAATTTCTTAAAAAAATTTTTTGTTTGTTTCATTTTGTCTTTTTACATTTTTCTTCATTTAGAATGTTAGCAGTGACGGTCCTGAGAATCCTCAGGATATCTTAAAAATGTTTTCTCTATTAGGAGCTGCATTAGTTAATGTATCCACAGCCTGGGAAGCATCCATTCTCTTTAGGGGAAAATGTGGATTCAGCAATTAGGATGGATATTTACATCTAAGCACTTTTAAATAAATCAATCCCTCCATTTATATTATAACGACTTATCATCACCAGTTACCCTTCTCTTTTCTCAGAAATGTCCTCATTTCCAGGCCATTTTAGCCCAGTCTGCCAAGGGTAGGTAGACTCTTGCACAAATTCTGAAAGCCAGCCCTCTTCTGAGATGCACTCCTGCCTCACACACCTAGGGCAGAAGCCACATTGGGTAGAAACTTGGGACCCTGCAGTGTCTCATGGGCTAATGACCAAAGACCAGAGTGTATAACTGAGAAGATTCTCTCAGAGGATGGGAGGCATCAAATCAGATAACACCCATGCTTCTCAGTACTTGAGACAGCTTTATTATCAGTAAGTCCACATTCAGCCATGGCCAGGCTTAGGCCTGGAGCTTGAAGAGAGGCCCAGAATTTCCTCTCCTATAGCAGAGTATCTGGGTGGCCTGGAGGATTTACTCAAACACCTTAGTTTCCAAGCTGGTGAGGTTGTTAGTGAGGGGGTAATGAGAGAGAGTTCAGGAAATACACCTTCTGTGAACATTATGTTGCATTACAAATGAGTTATTCTAATAGTATCAAGAGATAATCTGGACTACCAGTGTGGTGGTTAAGGGAGCTGGATCCCACATGGCTGACTACATGGTTTGAGTCCTGGACCCAGCAGCATGAAAACACACCAGGTGCCTGAAATCCTGAGAGGAGAACGGAGAAGAGACTGCAGCATGGCCATCTCCCATGGGGGGTGCTTTCTCACTTTCCCTCTCTCTCGCTCTCTATCTCTCTCCAGCAAGCGCACACGCCCTATAGCAAATCATAAAAAAAAAAAAAAAAAGAAAAGAAAGAAAGAAAGAAAGAAGAGGAAAAAAGAAAAAGAGACAGAGTTAATCAGGGATACTATTTATCAATGTCTCCCCTCATACAACCACTATACCTTCAAATAACAGACATTCCCCCATCTTCAGATCTATTTCCAAAATAACACAAGCAGAACACCTTGAGAAAGGTAGCTTGTCCACCACCTGGCAGTAAAGCCTCACTGGGGTGATGACAGAGCATGCGATCTGGCCAAAGCCCCAGGCTGCTGTAGGCCTGATAAGCATCTGATGTGGGAAAAGGTGAAAGCTGAAGAGTTAGAACACGGGAGCTAGCAGAGAGCAGAGTGCCAATGACGAGTGGGTGAGCGGCTGGAGCAAGACTTAGGGACACGTCCAGATAACTCGGGTACTTTCTAAATATCTTGAGAGAGCAGGCAATCCGAAGAATCATTTGTATATAATCACAGAGATTAATCTGCCCTCTCGAAACAGCAACGTGCTACCAAAAAAGGCTGAAGCGGCAAGAGTGAGGGGCAGCGTGCAGTGGAAAAGGCCGGTATCTAGAAGTCAGACTTCCCTAGCTGGGACTACGGCAGACACCAAAGGCCCCCGGTATCAGGTTCCTCCTCCATGAAAAGGGCGTCATAATTTAACAGGCAGGTTGCTAACCTGTGGGCCATCGCTGTCACTGGATCTGACATGCTGTCCCGACAGCAGTAAGACACAGACGGCCCATGCTCTTACTGGACCCACGGTGCGGTGTGGGCAGGGGCATCTGTCTCTTTACCTCCGCATCCCCAGAGTCCATCTAGCCCAGTGTTGTACACTCCTCAGGGCTTGATCCATTTTATTAAACTGACAATTGAAAAATGAGGTGCATTATGAATTCTGAAACACTGTATAAATTCTATAAATATGTAAAAGGTAAGTCACTGAAAGTTAAAGAAAAAAAAAAGACTTGCCAATTTAAATCTAAAAATGGTGCTGGAAGGTAAGGACTGGTTATGGTATTTCCAGTTCTGCCCAAGAAAATGACGGTTGGGACACTATGAATCTATCTGGTAGGCTAGGATGTCTCTAAAGTGGAGAATCACTCCAAGCTACACACCATATTAACTGGGCCCCACAGAGAAAATGGGAGGCCCTGGGTGGTATCTGTGGAAACCGTCTAGCTTGGTGGGTGAGATCCACAATAAGCCATGTCAGACCTGAGTGTAAATGTGACTGGCAGACTTGGCTGCCATCTTGGTAATATCAATGGTCTGAAATGTAGAAGAAGCAATAACGCCATGTAGGTCTCCCCTTGGAGTCAAGGAGTCAAGCAGTGTAAGTCCACGGCTAGGCTGTGTCTCAGAGGGTCTCTGAATTCGATCTTCTCCAGAGCTCACAAAAGTGTAGCAAAAGACAGTGACACCAAGGATCAGGCACAGTGAGGGGGACAAAAGCAGTGCTCAGAAGGTGCTGTTAAGAGACAGGTGGCGTGGTGGTTAAGGCACTGGACTCCTACATGGCCAACTGTGGTTCGAGTCCTAGACGTCATGGCTTGAAAATTACACTGGAGCATGTGCGTGTGTGCCCAGTATCCCACAGAGGAGGTGTGATTGTGGCATGGCCATCCACCCTGGGGGGTGACTTCTCACTTTCTCTCTCTGTCTCTTTTTCCCTTTCTCTGTCTCTAGTCTCTCTTGGGCGAGCGCACATGCCTTATAGCAAAACTGTTATACCTGTTGAACCTGATGCGTAGGACTCTCCCTGCAGGAACATCATGGCCCCTTTCCTGAATGGATGGCCCTTCACAGCTGAGATCTCACATAGGTCATCCTGCTGGAGTGTTGCCTGAAGGAATTATAAGGCAGGCATCCTGATTTCTATCCTCTGTATAAGGAAGGTGAAGGTCAAGTTCTTGGCCAAGGTCACACGTAAAGCACAGGGCAGAGCCAGGCTTTTACTCTAATGCTTAGCCCCTTTCCATACGGGGTGATGATGGTCTTAGAAATAATCGGAGGTGTGGGCCAACAGGTGGTGTGGAGGTTAAAGTGGCTAGATCCTACATGGCCGACTGTGGAATTCGAGTTCCAGACCCAGCAGCTTGAAAAACACTGGGTGTGTGTGTATATGTGCCCAAAATCCTTAGAGGAGAATGGGGAAAAAGGATTGTGGCATGGCCATCCCCTCTAAGGGGTGATTTCTTACTTTCTTTCTCTGGTGAGCATGCACATCCAATAGCAAAAAAACTAATGAAATAAACAAGGATTTCTTTTTTTTAAAAAAAAAAAAAGAAGGAAGGATCAGAGGTTAAATATGTCTTGATTCTAGAGTTTCCCTTTTGACTTCTGAAGCCCAGTAAAAATTTAAGTGGCTCTCATAATGGCGTAGGTATGTCAGAATGAGTCACACTGTCACTTCTGACTTTTTTATTTTCTCTGTTCAAATGAATGTTGCACCTTGTTTTTAGAAGAACTTTTGCAGGTGCTCTGTGGAAGCTGACTTCTGTTGCTTTCTTAGCTAGTGATCTGATGTGGGCAGAAATGCGTGGGGATCAGGTTCTTGGCCCACAGACCCCCAAAGTACAGATAAGTGGGGTCAAGAAAGCGGCATTTCTTACTGATGTAAAATAAGCTATAATTACTGATGTAAAATAAGCTATAAATGAACTCCTCATTGACCTTAGTTCAAATCAAACCCTAGAAAAAATAAAATTTGTCATTATTTTCCCCGTGATACAAAAGTAAACGCCTTGGGCAGAGGAATCGGTGTTTATAAGAACTGGGAGAGTTTAGGGTGTCTGCACTTGAGGTGCTTTCGGTGCGAAAGATGCCGGGTCTGGCCGCTGCAAGCCCTGCCCCGGCTGAGTCACAGGGGAAGAAGCTGCTGAAGCCCTGCTGCGTCTGCCCGGAGACCAAGAAGGGGCACGATGCGTGCATGATCAAGAAAGGAAAGGAGCACTGTGGACATCTAATTGAGGCCCACAGGGAGGGCATGCGAGCCTTGGGATTTAAAATATGAAATGGTGATCTGCTCTGTGAATGAATAATTCCTGAAGAATGAAGATTTAACTACTTTGAGGAGTTTTTTTGATGAGCTTTAATAAGTGGAAAAAGTATCATTTATTTTTTAAAAAGATAAGAAAATATCCCTCTTCAAAAAAAAAAAGTAAATGCCTTAAATTTGTAAAGCGCTTTGTAATGTAAAAGAAGTGCTGCCACAGATTATTTTATTTAATCTTTACAACCTTGTGAGGTTGATATTGCCATCCTCAATGTATAGGTCAGGAAATTGAAGCTTTCAGAGGCTAAGGAACAGGCCCAGTGAAATAAACCAGGCACACAAAGAGAAATTCCACACATTCTCACTCCTATGTGGAAAGTGAATGGGAGACCCTTAGGGAAGGAGACGGGAGGCCTGGAAGCTAAGAAGGCTGGCAGGGTGTCGGGGAACCCAGGGATCTTGTTCATGGAAACAAAATTACACATAAGTAAAAGGAACAATTTTTAATGCTATCAAATAGTACAGTAGGGTGAATTTGGTTAACAACAATATAGTGTATATCTCAAATTATCTTTTTTTTTTTTTGCACTCGCCAGAAGACAGAGACAGACAGAGAGATAGAAAGTGAGAAATCAACCCCCCCAGGGGGGATGGCCACGTTGTAATCCCTTCTCCTCCATTCTTCTCTCAGCATCTCGGGCATGCATGCACACGCGCCCAGCGTGAGTTTAAGCCACCAGGTCTGGGACTCGAACCGCAGTCAGCTACATGGAAGTCCAGCGACATAGCCATTATGCTAACTGCTGGTCCCTCAAAGTATCTTTAGAGTAGCTAAAAAAGAGGACTTTGAATGTTCCCGACACAAAGCAATGACAAATGGTGGGGATGATGGATATGCCAATTATCCAATGCAATTACTGCACCTTGTATTCTCATACTGAAAATCACATTGTACTCCATAAATATGTACAAATAGGTTAGTGTTTTAAAAGGAAAGCAGGCTCTGTGGCATCTTTGCTCAAGAGAAGCCAGACCTTACTTGGCAATCCAGGTTCAAACTCCTGGCCATGTGAGCCTAAAACACGCCAGGCATGTGTGCAAGTGCCTAGGATCTAATAGACTGGACGGCTGACTGGTGGAAGGGGGTCCTGTGGTGACCAGACCCTGTGGAAGGCTCTTTCGCTCTCTCATGCATGCAGGTGCTCTATCATCATGAAAAAATAAAACTTTTTAAAAACATTTGAATCCTAAAAGAGAAAACTGACTCAAGGCTTCACTCTCTAAATCAGACCAAGTTTTCTGAATGAATAGAACAGCTTTTCCTTCCACTACACAAGGAGGCCATGTCTTCCAGCAGGACGGCCAGGGACACACCAGGAGCTGAACAAGCTTGTCCACTGCCTTAGCAGAGAGGGCACAGGACACCACAGGGCACCACCAGCCTCCTAGTGAGAAGGCATTAAAACCCAGTGGGAAAGAAAATGGCTTCAGAGCAATCTGTGGGATACGAGGTCCGTTTAAATCTGAAAGGCCCAAGTAAACATGAGTCTGAGATTTTGGCTAAGGTCAAACCCATGCCTTCTGTTGCCCAAAACTCATGTTTCCCTTTACTGTAAATAAATCTCCAAGCTAAAAGGATCACAGGTTTTCCAATGTAACCCCCTACCCCTTCTTTATCCCAGTGATAGTGACGTCAAACTAAGGCAGGGCCAATCAGTTTGCGGCATTGTTTTAAATGGGCCAAATAACCTGATCCTCCTCTGTTCTACCCTTCTTGGTTCCGGAAACCAGCTTCTTGGTCCTTGATTGCATGAGCACATGTCTTGGGGACCACATTTTGTTCATTCAGGTGGTCTGCTCGATGCCCTGGCTCAAATAAATCGCATCTATTTCACTTCCTAGGCTTCAGCTTTCTTTTTAGTTTGACAACTATTATAGGATTTGGGCGTTGGTTGGTGATTGGGGGTGAGGGTGGGGCTCACCGTAGACTGGGTGCTGTCAGAAGTTGGGCAAGTGTGTCATTGGGTAGTTCAATAAATCTTACCTACAGGGAGCGTGAACTAGAGTAAAGCTGGGGCCAGACTGGGAAAGCAGCAGTGGCCATGTGCGAGCTGAATGAGAGGTTCGGGGTTCCGTGGGCCGTCCAAAACCCTGTTTTTCTCTGTGCACAGACAAAATGACGTAGTGGCTTTGCTCTGTCTCCCTTTACCGTGGTTTCAGGTGACCCTGTCTGAGGCTGGCGTTCTGTGCGGTCACTTAAGTCGGACACACGGCCTGGTGGTGAGCGCCAAGCCAGCTGGGAGCACTATGAGCTAATGCCCTGGGACCGGTTCCTGGATGTTAGGGTCTGCGTTTTCCTTCCCCGAACAACAGCTTCCATAGCCAACAGCAGCCAGGGAAGATCAGTCATAGTTGAAATAAAGCCTTTACTTGGAGAAACCAAAAATACAGCAGATAAGATCAGCTTTGAGTCACAAGCTTCTTGCCTGACAGGTCCCACCCTCTGTTCAGATTGGGCGGATGGAGGTTCTGTTGTATTTCCTCTCCTTGAGCTACAAGATCTCTGGCTTTTCATTGGGCACCTTCCTGCTCAGACTGAAGAATTCACTCCCAGATTCCATGGAGCGAGGTGTGGTCAGGTGATGTGGGTGGAAGGGTTGTGCTCAGGTTCTAGAACACACTATGAAGGGAGGCAGGGGTGTGGCCCTCCTTCCCACTCCCTTGCTCACAATTAGAAGGTGGTGGCCAGAGCTCCAAAAGGCTTGGGCCACACCCTAGGGAAAGCAATCTGTATCCTGGGTAATGAGAGAATGCCACACCAGCCTTGAACTGCCTCTGTTCAGAATGCAGAGGGAGAGAATGCGTGCGCGCGCGCGCACACACACACACACACACACACACACACACACAGCAGTAACAATTAATAAAACTCCCTCATAATTACATATTGCATATTCTCGGGAGGAATTTTTTTCTATTTAAATTTGGTAAAATCAAATGTAACCCAGAAGTTCTTCTTCTTTTTTATTTTTATTTTTTATGTTTTTAGTTTGCTGTGGGGCACATGTGCTCATCAGAAAAAGAAAGGAAGAGAGAGGGAAAGTGAGAAATCACTGCCCAGGGGATATATCCATGTCACAACCCCTTCTCCTCCATTCTCCTCTCACGATCTTGGACACGCATGCACACACGCCTGGCATGAGTTTAAGCCACTGGGCCCGGGACTCAAACTGCAGTCGACTACATGAG
>NW_006159521.1:7039721-7044894 GCF_000334495.1 Tupaia belangeri chinensis | reverse complement strand
GTTATTATTATTTAAATTTGCTATAGGGTACATAAGCTCACCAGAGAGAAACAGACAGAGAAAATGAGAAAACAAGCTGCCAAGTCTGGGACTCAAACTGTGGTCAAGCATGTGAGAGCCCAGCACCTTAAGCACCATACCACCTGCCAGCCCCCATGTAGTGCATTTTTAGTTCTCACTTTTTTATCTTGCTCTTTTCAAAGAGCCCACAGTCCATTGACACAGAAGATAGTAAATAAGTGTGTTTTAATGAACATTTAAAGAGCCTTTAATATAATATTTTAACTTTGCTATTTAATCTATTCACTCTTTCTCATCCTTATGGGAGAGACTCACGTTTATGGATGGAAGAAAATATAAGCCTCAGCTAAACTGCAAATCGCAACGGGTTTGCTCCACAGGTTGGCCAAATCTCAAATGTTAAATCCGTGAGCGCCAACGGTTTAAATACATAAACTGCCTTTATTTGCAAAAGGCCTCAAAGGACTTTTTTCACTGTTGATTCATCATATCCCTTACATCTGCAAGACCATTTGCAATTTACAAAGTGCTTTCCTACTCACCATCTCAGAATCCTTGTAGTCAGGCTGAGTATCAGCAATTTATGTGTCACAAACAAGGGGCTGAGAGGGTGAGTCACTAGCTCCTGGTGGCATTCATCTACAAAAGCCAGTGAAGGGCCCTTGGGTGATTTTCCTGGTTTCTCTGTTATGAGCAGTGTTGCACTGAGCCTCCCTGTAGCTGCTATCTTTGTAGCCTTGGGCTAACATTTCTGTGGGGTGGACCCTAGCTTGGACCTGCTGGTCAGGGGTTTGAGAACAGGCTATAAGCAGGTAGAGGGAGGCACTGAGAAAGCACTCCGGGGAGGAAATGAGGGAGAGTACTGAACAGAAGGCAGTGGAGGCAGGCCTGGCCAGATCCTCATTTCCAGCTTTTGTTTAGCTAAAAATGTAGGCCACTACTTTCTAACTTCAGAGTGAACTCAAGTCCACGTGGACGTCTCCCAGGGAGCTGCTGGGATGGCCTGGGTGGAGGTCACACTCTAGCATATCCAGTCAAATGTGAACATGGGTGAGCTGACCAGATCCATCAGTAGCTGCGTCAACGCCTTGGGTTCTGGAACCATGAGGCTGTGTAGAGATGTTTTCTATTCAAAGGGAAGTCGAAACTCCAGCTGGGGAGTTCGTGGATGGTTGTCCAGTGTAGAAAGAGACAGAGCAAGCACAAGCTTCATTATAATTCTGACATTTCCTTTTCTCCCTCACTTTGTACATTCCGAGATCTTTTCATCTAGCCCTTTGGGTGAGTATGCAATTTGTAATTAATTCCAAGGACTTTAAAACAAATCCTCTAGAGGAATTTGGTTATAATTGATTTATGTTTTATTTCCAGAGGGATACAATGGCACAGAAGCAAAAACAGACAGAATAAAGTATATTAAACTAAAAAATTTCTGCAGAGCAAAGGAAACAATCAACAGAGTAGAGAGAGAACTCACAGAATGAAAGCAAATATTTGCAAACTATGCATCCAGCAAGGGATTAATAACTAGAATATACAAGAAACTGAAACAACTCAATAGCAAAAACAAGTACTCCAATTTAAATATGAGCAAATAATATGAGCAGACATTTCTCAAAAGACATACAGATGGCCAATAAGTACATGAAAAATGTTCATTATCAATCATCAAAGAAATGCAGATCAAAACCACAATAAAATGTCACCTCAACCCAGTTAGAATGACTGTGGTTAAAAAGACCAAAATACAGAATGCCAGTAAGGCTACAGAGAAACAGGAGTTCTGATGATGGTGAGAATGTAAATTAGTACAGCAATTATGGAAAACAGTATGGAGGTTCCTCAAAAAACTAAAAACAGAACTGCCATATGATTCAGCATCCCCAGTACTTAAGCATATATCCAAAGGAAGGCAAATCAGTATGTCATAAAGACAGCTGCACTCCGATGTTTATGGCACCACTACACACAGGAGTCAAGATATGGAAGAACTTAAGTGCCCATCGACGGGCCAATAAAGAAAAAAAATGTAATACACACATGTATGCGCATGTGTATATGCACTATGGAATAGTATTCAACCACTAAAAAGCATGGAATCCTATCATTTGAGGCTACATCAATGAGCCTGGGGGACATTATGTTAAGTGAAACAAGCTAGGCATAGACACACATACAATCACAATTTTACTTATACATGAGATCTTCAAAAAGTTCATGGAAAATATGTATCACTAAATAAACTATGGGACCAGCCCTACAGATTAGTGGTTAAGGGAGCCAGATCCCATCTGGCTGATGACATTTCGAATCCTAGCCCTGGTGGCTTGAAAAACACACTGGGTACATGTACATGGGTGCCAAAAATCCTGACAGAGTGGAAAAACTAAGGAGAAGGGATTGTGAATGTGGCCACGCCCCATTAGAGATGCATTCTTCTGTGCTCTCTCCCTCTCTCTCTCTCTCTCTAGCTAATGCACATGTCCTCTGGCAATTTCAAAATGAAACAAAATGCTGTGTGGATTTCAAAATTATTTTGCACCCAAATAAACTTGTACTTAAGTTCCATTTTTTCCACAAACTTTTTGAAGTCCCCTGATGAGTGGAAGAAACTGAAAAGGCTGTTCTCGTAGATGTAGAGACTAGAATACTGGTTACCAGGGGCTGGGACAAGTGGGGGAGAGGGAACAGGGGTGATGGCAGTCAACGGAAACAGAACTACAGTTAGATAGGAGGAAGTTCTGGTGTACTATACCGAAGAAGGGTAACTAGAGTTAATAATCATTTACTACATACCAGGGTCACTGAAAGAGGATTTTGCATGTTCCCAACAAAGTAAGGATACATTTTCAGATGACGAATATGCTAATTATCTCAATTTGACCATTACACATTGTATGTATATACTGAAAAATCACACTGGACCCCATAAATATGTGCAAAGATTACGTGTGAATTAAAAATAATTTTAAAAGAAGTGTAAAGAGTAATCTTGTGGGTATCAGGAACTACACACAAGGCAATCCTAGAAGTCTATTTCCGTTCTTAATTCACTTTGAACCTTCATCACTCAGTGAGTTACTGTGTTACCTATAACGTGCCGAGTCTGGTACATGGAGAAGCAAATCTCATGTAAGACCCAGTCATGTTCACTAATCAGATTGGTTCAGTCTCGCTGGGAGAAGGACTCACATGCACTCATCTGCACATGATTAAATGTTACGATTTGATTTCAAAAACTGAAAAAGTTCCGAGAAGGGAAGCAATCTGTGTGGACCGGTCAGGAAACAGTCCATACTGACATGGGAACTTAATTGACAGGAGGATGTAGTGGACCTAGCCAATGGCCAAAGCGGGACTTTCCGCAGAAGCAAAAAATAGCAGTCATCACAGTTGCTGGGGAAAACCTAGTGTGCATTTTTTAAAAGGATTCTTTCACTTTATTAATTATTATATATTTTTTTAAATTTGCTATAGGGCAAGTGTACTCACCAGAGAGAGAGAAAAAGAGAGAAAGAAAGTGGGAAAGCAAACTGCCAGGTCCAGGACTATAACTGTGGTAGGCCCAGTGGAAGTCTGGCACCTTAAGCACCATGCCACCTGCTGGCACCCAGAACCATTCTTCTCAAGATTTACTGGTTTAGGGATCAGCAGTTAGTGTTATGGCTATGTTGCTGGACTTCCATGTAGTCGACCGTAGTTTGAATTCTGAACTCGGCTTAAACTCAAGCCGGGCATGTGTGCGTGCGTGCCCAAGGTCCCAAGAGGAGAATGGAGGAGAAGGGATTGCAGCATGGCTATCCCCCTCTGGGGAGTGCTTTCTCACTTTCTGTCTCTCTGTCTCTCTCTGTCTTTCTGGTAAGTGCACGCGCTCCAGAACAAAAACCTCCTTCTCCCCCCCGCCCCAAAGGGTTATCTGTTTGTTTCTTACATGACTCAACAGGGTTCTTACACCGCGATTCATCCCAGCTTCAGCCAGCCCCCAGATGATGGGCACATACATGCCCAGCGTGCTCAGGGAGGTCTCCAGACACAAACCCAGAACTCTCCCATATGGGTCAGGCTTGCAGAGCACTACCTTACTACTGCGCCTTTGTCCAGCCCCTAGAACAACCTTGTTGGTTACTCTAGTTCAGACTAGTAGTATCAGCAAACCTTGCAAACTCGTTAGAAAAGCACAGTTTTGGGCCCCATCTCAGACCTACTGAATTCAATGCTCTGGCCTGCGGTGGGCCCAATCTGTGTTTACAAGTGTGGCAGGGCATTTATTATTATTATTTCAATTGCCAGAGAGTATATGTGCTTGCCAGAGAGACAGAGAGAGGGAGAAAGCCCTCCCTAATGGGGCATGGTCACCCCACAATCCCTTCACCTCCATTTCTCTATCCTGTTGGAATTTGGGGTAAGCACATGTGCCCTGCATGCTTTTCAAGATGGCAGAACCAGGATTCGAACTGCAGTCAGCCATAGGAGATCCGGCTCCTTTAACTGGATCCTCTCCAGGGGATTTTGATGCGGGCTAGTGTATGAGACCCATTGCTCTAGTTAAATTTATCAGTAAATGACAGTTATTCCTACAGAAGAGTCCTTGAACAAATCTTTAACTAGAATTTATTTAATTAGTTCTTGATATAACCCAAATGGTGATACATGTGAAGACAGAGACGCCGTGCATGCACGTGAGCATGTGTGCATGACCATGAACCAGATCAGTCTTTGTACTGCCAACAAGTAGCTGTTAATTTACATCTGAGACAGAGATCTGGAAAAATGAATTACTTAAGGAATCAACACAGGTCTAATGTCACAGCTGTATGGGACAAAATTTCTATATATTAAAGAGAAAGTGACTTAACTGTGGTTATCTTGGACCCAGACATAATAATAGGAGTAAAGACAGAATTCTTCCCTTGTCACTCCATCATCTTTCAGCAATCAGTTATGAAAAGTAACCGTTTGTTTTCATACCCCGGGGATGTGATGTGCACACTCTTCCGTGTTTCAAGCTTCTGTACCTGAGGACCCCCAATAATCCCCTACTTTCACCACTCCTGCCCAGTGAAGGTTGAATTTATTTTTATTTGCCTTGGCTCTACAACCCCTTGTTAAGTAAACCAGGACTCTGTGTCTGGCCAATGCTTTCAAGAAGCGG
>NW_006159521.1:7001371-7039690 GCF_000334495.1 Tupaia belangeri chinensis | reverse complement strand
GGGGGGGGGGGGGTGGGAAGGAAGGAATCAAAGCAAACCGTAAGGAGAAAAAGAGAGGGAAGTTCCCTGGAAGTCTAAAAGTAGGAAACAAAGATGGCATTTTTGGCTTGGGACTTTCTGTACCACATAAAATTATGAGAGTGACTTAATTGCTCCTGTGCATGTGAAACCTGAGAGAGGCCATAATGGCTGGGTTATACCCAGACGGACGGGGCAGGAGTTAGACAGGTGGCCTCCTGCCAGCCAAACCTGCTCTGCAAACATGAGACACTGTGTCGTTCTTGTTTTCAGCTTGGGCTGTCTGCTGATGGCCAGTTTCACTTTTCTTCTCGATCTCCCCAGGGAGGACAGGGGTGTACGTTACACAGGGCTGCCATCTTACAGACAGACAGAAGGACCGAGGTAGGCCGCAGAAAGCCTGGGTTTCTAGTCCCTTCTCTACCTAGTCACTACATATTTTGGGAGCAACCTTTAACCTTTCTCTGTACCCCAGTTTCCTCATCTCTTGAAGGAGAACAACAGCTGTGTGTCTTAACTATTTCACACCATGGAGAGAACCGACTGAGACGACAGATTCGAAGGACAGCCCTGGGAAGTGAAGACTGCCATTACACCAAGAGCCACTCCTGAACTCTCTCTTGGTTCCATACTGGCATCCCTCTTGGCTCGTCTGCCTGCTGCCCTTCCTGCGGGAGGTACAGTCAGATGTCATGCCACCTGGCCACAGAAGACCGGTGACCCAAGTCAGAGCAACCAATTCTCATTACCAGAAACGTATAAGGGAGACTGATGGACTGACAGACTTACAGTCATGGATCATGGGCACACATGTGCCCCAGAAGCTTGAGCTCACTACCCTACCCAGTGGATTTCAGTGTGGGGTGATTTTCCTCCCCAGGGAGCATTTGGCTGTGTTGGCTTCCCTCTGTCTCCAGGGAGGACTGGTTCCAGGACTTCTGTGAATGCCAGAATCTACAGATGCTCAATCCCCTTATATAAAAGGGCGTAGTGTTTGCATGTGACCTTCACACATCCTTCCATACCCTTCGAATCATCCTCAGATTACTTACACTACCTAATACAGCGTAAACGCTGTGTTCGTCGTTCTCGGACTGCACTGTTCAGGGAATAATGATGGGGGGAAAAGCCTGTATGTATTCAGTATAGGCCCAACCAATGATTTTTTTCTGAATATTTTCTTTTTTCATTTTTTAACTTCTGTTAGAGGGTGTGTGCAATCACCAGAGAGAGAGAAAAAGAGGGAAAGCGAGAAAGCCTCTCCCGTGGGGCACGGACATGCTGTAATCCTTCTCCACCCCTCCTTGCCTCTTGGGATTTTGGGCAAGCACACACATGCTCAGTGTGTTTTTCTTTCCTTTCTTCCTTTTTTAGAGAGATTTTTGCTGTAGGGCGCACACACTCTCAGGAGAGACAGAGAGACAGAAAGCGAGAAATCACCCCCTGGGGGATGGCTACACCGCACTCCTTCCTCCAGGTTCCTCTCGGGATCTTGGGCATGCACACACATGCTCCTGGCCTGAGTTTTTTAACCTGCAGGGTCCGAAACTCGAACTGTGGTCAACTACGTGGGAGTCCAGTGATGTAACCATTACACCATCTGCTGGCCCCAGCCTAGTGTGTTTTTCAAGCTACTAGTCTGGGACTCAGACTGTGCACTCAGCCATACGGGGTCTAGCCACCTTAACCACCATGCCATGGGCTGCCCCCTTATGAATATTTTGTCGTGGTCGGTTGTATGTGCAGGTAGGAGGGCTGACCGGACCTGGGTTCCTTTCTGATTGTCACGATGACGATGCGGAACTACTGGCATCCGGGGCTGGCGATCACAGAGACGACTAACCTTCCGCCCATTCACGGGACAGGTCCCACACAAAGGAATCACCTGGCGCAATGTCACCAGTGTCAGGGTGAGAACCTGGGTCTCAAGGAGTTGCTCCACCCTTGCCTCCAGGGCCCAGACAGGTAATGAGGGGTCATTCAGGGGGGGAGCTAAGCTCAGCTGACTGGAGGTGGGGGGCCTGGGGAGGGGCGGATACCACACAGCTCCCTTTGATTTGATGGCTGCCATGAGGGGAATGAGGCCTCAAGGCTGCCAGGTCAGATTTTTCTAGAGAAGCTGATGATTTGAATTTTTGTATGAAATCTTCTAATTTATTTTGAAGTTTATTTTTTCCATGAACAAAAGAGACAGAGAGAGACAGGGATTCCAGTAGGGTCTCAATGACCACTCCAGCCAGCCGTGGATCATAGGCATGTCTGTCCCTCACACCCTCAGGGAGGTCTGCAGATACAAACCTGGAACCTTCTCACGTGGGTCCTCCTAGCAGAGCATCGTGTTTACTGCTGTGCCACCTCCAGTCCCTGAGATCTGATTCTTAAATATGAGTTCACATTTTTAAAAACACATGGGCCAGGGGACCAGCAGTTGGCGTAATGGCTATGTCGCTGGACTCCCATGTAGTTGACCATGGTTCAAGTACAGGACCAGTGGCTTAAACTCATGCCGGGCATGTGTGTGTGCGTGCCCAAGATCCCGAGAGGAGAATGGAGGAGAAGGGATTGTGGTGTGCCCATCCCCCTAGGGGTGATCTCTCACTTTCTATCTCTCTGTCTCTCTCTGTCTTTCTGGTGAGTGCACAGGCCCTATAGCATAAACCTCTCCAAAAAAAATTAAAAACAAAAACATAAAACAAAACAAAAAACCATACGAGCTAAATGAGCACATCTCCAAGCCTCACGGAGCCTGGAGGCCACCAGTTCACAGCTTCTGCTTTGCAGAGAAGATCCCAAGTCTCCTTTACTTGAGTTCCTTGAAACAACCTGGCTCCTGCCCTTCCTGTGAGGCAGCCCCTGAAACGTCCTGTCATTCTCTGCTGAGTAAGCAATGACTTCTGTTACAAAAGCCGTGACTGGCACACAACTCCTACCTTTCTCTCGCCCTCAGTCTTCAGCTACATCTTTCGACCTGGTTGCTGTCACCATCCAAATAAGCAATTTTATTTTATTTTATTTGTTGCCAGAGGGCATGTGTGCTTCCCAGAGACAGAGTAACGGAGGGAGAGGGAGAGCGCACCTGCAATGGAGCATGGTCATGCCACAATTCCATCTCTGTCTCTCTTTCTTGTGGAGATCTGGGGCATGCATGCACCCGCACCTGCTGTGTATTTTAAGTCACTGAGTCTGGGATCTGAACTAGAGAGTCAGCCATGTGGGATCAGGTGCCGTTAGTCACACTAGATCATGAGGCCAGCTCCAAATGAGAAATCTTCTCTCAGTCTTGGAAGGGATCGTAGGAAAGGTCTAGAACTGAAGTGCCAGTTAAAACACCAGGCAAACAGGGCCAGGTGGTGCTCTGGTGGTTAAGGCACTGGACTCCTACAAGGCTGACCTGGGTTTAAGCCCTGGACCTGGCAGCTTGAAATCATGCCAGGTTCATGTGCACCCCAAATCCCGAGAGAATGGAGGAGAGAGGATTGTGGCGTGGCCATCTCCCCTGGGGAGGTGATTCCTCACTTTTGCTATCTCTGGTAAGCGCATACACCCTGTAGCAAAAAACCTAAAAAGATAAAATTAAATTAAAAAATCCAGGGATCTTATTTAACCACTCTGTGCCTCAGTTTCATTTGTAAAATGAAAATACTACTACTAAAACTTCATCAGGCTATCAGGATTAGAAGACTCCATTTACGGGCAATGATTAGTTACAAACTGTCACCTTATCCTCTCATCAACTCCTTGGCCTTTGAACATAATTCCCACATGTTGGCACTACTAATGAAAATGATGAGATCAGTGCGTACGGACCAGGACTACTGTCACTACCTACAGGAGGCTTGGCATAGAAACGTACACGGCTGGAGCGTGGACATGAACTCAGACTTTCTCAGTGATAAGCTGCGACCCGCCCAGCACTCAGACACATCTGTGCAACCTTCTGTAGATACCCAGGAATGTTTGGCACATCGAGGCATCGTCCCTGAATCACAAGTCCTGGGGTGCTGGAGCTCATGGAGCTTCTGAAAGGGACATGAACAGCAGGAGACAGAGAGTCAGTAAGGAGATGGCAGCTGTCACTCTGTCAAATCTCTACATGCAGGACCAGCAGGGGGCGTAGTGGTTAAAGTGCTGGACTGCCACATGATCAACACAGTTCCAATCCTGGACCCGGTGGCTTGAAACTCACACAGAACGTGCCCAAAATCCCCAGAGGAGAATGGAAAAGAAGGGATTGCGGTGTGGCCATCCCCTCTTGGGGGGGGGGGGGAGGTGATGTCTCACTTTCTCTCTCTCTGCCTCTTCAGTGAAAACTCTGTAACAATAATCTCTGTTAAAAAAAAAAAAGAAAAAGAAAAAGAAAGAAAGAAAGAAAGGAAACCCTACATGCCAAAAAAATTTTAAAAAATACAAGAAGTTCTTGGGCCAGAGTGTAGCAATTTTTAGCGTATTCGGGTCTATGGCTGATCTAACCTGCCACGAGGGCTGTGGCTTTCCTCTCTGAAGCCAAGTCATTCTGGCCTGAATTCCCGCCAAGACTACTTGACCCTCATAAAAGTCCTTGACAGCAGAGTGGGTGCCATTTTCCCCCTCTGCTTTGAAAAGCTTCCTTGATGGCACCCATTACAAAGAGAATAGGGTCTGCTCTCCAGACTGGAGGCCAAATGCTAATTACCTTATAGACAAGTCTGCCAAAAACAATTGTGGGCAGCACTCTCTCTTCCCAGCGGTATCACAGAGAGAAAATAAAGAAGGCAAAGGAACGGGAACGCATAACCGCCAACGGGAGTTCCGAGCTAAGGTGAAAATCACGGACGCTTGTTCGGATGTCTCCTTCCTACTTCATTTCTCATCATTTCTTACCTGTATACATTACTCTTTTAATTACAGAATGTATTTCTTCATGTATGGAGGGGGACCCCGCTCTCTTGCTTTCCATAGCCAAATTCACAGGGGATTTATAGAGGTCTTCAGGGTTTATTAGCAAATCTTTTTCCAGATCCCGCGAAAGCAATGCGCTATTTAAGGAAGATAAACAAAGTAAATAATGCATGCTAAAAAGCTGAAACTACAGAAAAGGAATAAATCTGAAATCAGCCTCAGTACCCGTGAAAGTTGGTCTCACCAAGAGACCGCACTCCTACACACTCAAACGAACTGACTGTGGCTTTCTGAGTCACAAAGAAGCTGAGTGGCCCAGGAGTATTCTGCATTACCGAGTTCTATTACTGCAGGAGGAGCTTCCTCCCTAGGCAGCTAAGAAAGCGCATCGAGGGCTGGCTGGTGGCATGGTGGTGAAGGCAGCCAGATTCCACAGAGCTGGCTACATGGTTTGAGTCCCTGACCCAGTGGTTTAAACAACATGCCAGGTGCACGTACGTGTATATCCAAAAACCTCGAGAGGAGAATGGGGAAAGGACTATGGCATGGCCATGCCCCCTGGGGAGTACTTTCTCACTGTCTCTTTCTCTTTTTCTCTCTGTCTCTCTCGGGTGAGCACACACATCCTATAGCTAAATAAATAAATAAACGCATGCTTTTAAAAAGTTATTAAAAAGAAAGTGCATCCGACATTGGTCATTTGGACATGCCAAAGGGGACAGTGAACTTCTACTTTTCACCATATCCATCCGTTCATCCACTCATCCACCATCCAGCCATCCATTCAATTAATACTGAGTGTGGGTGATGTGCCAGACACCCTGCTCTGAGCTCAGAGACAATGATGAGCAAGATGGATACTTCGTCTGACCTCACAGTGCTTACAGTCCACCCAGGCCAGCAGGCACGTCAACAAGCAATTCCAACAGTTCGATGAGACGTATTTTTCTCCACCCCAAAGAAATTTGGCACAAGGGGCTGAGAGCTCCCAAGCAAGTAGAATGCAACCCACTGTGAGTCATGACAACATGCAAGATGCCTGCGACAAACTAAATGCTCAATCACTATGGGAAGCCCAGTGGAGAAAACTGGGGAAGAAAGAGGCCTCCATAGAGAAGGCTAGTGGCATCCACACAATGACCATACACAGCAGTTTCCTGTTCCCAAAAACAGCATGCTCAACGTTAAGATGACAATATGGTCTGCTCTCACAGGGGCAGTACTGGTTCAAGTCTCCTGTGGTTTGGAAGTCCCGGAACAGGGAGAGTTTCTATTCACAAAAGCAACAAACCCTGTATTAAGAGGAAAGCAGAACTGAAGGACAGATTTGGGAGAACAAATTGGCCTGCTCCTGTTGGGGCCACCTAGGAGTATTAAAGATGCAGGATGAGAAAAGAGGCCAGGAAAAGACGCTGGTGTGATAGAGGAAGGGTGTGAAATACAGTCAGGTGCTTTCTAAGTCCTTCATGTGGGCTAAGTAATTCAATATTTATGACTGAACCTCAGACTGTGGCAGAGCCAGAATTCAGACATACCCAGCCTGGTTCTCTATTTTAGGTGGACAGAAGGGTTTAGACCTACCTTAGAAGAAATGGGGCATCACGGAGGACTTTCAAGCAAAATATTATGTAATTAGAACTGGGATTTCAGAGTCATGTGGTCATCATATATATGAGTTTGGGAAGGTCATGACCTATTTTTCTATGCAAAAATGCCATCATGACTTTTCTGATGACCTAATAGAATGAGTTGGAGAGGAGATGAGATAACCGGCATTCAGTGAAGACCTCAGGAGTGCCCAACCCCTCCAGACAGTGCCTTATACTACTACTGCTATTTAACAACTACTCCAGGACTCAGCTTCCTGACTCTGCAACTAAGTCTCCAAACAGTTCGACATGTCGCCCATACACTCCTATGATGGGATAAAGTTAGAATCTGAATCCAAGGGAAATGACCATTATAATTCCTGCCTTTCCCACCACATTTCCCTGTAAATACCAGAGACAGGAAACCAGGGGGTAGAATTTTATTACCATCAAAATGAACAGTCACCAGAATGAGAAGAAAGGATGGTGGAAGATGATAACTCACTAGACAAAGAAGTCGAGTGGAAGATTGAAACCAAATAAAATTATATCAAGATTTCAAAATTATGAGATTAGACAACTTGTGTTGCCATTCATAGAAATTAGGATGTTGGGAACCAGCAGTTAGTGCAGTGGTTATGTTGCTGGACTTGGCTGACCATGGCTGACCTGGCTCAAGTACTGGACCCCGTGGCTTGAAACTCATGCTGAGCACATGTATGTGCCCAAGATCCCAGGAGAGTAGAGGAGAATGGGGGGGGGTGATTTCTCACTTTCCCTCTCACTGTCTCTGTCTCCTCCCTCTGGCAAGTACACACACCCTAAAGCAAAAACATCTACAAAAAAAAAAGAAAGAAAGAAAAGTTAGGATGTTAAGGGCCAGCCCCATGGCCTAGTGGTTAAGGGAGCAGGATACCACATGGCCAACCATGGTTTGACTTCTGGTCCTGGTAGCTTGAAGAATATGCTTGGAACATGCATGCATGCCCCAATCCCAAGGGGATGGAGAGATGGAGGAGAAGGGACTGCAGTATGACCATGCTTCATTGGGAGAGGGACTGCTTTCTTCCTCTCTCTCTCTCTTGTTCTGATGAGAATTAATGTGCCCTTTGACAATTAAAAACAATTTTTAAAAGAAATTATAGAGAGTTTAAAAGGAAATTTTTTTGCTTTTAAATTTTAGTTAATGTGCCCTTTGACAATTAAAAGCAATTTTTAAAAGAAATTATAGAGTTAAAAAGGAAATTTTTTTGCTTTTAAATTTTATTTATTATTATTTTTAATTTGCAATAGGGCATGTGTGCTCATGAGAGACAGAGAAAGAGGAAAAGTGAGAAAGCAAGCTGCCAAATATGGGACTCAAACCACAGTCAGCCATGTGGGAGTCCATCTGGCCCTAAGACAAAGAATTTGTTCTAGGAGTCTACCAGAATGGTGATTAAGAATACTAACAGGGCCAGCAGGCGTCATGATGGGTAAAATGCTGGATTCCCACATGGTTCAAGTCCTGGACCCGAGGCTTAAAAATCACATGGGGTGTGTCTGCGTGCATCCCCAAATCCAGAGAGAATGGAGAAGGGATCATGACACGGCCATCTGTGGTGGGGAATGACTTCTCACTTTCACTTCATCTGTCTCTGTCTCTCCCTGTGACAAAAATCTAAAAAACAAAAAAGGAGAGAATACTAACATTTATTAAGTACTTACAATTTACTGGGTATTGTACTAAAAATTGTACATACTTCAACTACTTTAATTTTCTCAAAACTCTGAGACGGAGGCTTTTATTATCTTCAGTTTAAAGAAGAGAAAAATGAGGAAGCTACCCAAAATTATGCAGCAAATAAATTGCATAGCTGAATTTGAACCCAGGAATATCTGAATGCATGTTGTGAAGTCTGACATTCTCGGTGTCAGAGCAGATAAGTGATAATGGGTTAGAAAGACTTGCATGTTGGGTAATTCTAGAGAATGAATGGATAAATGTAATAAAAAATAGATTTGTCTCAAACATGAGGTTTCTGTGGCAACCTCGGTTTATTCTAATTTCAAAAGAAAATAAATGTATTGTATAAAATTGTTTTAAAAATAGAAATAAGAGAAACGTAACTGCCCTGACATTTCTAATAAGTTTAGCTGTTCAAAAATAAGCAGGCTTCTTTCTGAGACAATGAATCCTTCATCACTGGAAATATTCAAAAATAATGTCAGAAATTGTTAAAAGAGGGGTGCCAGCAGACTGTGTTAAGGTGCTAGACTCCAACATGGCCAACCATGGTTCAAATCGTCAAATCCTGGACCTGGGGGCTTGAAAAATCACACCAGGTGTATGTGCACACGTGCTCAAAATCCCAGGAGGAGACTGAAGGAGAAGGGATTATGGTGTGGCCCTCCTCCCTGGGGTGGGGGTGATTTCTCATTTTCCCTCTCACTGTCTCTCTGTCTCTCTTCAGCAAGTGCATGTACCCTATGGCAAACATCTTCTCACTCTCCCCCCCCCCAAGAAAAAATAAAAGAAATTGTCAAACGGAGAGGCTGGATGGCTTAGTGGTAAAACATGACACTCTGAGAGGCTGTCCCACAGGGGAAGGTTCTGGGTTTGCACCAAAGACTTCACAGGAATGCTGGCCACATGCATGTCTACGATCCAGGGCTGGCTGGGGGTGGAGGTGAATTGTGGCATTGAGACTCTGTTGTAGGGGGCTGTCTCTTGGTCTCTCTGTGTATATCTCTTGCTCATGGTAGAAAATAAAGATTTTTTTTTAAAAAAGGAATTCTCAGAGGGTTTTTGACAAGGTGAGAGCTGCTACATTAGCCCACTGAAATAGGTATCTTTTTTATCTAAATTTTTTGCAACAGGGCACATTCACCCACCAGAGAGAGAAAGAGATAGTGAGAAATCACCACCATCCCCCAGGAGGGAAGACTATGCCACAATCCCTATTCCTCCTAGGATTTTGAAAATGCATGCACAGGGACCAACAGTTGGCTTAATGGCTATGTCACTGGACTCCCATGTAGTTGACCGCGGTTTGAGTCCCAGATTTGGTGGCTTAAACTCATGCCAGGCACCTGTGCATACGTGCCCAAGATCCTGAGAGGAGAATGAAGGAGAAGGGATTGTGGTGTGGTCATCTCCCCTGGGGTGGGTGATTTCTTGTTTGTATCTCTCTGCCTCTCTCTGTCTTTCTGGAGAGTGCAGGTGCCCTATAGCAAAATCCTTTCCAAAAAAAAAACAAAATGTACACACACATGGCTGGCATGATTTTCAAGTCACCAGGTCTGGGACTCGAAACACAATTGACCATGTGGGAATCCAGTGCCTTAACTACCATGCCATCTTCTAGTCCCCAAGATGGGCCATTCTTTTTTTTTTTTTTTAAGAATTAATATTTTTAAATTTAATTTATTTATTTATGCATTTATTTTAATTTGACCAGAGAGGGACAGAGTGAGAGAGAGAAAGAGAGATGGAGAGAGAGAGAGAAAGTGAGAAAGCAAGCCGCCAAGTCCGGGACTCGAACTGCAGTTGGCCATGTGGGAGTCCAGCATCCTTAAACCCCACACCATCTGCCAGCCCCTAGACAGGCATCTTTTATTTTTTTGGAGAGGTTTTTGCTATAGGGCACGTGCGCTCGCCAGAAAGACAGAGAGAGGCATAGAGACAGAAAGCAAGAAATCAGCCCCCAGGGGGGGATGGCCACGCCGCAATCCCTTCTCCTCCATTCTCCTCTCGGGATCTTGGGCATGCATGCACACGTGTCCAGCGTGAGTTTAAGTCACCACATCCGGGACTTGAACCTCAATCAGCTACATGGGAGTCCAGCAACATAGCCATTACGCCAACTGCTGGTCCCGACAGGTATCTTTTAATTTAAGAAATTTTCTTGCCTTTTTTCCTTCACTGGTCATGTTTCAGGGTTACCCCTCTCGGCTAACATAAACTGGACTCTACTGAGAAACGAAGTCTTTGTGTTACCTCTATAAAGTAAGAAACTGTTACCACAAAGCTAGGTCTATACCCACAAGTTGCTTTGACAATTTTGACCGTAAAAGCTATTACTTAATTTTGAAAAGTGAAAGGAAAGGGAAAAAAAAAACAAAAAAGAAAAGAAAGAAAACCACAGCAGTTTTAGGTACAACCACCCAAACCTTTTGTGGTTAAACAATCCAAACCATCTGAGCATTGAGTCAAGTGTTTTTCAAGTTCAAAGTGCTTACCTTGCATGGGTAAGAAGGAAGCTGAGAGGGGCAGTGACAGGCTGAGAGGAAATTACCCTGCTTACCTGGCTATTTTAAAACCCTCAGTAACTCTGTCAGAGGGAAAGTGAAATCCAATCGAGTCCTGACTGAGGTTTTATTGATTCTAAAAAGCATATTGGAGAGTGAGAGGAAAAATGCACATTGGGTTTTGTTTGTGTTTCGCATTTAACATACCTGCCTTACAATTGATGACATGTCTTAATTTACTTAACAGTATTTTTCTTACTTAAAGGCATATTTTTTTAAATGGTGCTTTTTGAAAATCAGTGGTGGGCCAGCCAGGTGGCATGATGGTTAAATCTTCTGAATCCCACATGACCAACTGTATGGTTTGAGTCCTGGATCTGATGGTTAGAAAAACATAGCAGGCATGTGTGCATATGTGCCCAAAGTCCCAAGAGGAGAATGGAGGAGAAGGGATTAGCATGTGTCATACCCCCTGGGGGTGCTTTTTCTCTTTCTGTTCTTTCTAGAGAATGCATGCACCCTATAGCAAATTAAAACCAAAACAAAAACAAAAACAAAACTGAGGCAACCAAAAATAGGAATAATGAAAGGAAATAAACATCTTTCTAAAATAAAACCAGTGGAGTCAGGGCCAACAGGTGGCATGGTGGTTAAAGGCGCTGGATTCCCACATGGGTGACTGTGGTTTGAGTCCCAGACCTGGCAGTTTGCTTTTTCACTTTCCCTTTCTCTTTCTCTGTCTCTCTCTGGTCAAATTTAAAAAATAATAACAACAAATGGGATTAAATAAAATAATTCTTAAATAAAAAACAATGGAGTCATAGGTTCAATGAAATGTGGTAATTTTTCAATGTTTACTTATTTACTTTTCCCATGAGAGAGAATGAAAAATGTTGAGGTCACCTCCAACAAGGTCATCAGGTCATGAGCATCACAGGATCACAGGATCACAGGGTCCCGGGATCCCAGGGTCCCAGGATCCCAAGCACACCTGCTTGCCTAGCAAATACAGGGAGACGTGGGGGTGTGAACTTGAGGCCTTCCCACGTGTCCTGCCTCGCAGAGCGTGTGTCACAACTGTGCCGCTGGGATGGCCCCAGATACGGTCATTTCTAAACACGACACACAAACAATTTCAACAAGGAATTAACATGTAGACTTGACATTAATAATGACATGGGTCCTGGTTGCCCACACTGGCCTGATGGTTGTGTGCTGCTGGCCTACCATGCAGGAGGGCATCGGACCCAGAGGTCAAGGGGGAGAGCAGGTCTGGGACAGAGGGTGCGGCCAGAGTGGGATCTGGCCAGCCCATGAGACCAGCTGGGGCCTGTCAAGTTCCATTATTACTGGAGCCTGCAGGGCTTTGGTGCTCTGAAGTTGAAGCAGCAAAGGCCCTTCCGAATGTCCAGGGACTTACTCAACCCAGAAGCCTCACTGGCCGTCCCACAGAGGACACCTCCAAAAGCAAGGTAAGATCCTGGCGATAGCTGAGGTTCAGGAGTTAACCTGGGTATAGCCAGGGATCTTCCAAGTACCCTCCCCTGTCCTCAAGGGCAGGACCCACTGTGACCACATATCATAGCTGGGAAAAGAAGACTCAGCCAATAGGAGGCAGATAACCAGATTTCCCGAGGTCAGAGAGCATGGCGCAGGGCAGACAAGCTCGCATATCTTTGTGGGCAGGGAGGCAGAGGACGAGACGTCTGACTGTTAGAAAACCCAGAATTAACTGCTACGCAGTGTCCGTGCTCTGAAATCAGTTAAATCCTGAATTATATGAGAGAGAACAGTTGTTGAAGTTTATTTTATTATGTATATATAGAGAGAGACACACAGACATACACACTGGTAGCCCTGACAGGGCCTTGGCCTGAGTTCACTCCTGTCAGCCCTCCAGCCAGTTGGGACCTTGGATGCACCTGCCTGGTGTGTTCAGGCACACTAGAGACCCAAGTCTGCAGTCGGCCGTGTGGCTTTCAGCATGGCAGATCCGTATGCTACTGCCTGTGTCGCCATAGCCGAGCCAGTTGTTTTTAAATGGGAAAAAAATAAAATAAAATAGAACACTAACAAACCAGAAATGCAGCTGGAAAGGGATAGGGGGCACCTCCTTGCCCATCACACCATGCGTGTCTGTGGTGGACCTGGTGCAAATCCATTCACAGACGACTTGCTACTGGAGTAGGTTTTTTTTAAAAATAGACTGATGTGGGAGTTGGACAGGTTTCAGGGAGCAATCAGGGATGCTGGAGTATCTAGGTTGGTTCAAGGTAAGGAAAAGGTGGAGAAGAAACATCTCAGAGATGCTGCTAGACAGCTCCCAAGTCCAAGGTGACGTTCTTCTCCCCAAAGCCCAGGTAGGAGAGTGCTGGGTCCTGCCCATTATCCCCACCCAAGCAGCACACAGAAAGTAGCACACAGGCAGGCCTCAAAGCTATTGGCTGGATGAAAGCCCATGCATTCATAAAACTAGGTGGACTTCAGAATAAAAGGGCTCTATGTCCTAAAGATGTTAAGAGATTCCTAAAGACCTAAAATTTCTATCAAGGAACAATTTAAACATTAAGGAAAATCCATGGGGCCAGTCTCATAGCACCGTGGGTATGCACTGTGCAGAGGAAGCTGGATCCCACATGGTCAACCAGGGTTTGAGTTCTGGGCCCATCAGCTTGAAAAATAAGCTGGTGCATACACACCCATGTACCTAGGATCAGATGGGATAGAGAATCAGAGGGGAAAGAATTGTAGCATGACTAGGTCCCATTACCAACTGCTTTCTCTCTCTCTCTGCACATGCCAGCTGGCATTTAAAAGGGGAAAAAAAGGAAAAGAAAAATCCAGATGATCTCAACTGCAAACATTTCCCATCTATAAAACTGAAAATAAGAGTTGGATTTATTTTTATTTTTAGCCTTCCTTGGCTTTTTAAGAAATAAACACCTTTAGATTGAATCACTATCTTCCTATCAGCAGGGTTTTAACGATGTAAACTAATTCAGTTTTATTTTTCTGTTATGGAAAAAAGTTCTTCAAATGACATAATCAGGGGTTTGTGGAAATGATCACAGCTTGACCAAAGGCCTTAAATTCCGGTGCCTCACACCAGTCAGCAGGCTATGAATCAGCTGATCAGCGCGCACCTCCCTATAAACTGGTGGGTAAGACAATTTACATATTTCAACTCAGGATTTTCTGGAGTTTGATAGTTCAATCAAATAATACATCCTTTAAAAAACGAAGTACTAAAATATATGTACTCAATCGCTGTTACCTTTTCACCATGAAGGCATACTAACGGTTATTAAAAAAAAAAAAATTAATCTAGGGCCAGCCCTGTAGCACAGCAGTTAAACAGAGGAAGCCAAATCCCTCGTGGCTGATCAGGGTTTGAGTCCCAGCCTCAAAGACTTACAAGCTGAGCGTGTGCCCAAGATCCTGACAGGATGGAGAATTGGAGGAAAAAAGGCTGTGGTGTGACCAGGCCCAATTGAGGGTGCTTCCTCTCTCTCACGCACGTGTCTTCCAGCATAAACAAAAATTAATTTAGCAATTTCTCTATTGTTTTAAAATTAAAATTAATCAAATTAATTTAAATAAGGCCATTGTCTGCACCTTAAACTGGCCCAGGCTAGGGGAAAACTGTGCAGACACCTACATGGAAAAGCAGATATCTATCCTCAAGGCATCTGCAGCGATCCCATTAGCTTGGGTAAGTCTTGGGACTCAACATCTGACCTCCATGTTCTTCTCCCTGTCACAGGGGCAACGTGGATTGACCTCCCTGGTCCTTCCCAGCTCTAACTTCCATGAGCTATGGCCAGGGCTGTCCAGTGACTCAGAATGTGGAGGCATCAAGAATAAAAGCACACTGGGGCCTGCAAGTGGTATAGTGGTTAAGGTGTTGTAATTCCCACATGGCCGACTATGGTTCAAGTCCTGGACCTGGTGGCTTGCTTTCTCCCTCTCTCTCTCTCTCTCTCTGGCAAAATTCATGTAAATAAATAAATAAATAAATAAATTGTAAAACAAAAATAAAAAATAATCAAAGCACAGGAAATAACAACTGAAACCTTCAAGGTCATGGGAAAATGAGGTCACCACATATTCTTCGTGGTCTTGGAGTCTTTAGACACCAAAAGAATCAAACCCCTAGGTTCAGTTCCTCTTCTATTTAAATGCATCTTTATTATCAGGTGCTTAAGTGAAAAAAAAGTGAAAAAGAAAAAAAAAAAAAAAAAAAAGACCCCAGATAGCTATATATTTCTTTTAATACACAAATAATTCTCACTTCCTCCGGAAAATTACACAGTAGAGTTAGTTGGGTGGTCATCCTGAAACTGCTTTTCGATTGAAAAATCACAAGATGCTTTTCAACGTCACATCAACAGGTGATAACTGCAGATTTAAAAATAATGATTAGAGCCTAAATGACTCCTACTCAATGGATTTACATTTTTATAATTACATTATTCTATTTGTGTCTGCTGACCTTCCTTTTGTGTTAAAATATGCATTGCTACTTCTATGTTTTATGGTTATGCTTTAATTAAAAATGAGGTAATTGCTACATAAATTCTTTCCTTCATCACTATATTCTAGTGGAAAGAGACAGAAAATGACTCAAAAGCATCGGCTGAGGGTTTACTTCTTATTGGCTGAGAGGGCCAGATCCCACCCACTCGCCTAATGTATGTAAAAAAGGTTTTACAAAACAGGAAGTAGGGCCCCACTAGGGGAACAAAGGATAAGGGAGACTAGGACAGTCCTGACCACCACCACCTGCAGCCCCAGAATTGGAACCCGGGTAGGACTTACTGGGTGAGGTCTCAGTAGGAAAAGAACACTGAAATGGTGAAGATCCAGCTCCCTTTATGGAGGAGGTATTTTCCTACTTGACTCCACTGCCAGTTTCAAAGCCTGCTTCCCTCCCCACGTACCTTTTACAAGACATTTCAGGGGCACTCCCCCATAGCACAGCTGTTACACACTGTACACAGGGAGTAGGACCCCACAAGGCTGACAGTGTGTGGTTCAAGGCCCAGACCCAGAGATTTGAAAAACACCAGGCATATGAACATGAATACCTGAAATCCTGCGAGGAGAATCCCGGAGAAGGGACTGTAGAGTGGCCATCTTCCTTGAGGTCAGGGGTGCTTTCTCACTCGCCCACCACCAGCCCCGACCAAGTGCATGTACCCTCTGGCAAAATTTTAAAAATACAGAAAACATGCTGAGGGTGTGTTTGTGTTCCAAATCTTGACGGAATGGAGATGTGGAAGAAAAAGAACTGTAGTGAGATCATGCCTTTTTAGGGGGTATTTCCTCTCTCTTTTTCTCTCTCCCTCTCTTTCTCCGGTGAGCCTAAGTGCCCTCTTGACAATAATTTTTAAAATACATTTTATAAAATTTTGTTCAGGCCATCCAGTCCTAAATGTTACTTTGTAAGCCAGCACATGGTAAGCACTATACAAATATTTGCATTTATTTCATTTAAAATCCACTACTATGTGGGACCAGCTGATGGCATAATAGTTATGTTGCTGGACTCCCACGTAGCCAACTGCGATTCGAGTCCAGGACCCTGTGGTTCAAAATTCACACGGGGTATATGTGTGTGTGTGTGTGTGTGTGTGTGTGTGTGCATGCCCAAAATTCCAAGAAGAAAAGGGAGAAGGGATTGCGGCGTGTCCATCCTCCCTGGGAGGTGATTTCTCTCTTTCGGTCTCTGTCTCTCCTTTCTCGGGCAAGCGCACACACCCTGTAACAAAAACCTCTCTTAAAAACAAAACAAAACAAAACAAACAAACAGAAAAACACTATATATAGAATGCAGGAGGGGAGACCAGCAGATGGAGTAATGTCTACATGACTAGACTCCCATGTAGTCGACCGTGGTTAGAGTGGCTTAAACTCACGCCGGGCGCGTGTGCGACTGTGCCCAAGATCCCAAGAGGAGAACGGAGGAGAAGAAGGGGTTGTGACGTGGCCATCCTCCGGGGGGATGGGGGGGGAGTGATTTCTTGCTTTCTGTCTCTCTGTCTTTCTGGTGAGCACATGCGCCCTATAGCAAAAACCTCTCAATAAATAAATAAATAAATAAATAAATAAATAAATAAATAAATAAATAAATAAATAAAAGAGAAAGAGAGAGAGAATGCAGGAGGGCAAGTGAAAGAACCCAGAGACCAGCGAGGAACATCCTATACCAATACAGGTGAGAATCACCCTTCCCAGTGGCCAATAGGAGCGGCAGCTATAAAGTGATGCGTAGCTGTCAGACTCTACATAGCGAATCTTCTGTCTTTATAAGTAGAACAACAACAGACTTGCTGATGGCTTGGAGGGGGGAAGAGTGGGCAAAGCTGACTCTGGTCAGTGGGCAAAGGAAGGTTAACCACATCGACCCCTATTTCCTCCCTGCTGTGATGAGGGCAGTCTCACCGGAGGAAGGAGTAGAGCCAGGGCATGGGCAGGAGTGTGGGAGCTCACCTCTTACTTCCTGCCTTCTGAATGAGGTGGGGCTGGGAGGACTGAGCCGATGCTGGGCAGGTACGAGCCCCTTCCAGCAGGGCAGCTGGAGTGGAGACAGAGTTCCTGACTCCACACCACTATATCCAGTGGGCACAGGTCCAGGCGATAGGGGTGTCAGCTGAGAGTATGAGACAAAGTTTACACCCAGGTGTTAACTGGGCCGCAAAGGAGCTTGCAAAATTTGGCCTTCGCTCGGACCAAAGGTAGGAGGTGGGAGTACGGCAGTGGCCTTTACTCGGTCCCACGCCACCTCCCAGAGGTTCCACAGGGACAAAAGAGAATTGGTCCATTTCTCCCCTTCAAGTCTTCAAAAGCAGACCCAGGTGCGGTGATGCAGGAATAGTGGCGCTGATGCAGGAAGGCGGTGGACAGTGCTGAAGCCACAGGGCCAAGTGCAAGTTCAGATTCCAAGTCAACCGGAAACACACCAGGCACACACGCCTGAGATCCTGAGGAGCTGGAGGGCTGGAGGGAGACTGGGGATGATGAGACCCTGTCAACGGGGCCTGTCTCTCTGCCTCTGCCTCATGAAATATATTAAATTACATATTTAAAACTTTTAAAACTTGGAAGTTCTGAAAGGAAGTCCACCTTCACTAGGTTGGCACCTGACCAGACATTGAGCAAATGTGTACTGGGGAAAAGTGTCAGAAAGTTCCTTTGCACAGCCCCCGGGAAACCCTGGGTGTGCTCTGTTTCGGTGGTGTCTCTCCACTCCCTACGACATGAAGTAGTGTTACTACTAGTAGTGGGTGACGATGAATCATGGACACTTAAAGGACACGGTTCAGCTACTCGGAGACGAACCTGATCAGAACGAAGAGGTTTGAGCCAGTGTGGAGAGGACACTGGCCAGGATGCCACACCTGCCAGGCGTGACTGTCTTCTGGGGAGAGGAACTCAGTCCCCATACTGGACTCTGCAACAGACCCCGGTTTGGACCACAGAGCTCCAGCCGGCTCCGTATACGGGGCAAGCTTAAATCTGAGAACTTGGAAAACGCCTAGGGAGGATTGTTTACATCCATACGTTTGAGAAAACTAAGGCAGAGATGTAGCAGCCACTGACACTTTGTCAAAGGGCATTATTATCCCAATTTCCAGATGAGAAAATGAGCTCAGAGGGATTAAGCAGCTCCGCCAGTGGTTGATCAAGGGCAGGATCAGAATCTGAACACAGCACTCATCAATGACAGCAGAGCTGCTTTAGAGAGATTATTGTCAACAGGAAATAAAGAGATGGACTCAAGTAAAACTAGAGTCTAAGGGTAACATAAGTAATAGTAAGTATGAGAATATTAGTAATAACAGTGGTAAGGGGACCCGCAAATGCTATGGTGGTTATAGCGCTGGACTCCCACAGAGCTGACCACGGACTGAGCTCCGGACCCAGCAGCTTGAAAATCACGCCGGGTGCATGTGCCTGTGTGCCCAAAATCCTGAGAGGAGAATGGAGGAGAAGGGCCATCTTCCTGGGGAGGGGAGGATTTTTCACTTTCCTTCTCTCCAGCAAGTGCATACACCCTATGGCAAAAATCTTTTTAAAAACATGGTCATAACTAAGATTTACTGAGTGTGTACTATTAATTTAACAAGTATTTATGGGGCCCCTTATTATATATCGGACACAGCTGTTGGCACTGGGAATACAGTTCCCTGGGGAGCTTTCATTTAGTGGAGAGACTCATGCCAGGTCCCAGGAGTTATTCCTCTTAATTCTCAACACACTACGTTGTAAATACGGCTCCAACCTTCATTAAAATGTGCGAATCAGAAACATTACAACAACTTAACGAATGTGCCACAGTGAGAAGTGGTGTACAGCCAGGACCAGAGGTCCTGGACATCTTATGACCACGGACCAGTTCATTCGACGTCCCAAACAGCCCATAAGCATTTCAGGGAGCTCCACACTAAAAGAGATCTTGACATTTGTTCAAAAAGAGCTGCAAGAACACTGTGAAAGAACATTCTAGGATTTCTGGAAATGAGAAAGCCGGGGGAAAAGCCCACCCAAACGTTCCCACAAGTGAGGGTTCTGTCCAAGTTCAGGGCATCATATGACTCTGGAAACTGCCAGCTGTCAAGCACTGGACAGGCCCGCTTCCTGTATAACCACCACTTTTCGATTCTCTCTTAAGGTCTTTAGAAGAGCAAACCACAGCTATTCTCCTTTCCCAGAACCCTCTCCTGACTGCAGCGTGAAAGCAAATCCCCACGGACAGGGCGGCCTGGTATTTCAAACACGAAACACTGGAATGCAGATTAATCATTTACCAATGACTCTAAGCAAATATCGTTGGGGAGGGGGAACCCTCACTCTGAAATGGGAAATCAGTCAGATTACCTCAGTACTTTAAGAAGCAAACTGAAAAATACCTTCTTAGAATTCAGTATTTATTAGTGCTGATGGCTCATTTTTTAAAAGAATTAATCATTCCCAGCTTCAATATTTTGCTTCAGCAAAACGTTCACTTTCTCCTGCATGTGGATTTCTGTACTCTCTGCCCGGATAAGTTAATCCATATTCCAGAGTCTGGGGCCACGATCAATGAAAAACCGCAGCAAATTCCTAAGCAGTAATAGATATTCCACATGGCTTGAAATGGCTGAAGGAGAATTTTGCAAGGTTAAGAATCAAAGTACTGTAATGGAAGATCTTAAAAATCAAGCAGTTAAGGCTTCTCAAGGTACCTACTGTTGACTGCAAGGATCATTTAAGGTAACGGCCCTCTCCTAGGCGTTCCTCACTCTCCTTCTCCTCCAGTCTCTTGCTCTGAATAAGTACATACTTGAGAAAAGTGAATATTCCCAGACATTCCCAAAGTTGACTGCTAAGCCTTTGCCTAATTCAATCTATAGGGACATTATAGAAGGAAGTACTGAAAACTGCAATAGTTTTTGGAAGGTAAATTCCTATACGGTTTTAAAAATCGATCCTTGAGGCCAGTAGGTGATATAGTGGTTAAGGTCCTAGACTCCCACATAGCCAGCCATAGCTTGAGTCCCAGATTCAATGGCTTGAAACTCAGGCTGGCCACCTGTGCATGCACGCCCAAAATTCCAGGAGAAGAATGGAGAAGAATTGCAGCATGGCCATCCCCCCTGTGGGGGGTGATCTCTCACTGTCTCTCTCTTGTCTCTCCAGCGAGCGTATACACCCGATGGCAAAAACCTGAAAAAAAAAAAAAATCCTCGATTCAACTTAAGGGTATTTACAATAGCATTTTCCATCCTCTTCAATATTATAAGTGCCTCTGCTCAATCTTTCTGGAAATAACGGAGAATATGGGTCAGTAAACTATAGCCCATGGGCCCAATCCAGCCTGCTACTTGTTTTTCCAAAATTTGCTACAGAGTGTGGGTGCTCACCAGAGAGACACAGAAAAAGGAAAAGTGAGAAAGCAACTGCCCAGGAGAGATGGCCACGCCAATATCCTGTCTTCTTCACTCTCCTCTCAGGATTTTGGGCACACAAGCACCCACGCATGGTGTTTCTCAAGCCACCAAGGGTGGGACTCAAGCCACGCAGTCAGCCATGTAGGATCCAGCCACCATAACCACCCCTGGCTGACCCAGCCTGCTGTTCATTTTTGTCAAGTTTTACTGGAAACCATAAAGGCAGCCAGGCTCACTCATTTCTATATAGTCTATGGCTGATTTCGTGTATGACAACAGAGTCAAGTGGTTGTGACAGAAATTGGATAGCCACAAAGCCTAAAATATTTACTGTCTGGTCCTTTATACAGAAAGCTTTTTGTTTCTGTTTCATTTTTACAGAGAGAGTTTGCTGACCCAATGTAGGACAAATTGAGGAAAATCCCAAGAGCTGAGAGAAGTCTAACCCGGTCCACAGTTGAGCTCCCTATGTTGTGGAAACAGCTTGGGGAGATGGAAATACCTGCAGTGGTGACAGGCCTTCTTGAATCATCACCACCTTCTTTTCTTTCTTTTAAAAATTTTTTTAATTGCTGGGGACCAGCAGGTGGCGTTGTGGTTAAGGTGCTGGACACTCCCACATGGCCGACCACGGTTCGAGTCCCGGACCTGGCAGCTTCCTTTCTCCCTTTCTCTCTCTCTCTGTGTCTCTCTCTGGTCAGATTAAAATAAATGAATGAGCAAATAAAATTTTAAAAAAAAGAAAAAAAAATTTAATTGCCAGAAGGCATGTGTGTTTACCAGAGAGAGACAGAGAGACAGAAATAGAACAAGGGAGAAAGCACGCCCAGTGGGGCAATGGTCACACTACATCTCTTCTCCTCCAGTTCTCCATCCTGTTAAGATCTGGGGCACATATACACACATGGTTAGCATGTTTGTCAAGCTGCTAGAGCCAGGATTTGAACCACAGTCAGTCATGTGGGATCTGGTTCCCTTAACCATTGGGCCATAGGGCTAGCTCCACCCCTCTTTCTTTTCAATCTTCATCTAGGATCAGAAGTGGACACATCTCTGAACTAAGAGAAGAGCACTGATATGTAGAACTAGAGATCAGCAACATGTCAGAAGAGGACTGCTTAGAAATCAAGTGAGTACTCCATACATAGACAAGTGGCAAGAACAAGATGGGACAGACTATGTCCTCTATAGATTGTAACCAATTTGTTGTCATAGCCTCCAATTTTTTTAATGTGAAATTAGGTTGATACATCACTCCCTGAAAGTAAATGAGTTTCCAATCATCAATACCTCATATAACTTCTATAATCATAAGCTTATTAAGGCTGACAGTTTACTAGTACATCTCTAACAAATGTATATCACCCTATTAAAGCTATACCTGCTGATCATGTCCGTCTTATAAAAATAATTTTAATCAGATTACTTTCCTCTCTACATGTAACTTTTTCTGGATTCCGCAGGTTCATTTCACTACTTACGGCTCTCTTTATTACTAAAGGGTAGAGGTGATGTTTAAGAGATGAAAGGAAATAGAAAGGCTAATTGTAAAGTAAGATGCAGCAGAGCTAATTCAAGTAGAATGAACCCCAAGAGGTCTCTTTCTCAGCATAGAATCTAGGTTCTAAATTAAAAACTGACATGCATATAAATGAAATTTAAAAGCAAAAGTACCCTACAATTTTCCAGTACTTTAGCTTTTACTTTTTTTTTTTTTACCATTTTGTGACATCAAATAATGCTGTGAGTGGAATTAAATAAAGTAGGCATTATTTCCATTTTGCAGATAAGGAAGTGTGTTCTCTGCAAGGTAAAATCACCTGCTCAAAGACAAGGTAAAGAAGAATTCAGTCAACTGAAGGTTGCTTCTATTCTTATGAGGCAAAAGTGTGTAATCAAATCACTATGTCCAAGAATGCAGCCAATATAATAGAAATAAGTGTTAGTCTTTTCTTTTCTTTCTTTTTTTTTTAAAGTTAAGTCTATTCATTTATCTATGTATTTGTCATGATTTTCAAGCTGCCAGGTCTATCTAGGACTTGAACTGCCGTTAGCCATGTGAGAATCTAGTGCCCCAACCACCAAACCACCTGCTAGCTTCTCTCACTCTCTTTTATTTTTTATTTATTTATTTTTATTTTTTTATTTCCTATTTTTGGCGATAGGGCATATGTGCTTGCCAGAGACAGAGAGAGGGAGAGAGAGAGGGAAAGTGAGAAATCACCTTCCAAGGGAGAAGGCCACAATGCAATGCCTTCTCTTCTTGTGTTCTTGTTCTTGTCACTTCATAAACACAACCTAAGAACAATCCATAAAAAATATTACATTCCTGGGGCCAGCAGGTGGTATGGTGGTTGAGATGCTGGACTCACATGGCCAACTATGGTTCAAGTCCTGGACCAGGTGGCCCAAAAATAGATAAATAAATAAAAATAAATAAATGCTGGGGTTTTTTTTCCTAAGAAAAAGAAAAAGGCAAGAGTGGTTTTTTAAAATTATTTAATTTAATTTTATTTATTCATTCATTTATTTATTTCAATTTGACCAGAGAGGGAGGGGGAGAGAGAGAGAGCAAGTCGCCAGGTCCGGGACTCAAACCATAGTTAGCCATCTGGGAGTCCAGCACCCTTAACCACCAAGCCAGCTGCCAGCTCCAAGGCATGAGTCTTTTTAAAAAAGAAATGGCACGTTCCTTTTAAATTCTGAAATCCTATATCACAATTTCACATCTTGCTTTTCAAGTCTGTTTTAACTACTGAGCTGCGCTGCCATCTGCATGCTGATACAGTCCGTCACCTCCCACCTCCTACACCCATTGTGAAATTCTCCCCCACCCACAACCCTCCCACACAACATCGGACCTATTTCCCACTGGCGGGGACCTTCCTCTGAGCAAACTGATTGTTACTTCCTTCCCCGTGTCTGATTTCAGCCTCTAGTTTTTCTTCCTTCTTTATGCTTTATTCCTATCATGCTTAAGAGTTGAAAGCTGAACCACAAGGGTGAGTTCAGAAAATACTTTATGAGCTTCCGCCATGCGTCTAAGTAAACACTTGGGAACAACATATCCTCATAGGGAAGAGCAACTTTTTCTTCCTCTGAAATCTCCTGGAAATATGCCCAAGTAATAGGGAAGAGTAGGAAAGGTAAGTGACTCGCAGACTGAATTGATCAGTTATGTTTATCGATTAGCTCTGCGATGGTGGATATAAAATAAAGAATCGCTTGTTCTCAAAAATTTTGCAAGCTTACAATTACTGTTTGGGGCCACTTGGAACTAACCTCCAATTATTCCAAAATTTTGCCTTCTTTTCCTAGGTCTTCACTTTTTTTTTTTTTTTAATTTTTCAGAGGGCACATGTGCTCACCAGAGAGAGACAGAGAAAGCACTCCCCCGTGGGGCATAGTCACTCCACAATCATTTTTCCTCCATTTCTCCATCCTGAAGGGATTTGGGAAACATGTGCAATACACCCAGCATGTTTTTTAAGCTGCCAGGAAAAAGATTCAAACTATGCTATAGGCCATGTGGGATCCGGTTCCCTTAACCACCAGGCCCTGGGGCTGGCCTGGCTTCTACTCCTGTGACTTCGGCGAGCGTGTAAATAGGTAAAACCTTTCTGGAGCCAAGCTCTTGTTGAAGTGTCTTACGTATATATTCTACAAACCAGCAATCCTGCTTCAAAGAATCCACTTGACAGAAACAGCATCGTGAATGTTTAGCCAGCATTCTAAATGTCCATCAATGTGAGGCATTTTTGTCCGGCAGAAGGGGACAAAGTAGTGGTTGATGGTGATACCCAAAATGCAAGAGAGGCAAGGGGCTAAGGAGGAGAAAGGACACCGTCGTTCCAGACACCACCTCATAAACAAGCACCAACCCTGTGAAGACTGGAATCGACTCAGATTTTTAACTATGCCCTTGTCCTTCCAACACTGACCAAAAACACAAACAAAAAGATACCCTACCCAAAATGTGGCTGATTATGGGAGACGCTTACTGATATGACTACTGTCATAGGCCGTTGTTAGGGTCTCTTTGTACACTTGAGTTTCTGGGCACACAATTAATTAACCAATTGATTAACTCAACAAACTAAGCACCTACTCTCTGCTAAGCAGGGCAGTAAGTCCTGGGGAAAAAAAAAAAAGTGGTCAACAGGTAGCGTTTCTGCCTCCCTAGAGACCACAGCCCAGTGGGACCCGAGACCAAATGCAGGTGAACTTCAATATATCCCCACTGCTACCTTTAGGTGATTCATCCTGTGAAGGAACATATCATTTCAAATCAGAATAAGCAACCAGAGGCACAGGACTGATGAACAGAATGCCTTGCTCTTTGTAATACAACCATTTCAGGGCTAGCAGGTGGCATGGAGGTTAAGGTGACTGGATCCCACATGGACGACCAAGTGGATTGAGTCCTAGCCCCAGCAGCTTGAAAATCATGCTTGGCACGTGTGTATACATGCCCAAGATCCCGAGAGGAGAACAGAGAAGGAACTGTGGCGTGACCATAACCCTGAGCATAGGGAGAAGGGTCCTCACTTTCCCTCCCACTTCCCAGTGAGTGCACACGCCCGACAGCCAAAAACATTTTAAAGAGTAAAATACAATCATTTTAGATCATTTCTGAGACAACGTGGAAAATGCTGCTGACTGTGACTTGTCCCACTATGGCAACAGTGCTTTTGTCCCCATCGGTGACGTGGTGGCACACACTGCTACAGACCCCAAGTTGAATCAAGGTAGACGCCATCCAAGAGAATCAGATGGTAGCAATAAAACTGCCACCAACTTCACCCAAATACTCTCCAGAGCTTATTAAGTCTCCATAAAATAGTTACACAGAAATCACCTGGCAAGACTGTCAGCAGCAATGCTAGCCATCACACTGCCAGCCAGGCCTTTCGGTTCCGTCTGGCAGAGCCGACCGGCACAGGGAATTAGAGAGAAACCTGCCAACTCTTACACTGACCACGGGAATTACTTACTTATCAGGCTGGCATGAATGTCTCCCTTTTTGCTCTCTCTGCCCACATGTGTCATCTATGTGCCACATGTTCAGAAACCTGGAAGGAAAGTACCCAGGCCCATTGACAAAAAGCACAACCACGAACTCCTTTGGCTGAGAATAGCCTCGCTAAGAATGTTGTTGAAAAACTTCTCTTTTTTTTTTTTTTTAATTGTTAGAGGGCACATGCACTTGCCAGAGAGACAGAGACAGAGAGAGAGAGAGGGGAGAAGAAACCACCTCCCAATGGGCTGTGGTCACCTCCATTTCTCTATTCTGTTGGGATCCAGGGCATATACATGTGTCTGTCCACAAGGTCTGGGATTCCAATCAGTCAGCCACGTGGGATCTGGCTCCCTTAACCACTACGCCATGGGGCCAGCCCACTGAGGAAATTGTAACAAATTTATTAGTAGGAATATTTAAGTCTTTAATATCTATATGAGAAATTTTAATACAAAGACGACATCAAAGAGAATACTCATAATGCAGTGGGTCGGACCATGGCACTCTGGTGCTGCGTAAGCCTATTTGGGATCATCTTTACTCATTCTTTGCTCATGGTTTTATTTATTTATTAATAAAGTACAAACTTGACATTAATAGTAATAAAGAAAAAAGAACAAGATGTGGCACAGCTTGGTAGACACACATACTATTCTTGGTATAGTACAAGGTGGATGAGCATCAAAAAGTCTGTTCAAATCACTCTAAACCACTTTCAGACACTCACTGGCAAGGAAGGCTGTCGGAGAGCTGGGATCTGCAGAACACCACCAGAAAGCAAGAATTTAGGGACTTAGAAAGTTAAGTGAGCAATGATTCAGTGGCCACATCAAGAGAGCATGTTTTCTGCATCAACAAATCTGTGCCGAATAGGCACAGTAATAAAAAGCCCACTTGGTTCTCCATCCAGGGCTGCTCTTCACTGTTGTCCCTTACGTAAGCCACAGGATGGTCACGGCCAGAAAAGGAGAGGAGCCCCGGCCAGGCTTGCTCTCCTCTTTGAAGTCCCACACCTGGCTTTCCTAGCTACTCGGGAGCTGCGATGGACTCGCATTTCAACTCTATGACACCTCATGCTCCAGAGCCTGGGCAAGTATTTACAGATTAACTTGGGCAGGCATGGTGGGGAAAAGACTAATGCATTCAAATGACTCCCCTTGAGAGGGGTGGGGAAGAATCTATACCATCTGAACCGAGTCTGGAGCAAGATTAGGAGTGGCAAAGACTATATGCACGCTGTTTGTAGAGGTGGGTCTTCTCAGATGAGCACACGTTAGGGTGGTGCGGGGCTCTCCTTGTCACACAAAAGGGCCAGTCCTTCAGGGACTCCTAGCTGCCACCTCCTCCCCCAGCACACCCAGCACACCCGGCACATACCCCAAACAGAAGAAAATCTTAAACCTTTTCTCTGGATTAAAACAAATAATAATAATAATAATAATAAAAACAGCTTGTTTAATGTTTATTTATGTCCCTTTAAATCTAGATCTTGGGGACCAGCAGACGGTGTAACGGTTATTTTGCTGGACTCCCACATAGTGAACTGTAGTTCAAGTCCCGGACCCAGCAGCTTAAAACTCACGCCAGGCACGTGTGTGCGTGCCCAATTCTGAAAGGAGAATGGAGGAGAAGGGATTGTGGTGTGGCCATCCCCAGGGGAAGGGGAGGTGATTTCTCACTTTCTGTCTCTGTCTCTCCAGCGAGCATGTGTGCCCTATAGCAAAAACAAAACAGAACAAAACAAAACAACAAAAAAAAACCCCTCTAAAAATAATAATCATCATAATAAATCTAGATCTTGTAATGCCATGGTAAATGTCTTTTCCTTTTTACTTTTTAGTTTATTTATTTATTCCATGTGTGAGAGAGTGAGAAAGGGACATAGCATGCCCAACTGGGTCACAATGCTGAGATCCGCCCCTGGCCTCAGCCAGCCTCAGATAATGGGCACAAGCACACCTGGCGTCCTCAGGGAGGCCTCCAGATGCGAACCTGGACCTACCACGTGATGCTATTTATGCCCCATGGAGCATCGCGTCCTACCTCGGCACCACTGTCCATGCCCGCCGTCTTTTAAGACTATGCGGGGTTTTCTGGGTTTTTTTTTTTTTTTTTTTTTTTTTTTTTTTTAGAGCCCCGGCCAGGCTTGCTCTCCTCTTTGAAGTCCCACACCTGGCTTTCCTAGCTACTCGGGAGCTGCGATGGACTCGCATTTCAACTCTATGACACCTCATGCTCCAGAGCCTGGGCAAGTATTTACAGATTAACTTGGGCAGGCATGGTGGGGAAAAGACTAATGCATTCAAATGACTCCCCTTGAGAGGGGTGGGGAAGAATCTATACCATCTGAACCGAGTCTGGAGCAAGATTAGGAGTGGCAAAGACTATATGCACGCTGTTTGTAGAGGTGGGTCTTCTCAGATGAGCACACGTTAGGGTGGTGCGGGGCTCTCCTTGTCACACAAAAGGGCCAGTCCTTCAGGGACTCCTAGCTGCCACCTCCTCCCCCAGCACACCCAGCACACCCGGCACATACCCCAAACAGAAGAAAATCTTAAACCTTTTCTCTGGATTAAAACAAATAATAATAATAATAATAATAAAAACAGCTTGTTTAATGTTTATTTATGTCCCTTTAAATCTAGATCTTGGGGACCAGCAGACGGTGTAACGGTTATTTTGCTGGACTCCCACATAGTGAACTGTAGTTCAAGTCCCGGACCCAGCAGCTTAAAACTCACGCCAGGCACGTGTGTGCGTGCCCAATTCTGAAAGGAGAATGGAGGAGAAGGGATTGTGGTGTGGCCATCCCCAGGGGAAGGGGAGGTGATTTCTCACTTTCTGTCTCTGTCTCTCCAGCGAGCATGTGTGCCCTATAGCAAAAACAAAACAGAACAAAACAAAACAACAAAAAAAAACCCCTCTAAAAATAATAATCATCATAATAAATCTAGATCTTGTAATGCCATGGTAAATGTCTTTTCCTTTTTACTTTTTAGTTTATTTATTTATTCCATGTGTGAGAGAGTGAGAAAGGGACATAGCATGCCCAACTGGGTCACAATGCTGAGATCCGCCCCTGGCCTCAGCCAGCCTCAGATAATGGGCACAAGCACACCTGGCGTCCTCAGGGAGGCCTCCAGATGCGAACCTGGACCTACCACGTGATGCTATTTATGCCCCATGGAGCATCGCGTCCTACCACGGCACCACTGTCCATGCCCGCCGTCTTTTAAGACTATGCGGGGTTTTCTGGGTTTTTTTTTTTTTTTTTAAGGCATTTGCCATAAGGCACATGCACTTGCTGGAATAACAGGCAGTGAGAAAGTGAGAAATAAGCCCTCAAGGGGGATGGCCACACCACAATCCCTTCTTCTTTCTTGGGATTTTGGGCACATCTGCACAAGCACCCAGCATGATTTTAAAGCCACCAAGTTCAGGATTCGAACCACGGTCAGCTATATGGGAGTACCGTGCCTTAATCATCATGCCACCTGCTGGTCCCAAGACTATGTGTTTTTAACAGGACCTGAATTTTAGAGAAGTGCAGGACCATGTGGACATTCTGTTATCTCCAGAGACTCACACAGAACCCCCAAGAGCCCTGAGTTTTAAAGCAAATCTACGCTTACGTAATACCTCCCAACAGTTACTGAATTATGTGTAGTTTATAAAACACGTCCAAATACTTTAATCTGTATAACAACCCAAGGAGATGATTTATTATTATGAATATTTCTATCTTATGGATGTGAAAACTGAGGGAACTGATCTACTAGAACAAGACCGAACACTCAAATCTAGAGCTCCCTACTTCAAATGTCTAGTAAGCAGGTGCTTATGTTTGTTTGTCTGTCTTTAGTTTTTGCTATAGCATGCACACTTGACAGACAAGGACAGAAAGAGAGAAAGACAAAGTGAGAAATCACCCTCGGGGGGCTGGCCACACCACAATCCCTTCTCGTCTAGCCACCCCAAAGGATTTTGGGCACACATGCACATGTGCCCAGGATGACTCAAGCTGCATGATCTGGGACTTGAACTGCAGTCAGTCAAGTGGGATCCAGCTGCCTTAACCGCCCTGCCACCTACTGGTCCCGGCAGTTTTTATGTATAACCAACAAATCAAGTTTACTACAAGTTTATATAAATAAAGTTATATACAAGGTCAAAGAATTATGACGAAATCAACTCTGTTCAGCACAGAAGCTGTGTTATCCACGTCTAAGAATGGTGAACGCGACTGAGATTTCTCTAAACATGAACATCCATCAGACATAATCTTTTAAGATGTAAACCACAGGGTTTATTCTGTTCCACTATGTCACGTTTGGCAGAAAACAGCGTTTTAGCTTACAGCACTAGACTTAAAAGAACATTCAGACTACCATAGTCCAAAATATCTTGCTCATAAAGTTCTTACAGGACAAAGGAAAACCTAAGCTTAGACACAACTTCACTCAAGTATTATGGCAAATCACTTAAGCACACTCGCTACCCTTCCCCCTCTGTGACGCGGTTAGTGCAGTTAAACGAAGCTCCTTTTTTACCTCCTACTCAATGAAAAATGTCACCCGAGAGTGTAAATTAATCAAACGAAATCCTTTTGAAGGAAGCAAGCTCTGTGGTATTTGCAGACTCAGCTACTAGGTGTAAGCAAAGTGGCCCAGTAACAACAATTCCATCATGAGGCACATGATTACTCAAGTTTAAATGTCTGCCTATCTGTATCTATCTAATTATGTTGGACTGTGTTTTTAATATATTTAACAATTTAATATAATGTATATCTATATTATATTTACTATATCATACATTTGTAATAATGTATCAAATATAAATTTATATTATACATTCGTGTTACATCTGTCTTTATATATAGATGGTTGTTATATATAACTAACAATGTATTGAACATATGCATTTGTATTTATTATTTCTAATTTCATACAGTTATTAATAATGTATTAAATATAAATTTATATTACATATATTTGGATGATTTTTAGAGATTTTTTTGCTACAGAGCACGTGCACTCATTGGAAAGACAGAGAGACAGAGAGACAGAAAATGAGAAATCACCCTCAGGGAGGATGGCCACAACGCAATCCCTTCTCTTTCATTTGTCTCTTGGGATTTGCACATGTGTGTGTGCACACACACACACCTGGTGTGCTTTTCAAGCCACCAGGTCTGGGACTCACCACAGTTGACTATGTGAGAATCCAGCAACATAACCATTATGCCATCTGCTGGTCCCCCCATATTATATTTTTATATATAAATACATTTAAATCACATATAATTAATAATGCATTAAATATGTATTTATATTATGTGTGTGAATACATATATACGTATACATACAGAATTGCCTAGGAATTTTGTTGTAACCTCCATTTACAATTGAATTTCTATTTTCACAAGTTTGTTTGTTTGTTTTTAGTAATGGCCACATAAACTAGGTCGGTGTTGACATCTTCCTTTTGCTTCAAAAAAAAAAAAAAAGAGGGAACCAGCAGTTAGCGTAATGGCTATGTCGCTGGACTCCCACGTAGTCGACCGCAGTTCGTGTCCCGGACCCGGTGGCTTAAAACTCACGCCGGGCATGTGTGTGTGTGTGCCCAAGATCCCGAGAGGAGAATGGAGGAGAAGGGATTGCGGCGTGACCATCCCCCCTGGGGGGTGATTTCTCGCTTTCTGTCTCTATGTCTCTCTCTGTCTGTCTGGCAAGCGCACGCGCCCTACAGTGAAAATCTCTCCAAAAAAAAAAAAAAGAAAGAAAGAAATTAAGAAAAAAAAGGCTGAAACTGGCACGCAGTACGTTCCTGACACCCCGGATCCATGCTCCCCACGTCCCCAGCAGCTCCGAGGACAGAGGCTGTGGGTTCCCAGGAGTGCTGGCGCTGGTCACCGGGAAGGCATAGCAAGCTGAGCTGGGAAAGCCAGCAGGGGAGTTTCTTCCTTCTCTAACCTGCAACTGGTTCCCATGGCAGGAGGAGGAAGGTCCTAATTTTTAGTTTTTATGCTATGGGGAAAACCACACAAGAGACCCACCAGCAGGAAGGATACTACAAAAACCTCATCTATATTTAAAAGTAGACCACTTAAAGGATAAGGACAGCATCCTCAGCAATAAAAATGTGCACAACTGAGAGAAAAAAAGACCTTCATACTTTGTTTTCCTAACCTTTTCTTTTTCTTTGGAAAGATTTTTGCTATAGAGCGTATGAGCTTCCCAGAAAGACAGAGAGAGACAGACGGAAAGCGAGAAATCAGCTACCGGGGTGATGGCCACACCACAATCCCTTCTCCTCCATTCTCCTCTCGGGATCTTGGGCACGCACGCACATGCGCCCGGCGTGAGTTTAAGCCACCGGGTCCGGGACACGAACCACGGTCGACTACGTGGGAGTCCCGCAACATAGCCATTACGCTAACTGCTGGTCCCTCTAACCTTTTAAGAAGAAAATAAACATTTAAAAAAAAAAGATCTACTTATTTTATGGCTGTGGAATATAATGTGAAAATATAAGGGTTAGAAAATTTAATTATTTGGCATATAGAATATTTTCTTTCCGTGTATATCAAACTCTGGATTCACTAGCTTGTTAAGACCCAATGGTTTAAGCACTCACCTAAGCTTTGGCCTTGGTCCAGTTGTCAGAAAAAAGAATTGCCGGGACCAATAGTTAGCGTAATGGCTATGTTGCGGGACTCCCACGTAGTCGACCGCGGTTCAAGTCCTGGACCCGGTGGCTTAAACTCACGCCGGGCGCATGTGCGTGCGTGCCCAAGATCCCGAGAGGAGAATGGCGGGGAAGGGATTGCGACGTGGCCATCCCCCCTGGGGGGTGATTTTTCGCTTTCTGTCTCTTCTGTCTCTCTGTCTGTCTGGCAAGCGCACGCGCCCTATAGCAAAAAACACTCCCCAAAAAAAGAAAAAAAAAAAAGAATTGCCTAAGTGCTTTTAAGATACATTTCCTGTGATATAAGAGGGCTGTAGAAAGACAGAGAAACGCACAGAGAAGGGGCCAGCAGGTGGCGTGGTGGTTCAGGCACTGGACTTCCACATGGCAAATTGGAGGCTTGAAAATTTTGCTAGACACATGTGCATACATGCCCAAAATCCAGAGAGGAGAATGGAAGAGAAGAGATTGGTGTGGCCAACTCCCCCAGGAAAAGATTTCTCACTTTCCCTCTCTCTGTCTGTCTCTCTCCAGCAAGCAAGTGAGCCTTATGACAAAAAAAAACAAACAAACGAACAAACAAACACAAATTAAAAAAGGAAACACAAAGAGACAAGAACCAACGATGGGATATCATTCACTTCTCCCCTGCTCTCAAATGGGAAGCATGGGCATTTAGCCTCTGAACTCACCAAATCTCATGGCAGGATTTCTGTTAGTCAAGGTTTACACACATCTCTGGATTAAAAAGTTATCTTACTGTTATTATTTCTGCTTTTACATAAAACTTTCTTTAAACTTGTAGTAGACTCCTGGGGAAGGTGGACCAGGCCTTTGTTTTGAAGTTTTCCAGAGAGCACACGGGTCACCAGAGCCCTTCTTCATTTCTCCATCCTGTTGGGAGATAGGGACCCACATGTGTACTTAGAATGTTTCTCAAGCCTCAGGGGCCAGGATTTGAACCACTTGGTCATCATGTGGGATCCTGCTGCCTTAACCACCAGGCCACAGAGCAAGCCTAATGGCCAGGTTTTATCTAGGCTAGTCAATGCTTGATTTCTGGAAGTTCAAATACAGCCAAAATGCATGGAGTAGTTCCTAATGCATCCGAAGATCACTTTACAATATGTAAAACACTTTTTTTTTTTTGAGAGGTTTTTGCTATAGGGCGCGTGCGCTCCCCAGACAGACAGAGACAGAGAGACAGAAAGCGAGAAATCACCCCCCAGGGGGGATGGCCACGCCGCAATCCCTTCTCCTCCATTCTCCTCTCGGGATGTTGGGCACGCACGCACACGCACCCAGCGTGTGAGTGTTAAGCCACCAGGTCTGGGACGCCAACCGTGGTCGACTACGTGGGAGTCCAGCAACATAACCATTACGCTAACTGCTGGTCCCTGTGTAAAACACTTTTAAAGAATTCAGAAAGATTTGACTCTTAGAGTCATTATTTTCTCCTTCTGAGATGATAGGCAAAGGTCTGGTTGCCACTACTGACCCCCTCATTCTGTTAAGCAGAAGCAAAGCATTTCTCACCCTCTTCCGCTTGTCACTATGCTTTCTTGACCTTTAGGATGAGGAGGGGCATCTCTGAACAGCCAGCCCCTACCAGGGGTCTACTCAGAAGAACAAGCTGCAGGGTGTGTGGCCACAGAACACCATCAGCCTAGCTTCCGCTCCTGCCACACCCACGGAATGTTCAGTTACCTGTCTTCAGAACAGAAGCCAGTGGTCCAAGCTACTGTACTTTTGAAAAGTGTGCTAGGACACTTGGGGAGAGAGGTTGCTCTGTCTCATTTTCTAATCAAACTTAAGAAGGAATTAATTAGAATGCCACGATCACTTCATAATCAAATAAATGAGATTTTTACAATTCTGGGTTGTAGCATAACATTCATGAAATTAAAAGAACAAAATATGAACAAAATTATTAATATTGTTCTAAAGACAATGTTACAAGGACGATTCCATTCAAACCAAATGAAAATGATAAAATGCCAGTAGAAAACTTACGACATGCAAAAGAACTAGGAAAGAAAAATTTAAAAGGTGCCAGGTTCATGGTCTAGTGGTTAAATCCCACTTCGGATAAGTCCTGGCCCTGGTGGTGTAAAAAACATTATAGGGAGGACTAGGAAATAGCATAATGGTTACATTGCTGGATTTCTACATAGTCAACTGTGGTTCGAATCCTGGGCCTGGTGGCTTAAAACTCACACCAGGGACGTGTGCGTGTGTGCCCAAAATCCTGAGAGGAGAATGGAGGTGAAGGGATTGTGCTGCGGCCATCCCCTTGGGGGAGGAGTTCTCACTTTCTGTTTCTCTGGTGAGTACACAACACCCTACGGCAAAAATTTCCCTCAAAAAAATTAAAATTAAAATTAAATGCTCGACTTGTGTGCATGTGCGCCCAAAATCCCGACAGAGATTTTGGGTGGAGAAATGGTGAAGGGATTGATTGTGGCATGACTACGCCCCATCGAGGGTGCTTTCTTCCTCTTTTTCTGGCAAATGGATGCCCACTTTAGCAATGTGGGGGTAGGGGTGGGGGAGTGGTAAAAAGAGCTGATGGAACGCCCCATTGAGGGTGCTTTCTTCCTCTTTTTCTCTCTTTCTCTGGCAAATGGATGCCCACTTTAGCAATGTGGGGGGTAGGGTGGGGGAGTGGTAAAAAGAGCTGATGGAGATGGATACCAAGCTTGTGAACATAAAGACTCAAGTTACAAAGACGTTCCTCTTCTCAAACTGCACATAGGATTCATGTCATTCCGACCAAAATTTCTAAGAGATTTTCATTGTGGAGCTTTAACACGTTGACTCATACTTTATGTAGAAGAGTCAATGAATATGAATTGCCAAGAACTTACTGAGAAAGGGAGACTACTAGAGGGGTCTTGCCCAAACAGATATAAAAACAGATTCTAAAACTAGAGTAATGGCCCAGTGTGGCACTGATGACCGGGTCAGGAATACAGGAAAGGGTCAGGGAAACAGAGGAGATCACAAACAAACCCCAGACCTGAGTTTAAAATAGCTTAAAGGTGGCCCCCAGGAGAGAAGAAAAAGAAAATATTATTTAATAAATTATTTTCAGGGCCTTTAACTATCCCTTTGGAAAATACTATACCCCTCTCTCACACCAGAAGAGTTACATTTCAGATGACAGCAAGAGCTTTGTTTTTGTTTGTTTGTTGTTTTTTATTTGCTAGAGGGCCCAGGCACTCTTGGGGGCTGGGGGAGGAGAAAGTGAAAAATCACCCCCTATGGGGGATGGCTACCCCACAATCCCTTCTTTTCCATTTCTCCTTTCAGGATTTTGAGTACATGCACCTGGCGTGTTTCTCAAGTCACCAGATCCCGGACTCAAACCGCAAGGTCAGTCGTGTGGGATCCAGCTGCCTTCACCACCACACCACCAGCTGCTCGAGGAGCTACATTTCTAAAACTCACAAAATTTCTAGAGAAATATACATATATATAAAATACTATATATAGTATAATTTTAGAGTAAGAAAGACAATCTAGGAAAAGCCAAGAAGTACTCCACTGCTTGTAAGGTAAAGACCCACATCATTTTCAGTCCCACAGAGCTGTGGGACAGTGGTTCTCAGCTCTGTGTTCCTCCTAGAATAGCCTGGAATCCTTGAGCCACATCCCAGCCCTACTGAATCACCTGCCCAGACAGTTTCAGTGCCCCGCCGTGTTTCGGAGGCCTCTGGTCTGGGGAGCAATGCCAACGTGAAGAGGAGGCAGGTAGATTCGGGTTGCAAGGTATTAGTCAGGGTGGCACAGCTGTGCCATCGTCCTAGGCCCAGGTGCCTTTAGTGAAGTCCCTTGGGAACTACTCTCCTTTTTTACAGAAGTCAGTTATATTAAACAAATAACCTCCCTAACTTTAACAACAACAACATAAATTCTGGGGTTTGTTGCCGCATTGCAAAAACACAGCCCAATGGTTTTGCATTTGGTGTTGTACCATGTCCTGGCATGGCCAGCAGTTCTGCACTCTCTACTAACAATGGCTCTCAGTCTTCTTTTAGGAACCACCCAGGAAGCTTTCAATACAGTTGTGTCTGAATCCCACCCTTACACTTCCGAATCCCAGAAACTGACTTCAATTGCTCTAGGATGGTGTCCAAGGATTTTTTAAAAAGCGTCACAGGTGACTCTAGAGTGGACCGAGACCACGGGCTCCACATCAGAGGCAACCTCTGCTCTCAAGAGTTCAACATCGTAGTGAAACATGAAATCTTAATGGTTCTAACACAGGTAGACCTTGATGCATGAGGTAAGAACATTTCAGACAAGGTGCCATGGGTTTTTGGAAAAGTCTGGGGGCCTGGGAACTCAGGGGACAGGATTTTGTTAAGCCTAGATCTAGAAACTATCTGAGACTTGGTCATGGTAAGAGGACAGCCAACAGAGAGAGAGAGAGAGAGAGAGAGGAAAGAAAGGACCATTTAAAACTTTATTAGTAATAATTATCAGTTATTTTCCTCCTATAACTTCCTACTTGAACATCTAAGCATATACAAATAAACTTCCTATATTACGTCTACTTGTAATTATAATTTAACTAATTTTCTAATTAATGAACATACTGCCTATGACGAGATCCTCTGTTAGACATCTCGTCCAACAGATAGACCATGTGTTTAGCGTTTTCCTAGACAAGGCTGTGTTAACCCAGCCCAGGGTTAAGGCAGAAGGTGCTTTCCTCCACCCCCAGGAATGCACTGCTAACAAGGTGCCTGTTCAAGGGTGCACTGAGGGTGCTGCTATTCAGAACACTTCCATTCAAAAGCCTTAAGTTACCCAGGCCAATTACGATTAGGGAGGAGAAGGGTGAACAATTTTGGTAAGAAAGTTTCCAGTAGGCTCACCATCCTACCCAAATCTAATGAACTCATTGCCCTTTCATTTCCCTCTGTCATTTCAGTTCTCCGGAATGGTGCTGTAACTTTCGGCAAAACAGCTGCCATTCGTCCTTGTTTAAACTTGTAGACGTGAAGGTTAGAGGCTGGGCTGGTCAAGCAGACATGTGTCTGTTTTCTCAAAATATTTCTAACCTCACTCAACTGATTCCTCTTTTGATGTTTTCAACTCTTCCAAAGAAAATCTGGAAGAAGGATGGAAAGAAGTAAGTGGTTTCTCTACAGTTTAGGGCACTCGGACTGGAATACATTAGAGAAACGCTATGTGGTGACTGTATTGGAGACAGTTGCCTCTCGCTTGGGGCAGAGGCACTAAGAGGGAGAGGAGAGAGGTCTAGCACAGCTTCACCACGCTATGGTTCAGTACTTCATACAGTCCCAATGTGGGCTCCAAAGCATGGTACAATTTTCTTATTAACACCGAACGCATCGCCACTAGAAAAGAAAATGCAGACTATTCCTTGTGCCTTTTTTGAAAAAATGAAATCAAAGTACAGAGCTAAATAACTTGCTCTACTCAGTTCCAGGAAATAGTTGGGCTGGAGCGAGATGGGAGTGTGGGGGGGAGTGAACGACACCTTCTTCCCAGATCACCAGACAGGATCCTGCCTCCCTTCAGAGAACAGACCCACTACTGCTGGCTACTGACTCACTTCCATACCCTAACCGGAGGGGACACTGAGTCACGGTTTTCTGAACTTATTCACAAAGATCATGCTTGCAGTTCTAAGAACTAAGCAGCAGAAGAACAAAAAAACACAGACAAAATTGAAAAGGACAAAATTCATAACATTCCTCATTCAATAAGCCAGAAAAGACCCAAGAGAAACCAGCTGATAAGAGTACCTGTCCTCAGGGACCACATACATATTTATTTTTCAATTAGAGATTTTTATTTTATTTTATTTTATTTATTTATTTGTTTATTTCAATTTGACCAGAGAGGGACAGAATGAGAGAGAGAAAGAAATGAGAAAGCAAGCCACCAGGTCCAGGACTTGAACAGCAGTCAGCCATGTGGGAGTCCA
>NW_006159521.1:6976657-7001288 GCF_000334495.1 Tupaia belangeri chinensis | reverse complement strand
GCGGCTCCCGCGCCAGGGAATGATCAGGGTGAAGACGGGTGTGGGAAAGAAATGTACATGTCCCTGATCTCGATGGGCTTATAGTCTACACGGGCCGTACGACTTGCACACAGATAGCTGTGCAACATAACATAGAACTTAATGCTAACTAAGGAGCTCTGGGACAACGGTGGCGATTTGAAGAGGGGTATGACGTCTTTTTTTTTTTTTTGAGATCTTCTCTTTATTTGTTTCTCTTATAAAAATCTTATTTTTGACTAGATTCAGACTTAGAAGTAGACGCTCTCAGAGAGGACAGCCTGCGTCTCTTAGCAATCTGTTCTTGGCGTTTTTCTTTAGCCTCCTTCATTCTCTTGGCCAAAAGTTGAGCATATTCTGCTGCCTCTTCCTTATTTTCCTTAGTACGTGGTTTCTTGAGAGTAATATGCTAGCGTTTGTGCTGCAGAACATGGGGAATCACAGGTGCTGAATCTTAGGTGCTTTGGTCCTGGGTTACTCACCTTCTTTATTTAAGGGCTTTTGTACAACATATTGGCGGACATCGTCTTCTTTAGAGACTGAAAAGTTTTCAGATTCTGCTAGCTCTCTTAGGCCCCAGGCGACGAGGCATGGTAGTATCAGTCAGTCCCAGAATATCCTTCTCTCCTTTTCTAACAATAACCAAGGTGAGAATGCTCAGATTGGTATCCACAATGCAACCCCGAACAGATTTGTGCTTGCTTTCTCCAATTCTCCTTGGTCTGTACCAGGAATGTTCCTTACTCAGTAGCAGGTGGACACGGCCCTTACTCAGTAGCAGGCAGACATGGCCGTGGGTCAAGACACCCCACTTCATGGGGACCTTGTTTGTCGTTTCCACCCCTGATTCAGACTACGTAACCCTTCTGTTCTTCACCCAGAGCGTCAGCAGCAACTTCTGTGGCCATACGCTTCTTGTAAAAAGTACAAAGTTTGCATTCATCGTCCACTTCAATGAGTTCCTGACAGCCCGTGGGAGGGAAGGAGATTTTCAGTTTCATCTTGAAGCAGCTGACCTCCTCCAAGTCACCAAAAAAAGAGGCCAAGAGGAGTATGACTTCTGGGAATTAAATCAAAGGTTTCCAGGAACTGTGTCTTTACTTGGGCCTCTAAGGATTCAGGTAAGTGAGAAAAAGGGAAGAGATATCTAGTCCTGGAAAAGAGCCTGAACAAGGAGTAGATTCTAGCTGGAGGGTCAGCCCTGCAGCGCCCTGGTTAGACACTGTGCATGCTGAGTCAGATCCTACATGTCCAACTGTGGTTAGAATCTCAGCCCTGGATTTGAACATCCAGTCTTTGTCTCTCAGCCTCACAGTGCAGTGTAGCATTGAGTTCTCTGGAAGGTCCCAGTGGTTCCGTTGCAGCCTCTGTCACTCTGTGAACTGTACTGACCATGGGAGCTGGAAAAAGGACACTGGGACACCCCAGAACCGGAAATGGACTCAGTGGCCTTGGAGGATGTGATTGTGACATTTACACAGGAGGAATGGGCTCTGCTGAATCTTTCCCAGAAGAATCTCTACAGAGATGTGATGTGGGAATTCAGGAGGGGTCTGGCCTCTACAGGAGAAAAATGGGAAGACCACAACATGGAAGATGAGTGTGAGTAGCCCAGCCTATATGAAAGGCACAAGAGCTGACAAAACATGGAAAACACACAAATTTCAGGAACATGCAGAGAAGCTATGTAAATTTAGTAAGCTATGTGTGTGATGGCTTCGTTTCTCCCTTAACTGTGAGAAGACAACCAAAAACGCAGAGATGTATCTTACAAATGCTCACATGCAGGAAAGCCTTAGATTATCTCAGCTTACTTAGAATATATGAAAAAACCAACACCAGAGAGAAACCCTATGAGTGTAAGCCACGTGGTAAAGCCTTCAATCATTTTTCTTTAATTAGAAACCATGAGAAAATCCACACTGGAGAGAAGCTGTATGGTTGGAAGCAATGTGGGAGGTCCTTCACTAGGTCCAGTTCCTTACGCGTTCATGAAAGAACTCACACTGGGGGGGAACCACATCCATGTCAGGAATGTGAGGAAGCCTTTAAGTGTCACAGTGCTGTTCAAAAACATGAAACCATTCACACTGGAGTGAAACCTTATGAATGTAAGGGATGTGGGAAAACCTTCACTTATCTCAGTTCTTTGCAAAAACATGAACTACTTCACAGTGGAAAGAAACCCTATGAATATAATCAATGTGGAAAATCCTTCCCTTATCTAAGTTCTTTACGAACCCATGAAAGAATGCATAGCGGGGAGAAAACCTGTGAGCAGGAGTGTGGAAAAGCATACTAAGCTGTAAAGTCTTTCTGAAACCATTTAAGAACTCACACTGGAAAAACCCAATGAATGTAGAGTGTTGTTATGGGACCTTTCAATAACATGAAGCAAGTCATGCTGGAGAAAAACATATGTACATAAGGAGTGTGGAAACGCATGTCGCTTACCCATGTACCTTCAAAGGCTTGAAGGAACTCACAGTGGAGAGAAAAATCTATGGGGGTAAGGGATAAGAGAGAACATTCACTTACCTCACACGTTTTCGAAGACACATGCTAGTGCACACAGGAGATGGAGCCTATAAATGTACGGTATGTGGGAAAGTCTTTGATTGCCCAGTTTTCTTCAACATGAAATAACTCACACTGGAGAGAACCCATGTGAGTGTGGGAAAGCCTTCAGTAGACTCGGTTCTATGCGAATCCATCAGACATTTCACATTGGAGAGAAATCCTATGAATGTAAGGTATGTGGAAGGGTCTCCCCTTATCTAGGTGGTTTTTGAATGCACGAAAGAACTCACACTAATGAAAATCCTACGAGTGTGGAAAAGTGTGCTATTGTGTAAGCTCCTTTGAAACTATGAAAGGACTCACACTGGGGAGAAATTCTGAGTGCAGGGGGGGTGGAAAGCTTTCATTTGTTATAGAACCTTTCAAGTAAATGAAACAACTCATCCTGGAGAAAAGCCACACATATGTAGGGAATCTGGAAAAGCCTTCAGCGCCTTCAAAAACATGGAAGAACTCATACTAGAGAGAAACCTAAACAATATGAAAGAGCTTTCATTACACAATCTTTGTACCATTCAGGACAATATATAGTTGTTGGGCCAGAGGCCTGGGCAGCTTGGATGTAGGGGATGGACGCCACGCCACAGTTGGCTGATGCAACTCAGACCTGTGCTGCACTTGGATCTAACCCAGATGTAGCACATGGCACTCCACTCTGCACATGGCACAGACCCTATGTGGCACAGTAGTTTGCTCTCCCCCTAAACCTTGACCATACGTGGATTGTTTCTACCTCTAAGACACTACCCCTCCCTATACCCTTATAAAAATCGCTAAACCCCTTCCTAGGGTGTGACTTCTCTACCCCCCCACCCCCAGTCGGATCAGCAAACCTCACCTGGGATCGTTCCCAATAAAGGTTCTACATTTCTATTTTCTCGCATGGTTGGCCCATTCCTTACAATAGTGAAGAAAATTTCTATTGTTATAAAGGTGTGAAAATTAATAATCACTGAGAAAGAAAAAAGATTCCTGACCCCTACTGATTGAAATACAAGCCCAGGACATGTGTGTTCAGGCCAAATCCTAATGAGCTGGAGAAATGAAGGAAAAAGAAAAAAGGGTTAATGCTCTCTCTTTCTCTCTCTCTCTCTCTCTCTCTCTCTCTCTCTCTCTCGTATGTGTGCCCTCAAACAATTAAAAGGAGACATCGATATGAGAAAGAGCTCATTAACTGTTTTATTCAATTAGTCCATTTTTATTGAGAACCTTCTGTGTGCAAGCACCATGCCAGGAGCTAACAGCAGGGAGAAGACCTTCAGGGTACCCTCATGGAATCTGCACATTCCAGAGGACTACTGGAAAACAAAGTAGATGGAGGCAACCAATCAATAGGTGTCACTGAGACAGTGTGCTTTGGGGCCTTTGAACTGTTCTCAGAAGGAACTGAGTCCTCAGTAAGAGTGGCACATACAAAGCTGCATTTACCAGGAGGATGATTCTGGCAATGCTATTTCTGTGTATTACAAGGGGGGGGGGGAGTAGTGAAAACCTTTTCCTTTTTAAGAATTATTTATTATTATTATTATTTAATTTGTTACAGGGCACATGTGCTCACCAGAGAAAGAGAGAGAGAATGAGAGTGCAAGTCCCCAGGCAAGTCACCAGGTCCAGGACTTGAACCATGACTGGCCACGTGGAAGTTCAGTGCCTTAACCACCACATCACCTGTTGGCCCCATGAAGACTATTTAAGAAATAACTGTAGAGTCCCGGGCCCAGTGACTTGAAACTGACACCAGGCATGTTTGCATACATGCCCAAAATCCCAAGAGGAGAATGGAAGAGAAGAGATTACAGCGTGTCCATCCCCCAAAGGTGTGATTTCTCACTTTCTCTCTCTGTCTCTCCTGCAAGCATATGCACCCTATAGCAAAAAATTTCTCTGGGGGGAAAAAAAAAGAAAGAAAAAAATACTTATGATAGTCCTAGTGTGACACACTGCAGATTCAAATCAAGATGACAGCTGTGGAAAGGAGGGGAGAGCCCTGTGACATACTCCCTGGGCTTGGGAACTACCAGGACTTTGTCAGGGAAGAGAGCTATGGAAAGAACTCTGCGACCTCTAGCACAGATGCCTGGGAGAATTCTAGAAGGAAAACCTGTAGGAGGAAAAGCCCACTTCCTCCTACCCAGGACTGCAGTGTTATGGAGGCTAGGCTCTTTTCAATGCCCTTCTCTATTTCCATGCTACTGATACTCCCTCACTCTGGATCTCTTTCTTCCTTCCCTGGCCTGACAAAATCTGCTCTCAGCCTCTCTAGGGGACGATCTGACAGACCAGCTCAGAGGGATCACTCATAGAAAGTGTGACCCACCAGCACCCATGGAGGAGACATTGTGGGCTGGGAGCTTCCCTAGGATGATGAAGACAACCACCTATCTGTGGACCTGCTTCAGGACAGCCTGAGCCCAGAATTTCTAGGAGAAAATCTTCCCTCTATCTTACTGCTAAGAATTGCTCTTTAAGTTTTGCTTTAGCGAGATGATTGGAGACAATTGGTTAGTTGCAGCCCTAAAAGCTCAGGATATCTGGCTGCCTCCCCGTCCTTGGAAGATGATATCTTGGAAGGCAACCATCAGACGTCCTTCAGGGATGTGCTCAGAGTCACGTTACCGTGCTTGGACTGCAGCATTCCTGTGCATACTGCTTTGTAATCACCTGGGGACCTTGCTAAAATGCAGATTCAGAACTGGGTCTAGGGTACAGCTAGAGGTCCTGCACATCCAATGATAACCCAGGTGATGCTCATACTGGTAGTCCATGAACACAACTTCATCATGATCATCTGTGTGTGGGAACAGGCAGCACCTCTCCAAAGCACACCATGTATTCACATGACCCAGAATTTATTATCCATCTCTCTCTGCACCTTTGCAGATGGGTGACCTTGAGCAGATTATCTAACTCATCTATGGTTTCCTCATCTGTAAACCAGGCAACACAATATACCCACCTCAAAGGACGTAGAAATGCTATCGCAGATTGAGTGCTCATAACTCTTAATTCCAACAGCAAATTCTCTTTTCAACGGCATGGAAAATCGTTGAATTTGGAGCTGTGGTGGTTAAAGGGAGCTGGCCTCCCACATGGTCAACCACAATTTGAGTCCCAGACCTGGTGGATTGCTTTCTCACCCCTGCCCAACACTCTCTCTTTTCGAAGGCCAGTACATCTTGATTTACCACATTCATGGATTTAAGCTTCCTTGACCTTTACATCACTTTTCATAAAAGTCAAATTCCACCTGCACTGTCCTAGTATATTAATAAAGCTCTTTTATCTAAAAAGTTTCATTTATACTAAAATTATAAAAAAGATACTTACTATATGAACCTTAATAGTCTTATACTTTTGGAAGTCTTTGTCCAAGGTGAAGAAACAAACCTTTGCTACGGTTCTACATTTTGGAAAACAAACCAAAACTCTGTAAATGCATCGTCTGGCTAAATATCACCATTCTATGCACAATCTTTTAACTCCCAAACCTAAGGGATGTGAATATAAATACCACACTATGGGTTGCATCACATAGGTACTATTTTTAATTGTCTCCCTTTCACTCACTTTCTCCACACATTGAGTAAAACTCTTATTTAGAGAAAGCCATGTCAACTACCAACCTTTCAAAAAAAAAAAAAAATTAAGAGCAAATACTAAGAGTCATTCAAGGGCCAGGAGGTGGTACGGTGGTTAAGGTGCTAGACTCCCACATGGCAGACTATGATTCAATCCTGGACCCAGCGGCTTGAAAATCACACGCTCAAAAATCATGCCAGTCTGCCTGTGAGCCCAAAATCCCAAGAGGAGAATGGGAAAGGGATTGAGGCATGGCTCTCCTACCCTACCCTCCCACCCAGCCCATGGGTGATTTCTCACTTTTCCCTCTCTCTGTCTAGGGTGAGCAAATGCGCCCTATTTCAAAAACCTTAAAAAAAAGAAAAAGAAAGAAAAAAAAAAAAAGAGCCACTCAAAACCAAAGGAAAAGCCAAGACTCTAAAAAAAAAAAAAAAAAAAAAAAAAAAATTCTCTCAATACAAAAGAAACTACCGGAATTTGTAAGGATCAGAATAAACAAAACAATTAAGCTATTAGCATGTGTCCTTTGGGACTCCCAGGCCTTTGGAGGTGAACAACACCACCAGGCCCCACTTGGGGAGGTGAGTGGTGAGGGAAAATGAAGGCTGTAAACACAGTTCTTTAAACCAGAATAGACACACGCTTCGTCAGGAAGGTTCCCATTCATATAGCTGAAGAGGGAAAACCTTCTCCTGTCTTAATCTAGCAGTGATCTTCCATATCAACAAAAACAGCCTCAGCACCCCTTCCCACAGTTGTCAAAGCCCTAGTGGGGTCCCAGGTCAGAGCAGGATCACAGGGCCGAATAAACTAGAACTGGCTGCCACCTCCAGGTCAGGTGGGCACCTGATTTGGAAGGGCCCCACTAAGAGTTGGAAAGTTTGGGGAGCCGAAAGGGCCCTGGTGAATACTGTTTGTTTCTGCTTGAAAAGTGCAGCCCCACCCTCGGGAGAATGAGTCTGGACAGGTTGTGTGGCCCCAGGCAATTACTTAAGACTCCCTATTGAAGGGGAGATGGAAGAAAAGGAGTCAGGAGGAAGCTATTCCAGCAGTAGTCTCCCTCTGCAGCCTCTGCTCCGCAGCCTAGCCCAGCTCAGGAATATCCTGTTCTGTTAAAAGAAAATGCAAAAGGAAGTCCTAGTGGTTTTATCTGAGGGGGGCTATTTTTACTTTTGAAAAACCTTTCCAGTATACGATTGGATGGTCTAGCTTAATCCATGACTCTCATCAGTCCCTCATTCATAGGAGGCTGCATTGCTGCAACTGAGTTGAATTGCCGGGTTTTTGCCCTCTGGACAACTTTCACTCTAAGGGGAAGCAGTTTGGTCAAGTCAGAAAGGGGCTGGGTCAGCCACAAGCCAGCCATTGGCTACAGGGATGGAAATACAAAAAAGAGCCAGGAACGTGACATGGTATCCCCTTCGGGAGTTTACAGCCAAGTAGGTCAGGACAGCAAGGAAGTATTTCATGCATTACCCATTCAAAACTCGTCCAAATGGCATGAAGGTCACAACTTACCTTGCCATGTCTACAAGTCACTCAAAACTCCTCACTTCAAATGTTCTAAGTAGCGACCACATCGTTACAGACTGTGAGGGTTACCGGGACTAATGTCCTTTCTGGCCGGTCATTCAGATGGGAGGTCATTGCTTCCACATGCCCAAGCCAAAAAGACTTCATCTTGGGCCAGCAGGTGGCATGGTGGTTAAGGCCACTGGACTCCCACATGGCCAACCATGGTTCGAATCCTGGACCTGGTGGCTCAATTTCTCTCTCTCTCTCACTCTGTCTCTCTCTGGTCAAATTAAAATAAATAAAGTTAAATAAAATAATTCTTCAAAAAAAAAAAAAAAGACTTCAGCTTTCTACCTGGAGCCGAACATAGAAAACATACTCCCAAAAGCACCCCAAGTGAAAAGCTACCAGCTCTATGACTTGCTTGGTTTTAGTACAAACATTTTAGGAGGATAGTTTGACATGGCCAGTCTTTAGATTACTCATAATTTTTATTTTATCTTTTAATGTTTATCAGAAGGCACATAAACTTGCTAAATGTAGAGAGAAAGGGAAAATGAGAAAGCACCCCCAATGGGAAACGGTCAGGCTGTGGTCCCTTCTCCTCCATCTCTCCCTCCTTTTGGGATTCTGGGCACATGTGTTTGGCATTTTTCTCAAGATGCTGGGTCTGGGACTTGAACCATAGGGTTGGCCATGTGGGATCTAGCCCTCTGCATTGCCACACCCTGTGAATATTAAACACCTGAATTCAAACTCACATGCAATAGGAAAGATTGTCTACCTACTGCAAAATCCTATTTCAATTTCTTCACCCATCAGTTATCTTTGCCTCTTGGCCTCCTTTTTTCCTTCTCCATTCCTTCCTCTATTAAAAATAAACAAGCAAACAAAAACAAAATCAGAGAGTACATGTTCAAAACAGAGACAGAGTGAGGGAGAGAGGAAAAGCACCCCCTGACGGGGCATGGTCACACCACAATCCCCTCTCCATTTCTCCATCCTGTGGGGATTCGGGGCACACACAGGCACTTGGCGTGCTTCTCAAGTCACAGAGGCAGGGGGCTGAGCTGCAGTGGGACTCAGCTCCCTTAACCACGAGGCTACAGGGCTGGTCCTACCTAGTTTTTACCTGTTTATATTTGTAGGGCCAGCAGATGGCATAATGGCTACCTCGCTGGGCATCTATGTAGTTGACCACGGTTCGAGTCCTGGACCCAGTGGCTTAAACCTCATGCTGGGCATGCGTACACCCCAAATCCTGAGAGGAGAACGGAGGAGAAGGGATTGCTGCATGGCTCTCTCCCCTTGGGGGTGATAACCCGCTTTCTGTCTCTCTGACAAGCGCATGTGCCTTATAGCAAAAACAAACAAACAAACAAACAAACAAACAAAAAACCTCTTTAAATCTCTCTAAAGATAGTTCTCTGAGAAAATGGGACCTCTTGTCTACTTGCCAGTGATTTGAATATTTCCATTTGTGAAAATCACTGCAACGCAGGCTGGCAGCGGAAACGAGAGATCCCATTTTCTGAGAGAACTACCTTTCTCTGCAGACTCCTGGCACTGCGGGGAAGGCATTTGTCTGGTCTCAACACTGCGGCTGTTAATGAGTGAATGAGGGCACCGTGATGGCAGCCGCTTTCTGCCGCCTTCTGTGACAAGTGGCTCGGCTTTCCAGTGCCCTTTAAGGATCAGTATCCATCTTCTCCTCCCTGTCCTGGCCACCCCATCTTTCCAAAGGGCAAGCCGACCCGGCAAGGAGTGACACCAGCACATCACACTGCGTTGTCATTCTGACTGGAACCAAAGGCTCGGCTGCCATCTGGATCGCAGGGTGCTTGCGGCGGGTCTGTCCCCCAAGGGCACTCCATCAGTGGAGTAACCAAGAGCAACCGGTGGTGGAGCGGGTTTAGGAGTGCTTAACCGGTCTGCAGAGCCGCAGTCCGCTGTGTCCCTCAAGACAACGACCTAGGGGGGCAGTTTAAGGACTGTTACTCTCGCACCTGCAGAAGGAAACAAAAGCTTTTTTCCCCTTAAGCTTAAATACAGTATTGTCTACCTCGGGTGACAAGCCACTAAACAGTGGGGACAGGAGGGGACAGGGAGGGAGGCTGGGACACATGCTGAGCAAGCAAAGCCACTAGGGGAAAGTATTGGACCAGAGGGGAGAGGAAACGGGCACCAACGATCCCAGGAGCTTTGCAGACAAAGTGCCCTGAGCTTTTGAAGGCCGTAGTTCTGAATCCAGCCAAGACGGCACACACTGAGGAGACACTGCTCCCCAGGACTGGGTTTGATTCCAGGGTCGTCCACTGTGGGGCCAGGCGTGGGTATGTTACTTTCCTGGAAACTCTGAAGGCTGAGGTAGCCTCAACCCTCATGGGCGTGAGGCTGGCCAGGAGAGCTTCAGGAGCTGGGTGTGGTATGTCTTTAAAAAAAAAAAAAGGAAGAAGGAAATAGCAGATGGTGTAATGGTTATGTTGCTGGACCCTCGCATAGTCGACTGTGGTTCAAGTCACGGACCCTGAAGCTTAAAACTTACGCGGTGTACGTGTATGCCCCAAATTCTCAGAGGAGGAGAATGGTGGAGAAGGGATTGCAGTGTGGCCATCCCTTGGGGAGTGATTTTTCATTTTCTGTCTCTCTCTCTCTGTCTCTCCAGTGAGAGCACAATACCTATAGCAAAAATAAAGGGGAGGGGGTAGAAGAAGAGGAAAGAGAAAGGGAAGGAGAAGAAGGAAGAGGAAGAAAAAGAAGAACAAGAACTTTCAACTATGAGATCCAAGAAAATGGAAGAAGGTGGAATCAGAGCTTGCTTAAAAGGAGAAATAGGGGTGGGACCAGCAGTTAGTGTAATGGCTATGTCACTGGACTCCCACGTAGTCGTCTGCGGTTCGAGTTCCAGACCTGGTGGCTTAAACTCACGCCGGGCGCGTGTGCGTGCGTGCCCAAGATCCTGAGAGAAGAATGGAGGAGAAGGGATTGCGGCGTGGTCATCCCCCCTGGGGGGTGATTTCTCACTTCCTGTCTCTCTGTCTGGCGAGTGCATGCACCCTATAGCAAAAACCTCTCAAACTTTAAACTATGCAACCAACAAAATCCAGAGAGATGATTTGATTATCTGTGCAGCCAACTTAATTCTACTACTAAGGCTCAGAACTCAACTGATTTTAGTCAGCTCTAGGCTACTCTCTTCTTTCCTCCTAACCCTTTTCTCTTAACATAGCCACACTCCCTGACTCAGTCCTTCAGCACCTCTGCTATCCCTGGCCTCCAGCTATTTTACTCTTATGTTTAAATCCTTTGTTGCTCTGAATTCTACTGTTTGGCAGGTCACATGTGGCCTGTGTTTATATTGTTCAAAACTATTCCTTTACTGTATTTATATTGACATCCCAATTTTAAGGTGACACCTCATAACTCCAGGTTTTAAGCATTAATTAAATAAAATAGTACAGAAAAAGTACCTGGCATTCATACAGCAAGTACTTGATAATTATTCAACTGGATTCCAGATGGCCAACTGTGCAGTTCAAGTCCTTGACCTGTGGGCTGGAAAACATGCTGACTACAGGTGCATAGTGCCCAGAATCCCCAGAGGAGAATAGAGAGGAGACTGTGGTGTGGCCATCCCCCCAGGAGGTGCTTTCTCTCACACACAGACTCTCCCTCTCTGCTCTCTGGTGAACGCACATTCCCTATAGCGACTTAGGTGATGTGGTGGTTAAGGATGCTGGATTCCCACATGGCTGACCACCGTTTTGAGTTCCAGACCTGGCAGCTTGCTTTCTTGCTTTCCCTTTCTCTCTCTCACCAAAATAAAAAATAATAACAAATTACATTAAATAAATAATTCTTTGGAAAAAAAAAAAAGAAGAGATATAGATGATTGGGCTGGAAGATGGGAAGGGGAGGCTTACTCTAGCCAGACACAAGCCGAAGTTGGAGAATATCCTAGCCTGAATGGGAATCAGCAAGTGGTTAAATCTGTTAGACAATCTAAGTGGAGACAAGGTAAGAAGCAGGTCGAGGCCACCCTGCAGAAACAGAGTTCCAAGGACTTGGCAAGTGGTGCGATCCCTGCACTTCACTGCATCTTCAATTGGGAATCTGTGGTCCACCTTTCCCAACCCACAGTTCCATATAACTGATGCAAAACACCGAAGGCTCTGGCAATGGCTCTGGCTCGGAGTCACAGCCCCAACCAAAAACGGCGCTTCATTGTCTCTGTGGAGGGAGCAGGCAGAGCGTGGAAGGTGCTAAGCAGGGCTGGACAGAGGAAGATAAAGAAGGTTCCAGTTAGGAGGAGGCGAGAGCTCCCTTTGGGGGACAGCTGTAATTATACCTCCTCCCTGGGGAGCAGGTGCAAGGTATGGTCCCTGTCTTCTCCATCCTCTGCCTCAGCTCTCCCTCATCCAGCATGAGGCTCCCCGTGGAGGACGAGCAAGAAGCATTCTGTGGGAATGGAAGGGGCGCTACCTGGAGGATGTGGCTGGGTGGGTGAGAAAAAGAGGCTGGACGGGGCCACTGTGGTTTTACACCCCGCACCGTAGCCCTAGAAAACAGAACAAGACACTGCTCTGCACCGGAGTCCAGGAACTGGAGCCCGGCAACTTCCTCCTATGTGCCCTCAGTTAGGAAACACTGACTTTATCATTAATATCAGCAAATCCTTACCAGGGAAATACCTGGGCTTTCGATTACTTACACAAAGCCAAAACTTCATGCACTGGATTTATAGCTAATGATGTCTGTGCTAGACACGTTTCTCTTTGTGCTCACAAGAGAATATAAAAATAAAAATACAGGATCAATGTCGTGACTATTTTTACATTTTGTTACGATTCAGAAGTATCTAGTTGTCAGCAAATAAAACCTACCATTGCCTCACATGAGTTTATCTTATTAGTTTAATGTCTCTGAGAATCTTACAAAAAATGATTCTAACTTACCACTATTGACCTCCCTTCTCCCTAATGCTATATCATGTTTGATGTTCAAACATTTCCAGTAGAGGCAGGTTTAGGACCAGGATGCGTGGACTGTAGGTCAAGAGGCTTGTATTCTGGGGCTAACTCTGCTGTAAGCTTGCCAGGTGACCTTGGCACCTCGATCAGGCCACTGAGATTGTTGGGACCTTAGAGGGTCACTTTGGGGAGGTGACAGACAACTCTGAGGATTTTTTTTTTTTTTTTTTTTTGAGAGAGAGATTTTAGGGCATGTACGCTTGCCAGAAAGACAGAGAAAGACAGAAAGACAGAAAGCGAGAAATCACCCCCCGGGGGGATGGCCACACTGCAATCCCTTCTCCTCCATTCTCCTCTCAGGATCTTGGGCATGCACGCACACACGCCCGGCGTGAGTTTAAGGCCCCAGGTCTGGGACTCAAACTGAGGTTGACTACATGGGAGTTCAGCAACATAGCCATTATGCCAACTGCTGGCCCCCCACTTTGGGGATTTATGAATCTTCACCCCACCAAGGAAATGAACATGGACATAAACAATTTCACAGACCCCCTTCTCAGTCTCCGGGTATCTCCATCTTGACATTCCACAGTTAAAAGGACCGATGGGTGAAAGAAGTCTTATCCTTGCAATCATTACAAGCATGTGTGAGGAGGAGTGAGCAGACTAATCTGCATGAACTCAACCTTCTGACTGTTACCTGAAGACAGTGCAGAGCAGAGCTGGGCTGCAGGGGAGACCAGCTCTGGGCTGCAGGGGGAAGACCAGTTCTGGGCTGCAGGGGGAGACCAGCTCTGGGCTGCACACCAAGACCAGGGAAGCCAAGGTGTCACCGCCAGATCCCCCCTGTGGGTGAGACTGGGCAGAGCTGGAGGGAGTGCCCTCAGTGAATGGCGATGTCAACAGTACAGAGCTCCTACTGTGAGTAGTCAAAAGGAAGCTACTGTTTGGTTCTCTGGGACACACCCCTTCTTCCACTCCAAATGGTAGCTGGTGCTTGGTTTTCATTTATTTATTTGTTTGTTTGTTTGTTTTGCCACAGAACTTGTGTACTTACGGAAGAGTCAGAGAGAAGAAAATGAGAACTCATCCCCAATGGGGGATGGCCACACCACAATCCCTTCGATTCCATTCTCCTCTCAGGATGTTGAGCACCTGTACTCACATGTCCAACGTGATTCTCAAGCCGCCAGGTCTAGGACTCAAACCTAGTTTGGCCATGTGGGAGTCCAGCGTCTTAACCACCATGTCAGCTACCAGTCCCAAGTTTTGTTTAATTTAAGCCAGTGTACCTGCAGGGGCATGGTGGTTGAGGCACTGGACTCCCACATGGCCAACTGAGGTTTGTGTCCTGTACCTGGCAACTTGCTTTCTCCCTTTCCCTTTCTTTCTTTCTCTGTCTCTGGCCAAATTAAAATATAATAATAACGCTGAATAAAATAAAATGAAAAATTCTTTTAAAAAAGAAACCAGTGTAATATAGACATATTAAATGGATGAACTACTAGGATACTAAGATTTGCATCCAAGTCAACCAGAGCAAGGTGTGAATCGAGAAAACAAGATTGGCCATGAGTTGTTCACTGCCCAAGTTGGGGGAATAGCTTTCTCTCCACCTGTGTGATGTAAAATTTTCCATTTATAGAGAGAGGGAGTCAAAGTGAAAGAGCCTTAAGCAAATGGATTTTTTGAGTCCTGTGCACAAAGCTAAATTAATCCTACCCAAGTCCATCTTGTTGAGGAGCCCACAGATGCACAGTCTGTGGTTAGCAGAATATGGAATTGACACAGGGTTATTTTGGGAACCATCTTACAGTCCAAAAGACCTGACTTTCAACCAAAGAAGAAAAGCATTTTTTTGTGAGAAACGTCTTTCTCCACGTGGACAGTCAGAAGAGGTCAGAATTAGGAAGCAGAAGTATTATCCCCACCTTGGAAGGCATGGGTTCTGCCCTCTTGTCTAAAGGCCAGGTAGCCCAGTCTGGTTTGGCATGAGTTATTGCTCTCTAAAATTGGATTAAATGTAAAATGGATAGAAAACTATTTTTATTCTTTTTGTCAGCTTCTTTTACTTTCTTGTTCCCCCCCCCCAAAAAAAAATGCCTGCCTGCCTGCCTATCTATGTATCTATCTATCATCTATCTATCTATCATCTATTTTTTAAAGATAGGGTCTTAAAGTTGGGACTTAACGGGTGTGCATAGCCATGGCTGGCTCTTTTTTATTTTTTTTTAAAAGACAGGGTCTTGTCAAGTTGTCCAGGCCAGCCTCAAGATGGCAATCTTCCTGCCTGAGCAAAAAATGATTTTAGAACCAGACTGAGTGACCGCCAGTATAAAAGACTTGTAGCTCCCATTCTCCACGCCTTGGAAAAACAGCAGCGAACTTCTCAAGGGCCAGCCAGGGAAAGTGGGAGCTCCCCTGAATCTATTCCCACCTCTATGCATTCACCTAAGGAAGGAAAGCCGCAGAGCAAAGGCCGAGGTTGGGAGCTGTATCTGAGTCCTTGGGCGGCCCTTTTCTACACCGACATGCCTTGGTCATGCGTCTCGCTTTGCCAATGCGGGCAACAGCATGTGTGATGCATGCAGAGGTCTCAAAAACACACCCACAGTAGAGTTCGCATTCTTTTGCTGTTCTTGGGAATCCTGTGGTGTGACCACTACAATGTAAACAAGCCAGGACATGCCTGTTGTGACAGGAGATGCACAGCACAGTCCTCTCCCAGTCCCAGCTGAAACTGGGCCATTACCAGACATGTGAACGAGGCCATGTTGGATCATCCAAGTCCAGCCAAGCTGCCAGCTGACCACAGGGATGAGATGAGTCAGCCTGGACCGAAATCGCCCGGCCAATGCACAAAGTACGACAAATAATAAATGTTGAGTACTTAAGCCACCAAATTTCAGATGTTTTGTCACATCGAAAGCCGACAGACACCAAAGAGCAAGGAAAGGTGACTCAGACACTAAGATGCATTGAACATCCTTGGAACTATCCCCTGATGGCTCTTGATGTAAGGGTCAATGGGGCTTACTGTTTTACCTGGTTTTGCTCTTGTGGATTATTTATTTAATTTTAGTTATTATTATTTTTTAATTTTGCTAGAGGGCACATGCCAGAGAGAGAAAGAGAGAGGGAAAGTGAGAAAGCAAGTTGCCAGATCCAGGACTCAAACTGTGGTTGGCCCTGTGGCTTAACCACCATGCCACCTGCTGGTCCCTGTCTTTTTGTTTGTAAATTTATTTCTTCAGAGAGAGAAAAGCATTGCCCCCTTACTGGTATGATTATGCCACCATCCCCTTTCTTCAGTCCTGTAGCCCGCTGCATCTCGGGCATTCATGCACATGCCCAGTGTTTCAGGTGGACCAAGGATTCAAACCTGATTGCCATGTGAGATCCAGCTTTTCTTGAGCACTGCAGTGCCACAGATTTCAGCCCTTATTTACACTTTAAAAATAGCTTAATAGATACTTCTACATTCAAATCAATATTTTCCTATAATGAAAGTCTGCATCTACTTAAAACACTAAAAATAAACTTTTTTAAAAAAATGTATTTCCATGGGGGATTAGTCACACCAGAGCCTCTCCTCCCTTTCTCCCTTCTTTTAGGCTCTTGGGCACGAACGCACATGAGCCCAGTGTTTTGCAAGCTGCCAGGTCCAAGATCCGAACTGCACCATTAGCCACGTGGGATCCAGCCACCTTAACCACCACGCTGCTGGCTGGCCCAATGATCCTATTTTTTTCCCCCATTGGAAATTCCTTAGACTCAGACAAGGATACTGTCCAAAGTATTCTGTTACCAAGTAATTTTTCTAAATTGCCGTCAACAACAAATGGTTACACCAAAGGAATTACTAAGAGACTAACAATGTGATAGTGTAATTTTTTGTTGCTGTTGTTTTTTGTTATGAATTAAAGGGCTGAGTCTCATGGCTATCTCATTTCCCTCATTTTTTATCTTGTTAACCTCACTGGGATCAGAGAGCTTCACATGACTAACATTTATGCTTGCTTCCACAGTGACATTATCTAGTCCCTATTGCAAAGTTCTCAAACAAGGAAATTTTAAAAACCTAGGCCTCGGGCCAGCCGGTAGCACAGAGGATAGGGTGGCTGGATTCCCATGTAGCTGACACCACAGTTCAAATCCCAGACACAGCATCTAGGAAATCACACTGAGCCCATATGTATGCATACCAAAATCCTGAGAGGAAAATGGAGGAGAGGGGACTGCAGTGTAGCCATCCCCCCCCGGGGGGTGATTTCTCTCTTTCCTCTTTGACTCTTTCTGGTGAGTGCACACGCCCTATAGCAAAACAAACCAAAACAATATATATATGTATATATACGTGTGTGTGTGTGTGTGTGTGTGTGTGTGTATGTATGTAAACCTTCAGGTCTTAATGATTCAGAATAGACATCTTAGATCTAAATTATCTCACCCTGGTATTGAATAAAATTAACCAAAACTGATGATTTTCTTTACTGATCATACCTTTTTATCAGGACTATGGAAAATGATGGAATTTTATGCAGACACTTGGGACTCAGATTAGTGCAGTTTAGAAGTAGCGTCTTCAATTGTTTTTGAAAGAACATGGGGTTAGCAGGCCTGGTTTATTACATGGAAGGTGTGTGGTCCCGGATAATTCTCTCTCCCTCACTAGTTTGCTTTTCCTACCTGTAAAACAGCAAGAGGAACCTTGGTCCAGAGTGAACGCCATCACACACCTGGAAGCCCCGCTGGCACGTCCCCCCAGGCACAGGTTCCCATAATCAGAGGCAGTGCCCAGTCCATCTCTGATTTCCCAGAGGTGACAACATACCTGCTCTGCTAACCTCCTTTGCCATGGCTGTGTGTTCCCCACTTTGGGGTTCAAAGCTCTCCGTCTCTGACCACTCCGACCCGCCATTAGGTTCACGGATATTTGCCAAGTTAGACTCACTGCCACCACATTTGAGTGTCAGCATCAGAACCCAAGGGGGTAGCATGGTGTCCCCTTTGACCAGGACCTGGAAGTGGAGTGTAGATACCTCAACCTTCCCATCCTGCTTCAACTACACCAAAGTGGGCTCCTTGTTTCAAGAGCCACAACAGGCTGAGTACCCCATCACTGACCACGGTGGTGCTGGCAGGCACAAGAGGGCTGCCCCCACCCCAGCCCTGTACACGCTTCAGGAGGTCTCCATTTCATTAAGACTCGGGTTGGGCAATTGGGCTACATGGGATTATTCTACAATACCCAAATATGATATGCTGACCAAGAAGTATTCAGAAAAACAAGTGGGAAAATACAGAGCACAGATTATATATCTGCCCCACCATTACAAATGTATCAAAACAATGTGTTTGGATAGGAAGAAAACCAAAGACATTAAAAAATAATTACCATGTTAGATATCGCGATATAATGGGTGAGTTCTTCTAAATGTATTCCTTACAATTTTTTAACATTGATACGATAATGAATCAAAAATAAATAACAACCTTCTATCTCCAAACAGGCCTTCTTGAAAGCTCCCTGAAAGAAAACTACCTGGCGTGTCTGGAATCTTAAGGAAATAGACTCTAATCCACAACCACTTGCTGGAAGAGCCTTATCAGACTGAGATCAGCCAAAGGCTAGCTAGGAGACTTCAGCAGTCATTTAACCTCTCTCTGCACTTCTCCCTGAAGCCAACCAAGAGATTTGGAGAGCTTGTGGGCTTGCTACAATGTAACATATGATTATAAAATACTATGAATGGATTTTAACTAACACATCAAAATACCCAAGAAAATGTGGTTCCCTTAAGGCAGGTCTGATAGTCACTCCCTGAAATGGCCCTCCCGCTCCAGCATCCACAGCTTGCTGGATGTGAAACTGCACATTTTCGGTGGGGGTAATCTTTCTCCCTGGAGGCAGATTGTAACACCGGGAAACTGCTCAGAGGGACCTGGGAAGATGGGTGATCAGGGTAGGCAGTAACATTTTAAGTCATAAAGGAAGTAAAAACATACATTTCCGCATGTAGCCCATAAGCGAGCGATCAAGAGTGCTTCGGACAACGGCCACGATGTCACATCCTTGGCAACGCAGAAGAGGGGGCCAAGTTCACTAACATGTACAGTGGAGGTTTCATGGCATGTCAAAGCCAATGTCATTACTTTAGGGACAGCTCTACCTACAGTTCTACTTCTCTTCAGTGTGGCCATCACAAAAATATGTTAAGAAAAAAAAAAAAAAACTTTTGCAAGATGCCTTCAAACCTTTCGTCTCTGCCAAAATAAATTCTGAAACTGAAATTCAAAATACAATTTGTTTACCATTATTACAGAGCATGCTTACAAGGCTGAGATGTTTATTTTTAATACCTTTGGCATTTAACCTTCAACCCCATATTCACTCTGTAAACAGCAATTCCAAGCAAGGTAAAAAACATAGATTAAAAAATTCCCATTGGGGACTAGCTAAGATGCCTTCAAACCTTTCGTCTCTGCCAAAATAAATTCTGAAACTGAAATTCAAAATACAATTTGTTTACCATTATTACAGAGCATGCTTACAAGGCTGAGATGTTTATTTTTAATACCTTTGGCATTTAACCTTCAACCCCATATTCACTCTGTAAACAGCAATTCCAAGCAAGGTAAAAAACATAGATTAAAAAATTCCCATTGGGGACTAGCAGTTAGGATAATGGCTATGTCACTGAACTCCCAGGTAGTCGACTGAGGTTCGAGTCCTGGACCAGGTGGCTTAAACTCACACTGGGCATGTGTGCATGCATGCCCAAGATCCCGAGAGGAGAATGGAGGAGAAGGGATTGCGGTGTGGCCATCCCAGCTGGGGAGGGGGTGATTTCTCGTCTTCTGTCTCTCTGTCTCTCTCTGTCTGACAAGCGCATGCACCCTATAGCAAAAAAACCTCTTCAAAAAGAAAAAATAAATTCCCATTGGAAAACTAATTTTAATCACATATTGGTAAAAATACAAATTGCTGCATTTTGTAAAAAATATAAAAAGGTGTGTAACTCAAACTTGGAAAACCAGGATTGTACATACTTCCTATACACCCCACTATGAAGCTTGTAAAACCATGCACTCGTATAGAGGTTTCGAAATAGTCTTGCTTTCTGATGCTGATGAAAATAATTCAGGGGGACAGATTTTACAAAGGAATGAGTCCCAGCTCTCATCTCATCAGAAATACCAAGTACTCTTTCATTTAGCCTCACATGCATTCATGACATGCTATCACTAAGTAGATAAAAAGTCACATTCCATGTCATAAAAGTTTAAATGGGGCCAGCAGATGGCATGGTGGTTAAGGTGCTGGACTCTCACATGGCTGACCATGGTTTGAATCCCAGACCTGGTGGCTTGCTTTCTCACTTCCCCTCTCTTTCTCTGTCTCTCTGGTGTGCACACATGCTCCATGACAAATTAAAAAAATAATAATCTTGATAAATAAATAAATAAAAATTTTAAAAGCCTGTGGTTTTGTTTGTTTGTTTTGTTTTTTGGAGAAGTTTTTGCTATAGGGTGCGTGCGCTCGCCAGAGAGACAAAGAGACAGAAAACGAGAAATCACCCCCCAGGAGGGATGACCACACCACAATCCCTTCTCCTCCATTCTCCTCTCAGGATCTTGGGCACGTACACACACATGCCCAGCATGAGTTTAAGCCACCAGGTCCGGGACTCGAACCATTGTCGACCACATGGGAGTCCAATGACATAGTCACTATGCCAACTTCTGGTTCAAAAAAAAAAAAAAAAAAGCCTGTGTGTTCTTATTACACACAACTTGAATTCATGAGATTCAACTGGGAAGGAATAAGAGAACTCTGTCATGCAATAAACACTGGGGGCCGAAGCATTTTCCCTTGAGAAGGGAGTTGAAGGGTAGGAAAGGGAAGTTCAGTTTGCAGCCTCAACACTCAAGAAACCATCTACTTTACTGTTTAGATAACTCTGAACAGTAGCAGCCAGAGGCAGGTTTTCTGTCCTAGTAGCTTGGAGATTCCATGGCTGAAAAGGGAGACCCATTGGGAGAGAAAGGTGTACCAGAAAAATCTTGTGTCATTTCCAGGGTTCAGAGCTGGCTGTTTTTTTGCTGGCACCTGAGCAGGCGGAACACAGAGGTTCACAGGACACCACTGTGAGGGTCATGACAGAGCAGCTGTGAACAGCTGACCTGCAGGTATTTGGCTCTTCAGCAATGATCAGAACACTTTTAAAAACTGGTGGAGATGGCATAAAAATCTGGATGTCCGGGCCAGCCACAGTGCGCGACTGCTCTGCAAAGCTGGATCTTAAGGAAGACTGTGGCTCGGCTTCCCAGTCAGCCCATACACAACAGGGGTAGACATGGCCATGACCCTGGGGCTGAAAGGCTGGGGATCTGTCGAGGGTGTTTGTCTTTTTTTCTCCCCTTCCCCCATCTTTCTTTCATGAAATAAGTAAATAAAAATAGACTTTACAAAATTCTGAATTTGCAGCTTCTATGCTACAAATTACCAGACACTATGGTAATATGGCAGATGTATCCATGGCTGAGGGTCAGGCAGAGATGTTGTTCAGATGGGCCATGCATTCCAGAGTTACTCCCTAGAGGCCAGCCCCCCCCTTTATCAAATCATGCCCTGGCCTCCATAGACATTTCAAACCACTGGTAAAGCTGTGGCCCCCCGGGGAAAACCGTGAAGGAGGTGGCTTTCAGCTTTGCATCTGTCTGCTTTCTACACTTCTCCATGTCCTCCACACGTTGCTTCATGGGGCTTCTTTCTCTCTAAAGAGAAGTCTTGGATTGTCCAAATATTTCCCACTAGAGTGGCCTCCACACACTTGCCCCGGGATGATGTCCTGGACCCCAGACCTTTCCCTAACCTCTCTGCCTCTACCAAAATGTCCATGTTTTATTTTTATCCCAGCCCTTTTCATTTTTGTTTGGTTGCATTGTGTGGTTTCAGCCAGGGGACTTCTAACAATCTGATGACCGGTAAAATGAATTAGGTTACCTGCCCAGAAAGCATATTTGAAATGGAGTCCAAGCTTTATAAAGGCATGCGATGCCTTCACTGAAATGAAGCAGTCGGCATCTATCAGATTTCTAAAGTTCTAAGTCTATTCCTTTGTAATATCTGCAAGTTACTCACAAGTCATATGCAAGTCAGGGGAAAGACAGCTACCTAAATCAGTATCTTTCCTCTGCCAGAGGGACAGACAAACAGGGAGGAGAAAGCACCCCCCCCATGGGGTGCGGTCATGCCTTAATCCCTTCTCCTCCATTTCTCTATCTTGTTGGCATTTGAAACACACAGGCACATGTGCCCAGAGTGGTTCTCAAGATGCCAGGTCTGCAGTAGTTAGTGTAATGGCTATGTCACTCCCACGTAGCCGACCGCAGTTCGTGTCCCAGACCCAGTGGCTTAAACTCACGCCGGGCGCGTGTGCGTGTGTGCCCAAGATCCCAAGAGGAGAATGGAGGAGAAGGGATTGCGGTGTGGCCATCCCCCGGGGGGGGTGATTTCTTGCTTTCTGTCTCTCTGTCTCTCTCTGTCTGTCTGGCAAGCGCACGCGCCCTATAGCAAAAACCTCTCCAAAAAAAAAAAAAAAAGATGCCAGGTCTGAGATTTGAACCGCACCACCAGCCATCTGGGATTTGTCTCACTTAACCACCGGGCCACAGACTGGCCCAGAAAAAGGAAACATACCTTGAACATTTTCTGAGGTGATGGCTAGCTGAGAGTTGCTCAAAAATTTCTGTATAGTTAATTCACAGAAACATTCTGAATCCAAATTTCTGGGTCAAAAGTGCACCGCAGAGCAACAGACATGGGCTTTAGGCCACTGGACAGTCCAAAAGCAGAGCTTCCTTTGTGGCCTGATGACAAAGCCATATTCCATGAATACAATGGCATGTGCAGTGCTCTTAATTAACGTCAAAGGAGATGTTTTTTCCACATTCCTAAACATACACTAAATTATGAAGATGTGCAAAGATCTTTTTTTTTTCCACTTCTGTAATTTTCCAAAAAAAAATAATAATAAAGATGTCAATGTGTACTGGTTGGTACAGTTCTTGGTTTTCCCAAGATGGGGAAGTGTTCCGAAGTGTTTCCAGGAGGAAGATATGAATGAGGTGGACTGCAATCTGCACATTGTTCTCATGAGTCAGAAAATGGTAATTTTCCTGATTAGTCACAGCTGAATGAGCCTCGCTAGGGCCATGGGTACAGGTGGGCAGCCTCCCTAATCTGCCATCAGACCTCCTAAAAGACCACACACATACACTCACACACACACACTCTTGTTGAACACACCCACGAGCCCACAACACAGGTACTCTTATACAGCCCAGCCCAGAGCCTAGTGATGAGTTACATAATGCACTCACTCCCTGGGCTCATTTTCAGCCACACCCACTGAAGGTAATGTCCCTTCCCTTCCTGTCCTAAAAAGTTGAGTGATACAACTGATACAACTGGGCAGGCCCAGACAGACGTGGAGCTCGCTGTGAAGGCTCTTTTGGCTGGAAGGCGTCTTACATAAGCTTTAAAAAGTACAACTGGGGTTTCTGATGATTTAAGGTGTAAACATTCCATTTCAATGCAATTTCACATCTCTAATAAGCAGATTTCATTTTTCAAGTCAGGGAAGAAATGATTCACTTCATTTTGGCTAACCAGCTCCGATCTTGTAGAGCCAGCGAAGGCACAACTCCTGTTTCAGACAGCCAGCTGTTGCAACTTCTCCGCCAGTGAACTGCGGCCTCGGCAACCGTGTCTGATGTGCGGGTAGTCTCCTGGCTGCCCCCAACATGCCCATCTGTGCAGATGGCAGGGAGCCCACCAATAGGTAAGCCACACCCTGCTATCCAATAGCGGGAGGACACGCCTCCTCCACACCCATGTGATCAACCATCAACAGTAATGCTGCTGAATTGAGCATGGAGGTTTCCCTGGTCTCCAGATAAAGGCATCTTAGGCCACTTTTTACTCTGCCCAGCATTCAAAATGAGTTTAAGTGAGGGAAAAGTTAATTTTCTCAAAATACCACCTGAGTATTTAAATTCAGTAAGATTGTTTAAACCCTTGACATAAACACATTGATTTTTTTTTTGAAATATTGAACCATGGAAAATAATTGCATCAATTCTCAAGTATTAGGACTATCACATTGCTTAAATTCCAGGGGACAGAGGTCCCATGAAGCAGTTTCACCCAAATGGATGCTCAATGTGAATGATTCTCTGTACAGGGTCCAAGATTAATGCGATATAGACTAACAAATGGAAGAGGAGATTTATAGAGTATTCTCTTAGTAGGAGCAAAGGTGACATAATTTTGTAGTACATAAAAAGAAAAGGCTTTGATCCAGGATGCCATGAAAGTTTTTCGTTTTTGAACCTCCTTTTGACTCAACAGCACGGGGTTAGGGGCCACTCCTGAGCGTTTTCTGTGGGCTGGGATGGGCCTTGGCAGCGTGTCCTTCAGCCTGGTCATGAGGGATATGGATTTTTAAATCAGCTTTTTAATTGATCTGATGCTTGTGTTGGCTATGGTTTTCACTTAGGCTCACTTTTACAATCATTCAACACCAACCAACCAGAAGACAGCCAGTGCCTCAACCTAGACAGGATTGTTTAAAAAGCAAGTGTGGAAACTATGAAGCCTTGTAGAACTTTTTTTATTTTTTCGGATGGACTGCCAGTCGTTTCAAAATAGAGTTCTTGCCTTTGTGCCTCAAAAAAGAAAAGTACACCACACCAAAGCCCAAGGGATGTGGCTAAGGTTATGGGGAGGAAGGGGGAGTGTAGCCGGGCTGGCGAGTTGGGGTAGAGACAAAGTTACAAACGAATCAGAGTTAGCCACTTCCAAATATCTCCCAAGAGAAATAGAACAAAACACTCGAAACTCGGGACGACTTTGCATGCGAACCGTTCTCGGTACCCCCAAGCAGCCACAGTCACCCCGC
>NW_006159521.1:6919595-6976460 GCF_000334495.1 Tupaia belangeri chinensis | reverse complement strand
GGGGCGCCGCCGGCCGGCAGCCTGGACTGCCAGGATCCTGGGGGCTCAGGGAGCTGTCCCCACCTTCCCAGCGGGAAGAAAAGGATCCCCTCCGACGGCCGAGCCTCTGAAAACAGATGTGCCCACACTCTGGCTTCCGACAGCTTGGCAGCCATAGCAACCCGGCCACGAAAAGTTTCGCGAGGCAGAAAGCGACTTGAAAGAAAGTTTTCCTTGGCCCCGCGATCCCTCTCCCTCTCCCCCTGTCCCGGTGGACGGCAAGCGGCAGGAAATCAGAGATCGCGACGTGCCGACTCCGGCGTCCACCTCTCCACCCCTGGTCTGGGCAGCGCGCCCAAGGTGGGTGCCCCGCGCCGGGGCTGGCTGCCCCACCGCAGGGTCAGGCGTCCGGGGACGCGGCGCGGCCAACTCACCATGGTGACTCGCGCCGCGGTCGCGCCTCCGCCTGGTCCGGCTGCCGGGGAGCTGGGGCTGGAACGCAGTCTCCTGGGCGAACTTCAAAAGTTGGTTCCCCTCGCCAAAAACAGGCTCCCGACACCCAAGCACTCACAGGAGCCAATGGGAACCCAGGGGGGACTCCATCCAGGCGGGACCGGCGGCGCTAGGTGAGGGCGAGCCCCGGGAGAGCTAGCAGGCGCGGCGCATGCTGCGAAGGGCAGGGGTCCGCCAATCCTGCACGCCGCCCGCCGAGGAGAGCCCGCACTCGGCGCGTCCTCCCAGCGCGGCTGCCCCGCCGTTCTTTCTTCCAGCACTTAGCCCGGACTCCTCAGGCTGAGCCTCGGCTGGGCCAGGCAGTCTGTCCATAAATGGAGAATTCAGCTCCGGCCTGGCCAATCCGGGCTTGCTTTCGCAGCGTCACGCCTCAGGGAAAGCCGAGCAGCCCATCAGCTCGGAGATTCCAAAGCCCTCTGGATCCTGTAGTTCCCGCCCGCCGCCCGCCGCCGGGAACGCTCAGACCCGCGCGCTCCCGGAGCGGGACCTCAGCTGCGAGGGAGAAAGCCCTCGGAGAACGAGAACAGGCCTCCCACTTTTTGCTTTATTTATTTATTTATTTATTATTTTTGCGAAAGTTAAAATAGATTTAACTTCCAAGCTATAGTAGCATGATTTTCCCAGAACTTTTTTTCTTTTTTTCTTTTTTTTTTTTTTTTTTTTTTTTTATGATTTTTTTAAGAAGGAGGAAATATTTTATCAACATAAAAGAACCAAATCCTGGCAGCAGCCCAGAGGAAATCCTTTATCTTTCCTCCGTCTGGATTGTGAGGAAAGCCAAAAATATCATTTCCCTACCTCTCTTTGTACCTGAATTTCTTGGAAAAGAAGGCCTTTTCCTTTTCCTTTTCGCTTTCCTTCTCCTTCTCTTTTTCCTGTCCTGTCCTGTCCTCCTCATCTGTTTTTCTTTCCTTACCTTTTGGTGGTGGAGAAATTGGGCATGCAGTGAGCAGAGGACTGGGCAGAGAAGTGAGAGGTAAGCACGATCCTACCTCAGGCAACAGGTGTCTGTTGAAAACCATCAGAAGTGGGAGCAGCAGTTGGCATAATGGTTAGCTGCTGGAGTCTCACATACTGACTGAGGTTCGAGTCCGGGACCTGGCAACTTAAAACTCACACTGGGTGTATGCCTATGTGCCCAAAATTCCAAAGAAGAATGGAGGAGAAGGATTTTTTTTGAGAGATTTTCCCTATAGGGCGCGTGCGCTCGCCAGACAGACAGAGAGAGACATAGAGACAGAAAGCGAGAAATCACCCCCCAGGGGAGATGGTCACTCCGCAATCCCTTCTCCTCCATTCTCCTCTCGGGATCTTGGGCACGTACGCACACGCGCCCGGCATGAGTTTTAAGCCACCGGGTCCGGGACGCGAAGGGATTGTGGCATGGCCATCCCCACTGGGGGATGATTTCTCGCTTTCTGTCTCTCTGTCTCTCTCTGTCTTTCTGGCGAGCGCACATGCCCTATAGCAAAAACCTCTCAAAAAAAAAAAAAAATCTTAGCGAATGTAAAAGGGGTAAAACAAAATGGGTTGTGCCCATACCGTGAAATATCATTCAGCCATGAAAAGGAATGAAGTACTCGTTCATGAAACAACTTGGAAGAACTCTGGAAACATTATATTAAGTGAAAGAAGACAGGCCGAATAAACCACAGCTTGTATCATTCTATTGATATGAAAGTTGAGAACGAGGAAATCTATAGAAATTGAAAGTAGAGTCGTGGTTTGCCAAGGGTTGGGTGGGAGAGTCTGGGAGTAATTGCTCATGAACATGTGTTGTCTTACTGAGATGATGCAATTATTGAAAAGAAAATTATATAGATGGGCAGCCCAGGGGCATAGTGGTTAAGATGGCTGGATCCCACATGGGTGACTGCCTGTTTTGAGTCCTGGACCCGGCAACTTGAAGAACACACCTCCTTGAGTGCGTGAGGGCACAAAATCCCAAGAGGAGAATGGAGATGTGATTGTGGCATGGCCATCCCCGAGGGGGCGCTTTCTAACTTTCCCTCTCTCCCTCTCTCTGGCAAATGCACAGGCCATGTAGCAAATTGAAGAAAAAAAAATGACTTATCATCTCAATTCCTATCGTAGTCACTCACATTGCTAGGTGACACGTGTGATCAGATGTCTGCCCTGAGACAACACAGCCAGACACTGGCGATAACAACTGTGAGTACTTATGGTCTGTTATGGTCTGAGAAGGGAGGAGACACAATAATGAAAAAACAAGAAATAATCACAGGAAAGCCACAATTGGAATGACGTAGCCTTGCACAAAGAAGGACCATATTCGGAACCACAGTCGAGGTCAGGAATTCGTCAAGCAGCAGTTCTAAGTGCAAACCAGGAATGAGATAGCATGGCCTATGTTGAGCATCCCTATGCATTAAGCATCACTTCAGTATGTCCAGACACGATTCATGATATTCTCAGGGAAGCTGGACTCTAAATCTCATAAGGGCATGTCAGCTTCAAAATACTATCAGGTATTTTAGGAACCAATAAGCAGAAGTTACCAAAAGGGTAACAAGCTCATTAGTAACACAAGAAACAACACTTTGGTTGGAAATGTCACATTGCCTAAGCCATTATCCCATCCGTGGTCAACTCTGATTGACCACATCAGACAGATGTGGCTTCAAGATAACTGTGTTTGCTTCAAGGCAATTTAACCCAGAGATTCAATGAAACCCTAAAATCTTTTTATTTATTTATTTATTTATTTATTGGAGAGGTTTTTGCTATAGGGCGCATGTACTCACCGGAAAGAAAGAGACAGAGAGACAGAAAGTGAGAAATCACACCCTGAGGGATGGCCATGTCACAGTCCCTTCTCCTCCATTCTCCTTTTGGGATCTTGGGCACACACGCACACGTGCCCGGCATGAGTTTAAGCCACCGGGTCCGGGACACGAATCGCAGTCGACTACATCAGAGTACAACGACACAGCCATTATACCAACTGCTGGTCTCCTAAAAGTCTTTTTAAAAATTTATTCACAGGGCCAACAGTTGGTGTGGTGATTAAACCACTGGACTCCCACATGGCCAATGTGGTTCTAGTCTAAGACGCGGCAACTTGAAAATCATGCTCTGTGTGTGTGTGTGTGCATGCCAAAAATCCCAAGAGGAGAACAGAAGAGAGGAGATTGCAGCGTGGTCTTCTCCCAGGGAGTACTTTCTCACTTTCCCTCTCTCTGTCTCTCTCCCTGGCAAGCGCATTCACCCTATGTGAGAAAAAAGAAATCCATTCACAGTCTATCAATCTTGGATTTATAGAAACCTTGGGACTATCTGTCAACTAACTGTATTATCATTTTAAATATTTTAGAAATTCATTTTTTAAAAATTTACTTTTATTTGCCCTAATAGTCTGTCTAATTTCAAGAGGTACTCCCACCTCTAGTTGTAAAACTTTGATAACAATTTGTGCTTGAGTTCATTTTTCATGATTGTATATTATCCTTTTCTAGATTACAAAAATATATAAGTGATAGATATATACATATGTAAGTTTTTATGTCTAAGCATGGCTTAGATTATAAGGTTCAGTGACACATAAACCTGAATTTTTTTGGGGTGGGGGGAGAAGTTTTTGCTATAGGGCACATGCATGCGCTCACCAGACAGAGAGAGACAGAGAGATAGAAAGCAAGATATCACCCCCCCCAGGAGGGATGGCTACTCTGCAATCCTTTCTCCTCCATTCTCTTCTCGGGATCTTGGGCATGCATGCACACGTGCCCGGCGTGAGTTTAAGCCACCAGATCCGGGACTTGAACTGCGGTCAACTATGTGTGAGTCCAGCGACATAGCCATTACGCTAACTGCTGGTCCCACACATAGACCTGAATTTGAAGTTTACTTTTTCCACTTAACTAGCTGAGAGATCTTAATTTCTCTGAATTCCAGTTCCTTACCTGTAAAATAGATTGATATGAGTATAAAATGAAATGTTTGTGAAGATGGCTCAATGGGACAGTCCCATGGCCTATTGGTAAAGGGAGCCAGATCCCTCATGGCCAACAGCAGTTCAAATCCCAGCCCCAATCGGTTGAGTAACACGCTGATTGAGTGTGCCCCAAATCCCCACAGGATGGAGAAATAAAGGAGAAGCATAATCATTCCCTAGACCCCCAATGGGGAATGCTTTCTCTCTCCCTCTCCCTGACTCTCTGGCATGTGCACACACTCTCTGGCAGGAAAAAAAAAAAAAAACGATGATCAATAAACATGGATTCCTTTTTCCCTTCACCCATACATTGTGTTCTTGGCCAGGGATTCAGACTGAGGGCTCCAGGCAAGTCGCAGGCCAGGTCACAGGGGCTATCTGTGTGTACACTTTTCTTCAGGAAGAGTTAAGAGTTTTCATCCAATTCTCAAAGATGCCATATGGCCAAAATGCTAGGAGCCACACTCTTTTTTGAGAGATTTTTGCTATAGGGTGTATGTGCTCACTGGAGAAGCAGAGAGACAGAAAGTGAGAAATCACCCCCTGGGGGGAATGGCCACACCACAACCCTTTCTCCTCCAGTCTCTTCTCAGGATTCTGGGAATGCACGCACATGCTTCTAATGTGAGTTTTAAGCTGCCAGGTCTGGGACTCAAACCGCAGTCGACTACATGGGAGCCCAGCGACATAAACATCACACCATCTGCTGGTCCTGGAAGGCACATCTCTTGATCATGTTACTGTGCTCCTCTGGGTCATCTCTATCGTATTTCCTTAAGGCAGAGTAAAATTAGGCATGATGGAAACAGTAGGTGGTGTAATGGTGATGTTGCTGGATTTCCACATGGCCAACTGTGGCTGGAGTCCTGGACCCAGCCGCTTAAAACTCACACCAAGAGTGGGTGCGTGTGTGCATGCCCAAGATCCCAGGAGGAGAATGGAGGAGAAGGGATTGCGGCGTGGCCATCTCCCCTCGGGAGTGATTTCTCACTTTCTGTCCCTCTGGCGAATGCACATGCTCTATAGCAAAAGTATCTCTCTTAAAAAAAATTTAATCATGATGCTTTAAGGGCAGAAGCTCAGCTTGCGTTCTCAAAACAGAACCTATTAATTCGCAGTTCACTAATTCACTACTTCGCTAATTCACATGCAGCCTATACTTTCATAAAAAATCCCTACCAGTCCGACTAGCTTCGTCCCCACCTTACCTCGTCAGTTCTGGCTGAGGTGACCGAATACCCTTATATCCTGGGAGAATCCTCATTTACGCCTTTATCCCAGTGAGCATTTATTCCCCAAAGTTTGTTTTTGTCATTTTTCCCCCTGATAAGTCATGATAGAGTGACGTGCACACGACCTACGATGCACATACAAGAGAGAGAGAGAGAGAGAGAGAGGCACCCTCTGCTGGGTTTGGTCACACTGCAATCCTCTTCTTCTTCCCCCAGGTGCACCTACATGCAGGTTTGTTTTCAGACCAACAGGTCTGGGGACTCGGATGTCGGTCAGCATCTGGCTTCCAGCTCTGTGGTCAGCACCCTACCAGATACACCACGGATGCTGGGTCAGTGGATTTACTAATTGCACCCCTCTTTTTTCCCCCAAGGCCTAGTTTCAGTAATGAATCATGTGGTCATCCCAGTCTTTTGGCCAAATTATATATTTTTTGAAATCCTCACCTTGGACCAGCAGAGTGGTGGTTAAAGAGCTGGATTCCCACATGATCGACCATGGATTGAGCCCTAGATCTAGCAGCTTGAAATTCACACTGGATGCATATGCACGCATACCCAAAATCCCAAGAGAGGAGACTGGAGGAAAAGGGTCTGTAGCACGGCCATCGCCTCTGAGGGGTGATTTCTCACTTTCCCTGTCTCTTTCAGGCGAGCACATGTGCACGATGGGAAAAAAATCTAAAAACAAAACAAAACAAAACAAAAAAAACACTTTAAAAATTAAAAAAATCCTCACCTTTAAAGTGATTATTTCCCCAATTCTCCTGATCTGTATCTCTTTTTCAGAGGACTCAGTCATGTACTACCATATCTGTTTTCTTACTCTGGGCCATAATAACCATGAAGAACAAGCAACTTTCGAAACTGTAAAACTCATTCTAGACACATGATGGAGCTAGTCAGATGAGACTTCAGACACACCTGACACAACATTCTGCATTTTATCTAGGGCTGAACACAAAAGAGCACAGGAAAACATCGAGAGAGATACACAGTACAATTTCCCATATAACCCTATCAGTGCAGGAAACAAAAACACTGATTATGCACTAGGGAAAACAATTGGCAATAAAATAATAGCAGGCAACGAAACTAGTTTTCATATCAATATTAGAGAAGACTATTTAGAAGACATTCACAACAATAAAGTTAAAGAAAAACTTGCTAGTGAAAAAATAGGTCCAGAGACCTTGAATAAGACACGAGTGAGAGAGACTAAATGTCACATCGATGGAAATGCTCTGAACATCACCGTTCCTACCACGGCAGGTGTCGTTTATTAGGTCCTCTAGGTACTAGCTACTGAGCTAAGTGCTTCATGTGGAAGATCGTATTTAATCTGTGCAACGCTGTTCGCTCAATTGCAGTTAAGGTACTAAACAGAGAGAGTTTAAAGTAACTTACCCAGGCTATGACTCTGCTGCTCTGCATCAAATCCATATCTTTGCCTGACAACGAAGCCCAAACTCTGACCCTGAAGCAGTGGTTCTTTTTTTTCTTCTCTTTTTAATTGCCAGAGAGCACATGCACTCACCAAAGAGATAAGAGAGAGGAAGAGGGAAAGCAACCCAACAGGGCAGGTCACACTTCACTCCCTTCTCCATTTCTCCGTTCGGTGGGGACTGTGGCACATACACATACATGCACACACTGCATGTTTCTCAAGCCCCTGTGACCAGGATTGTACTGGGTGGTACCTGACTCCCTTACTTCCTAGGACACGGGATCAGTCCTATGCACTGTTTCCACAGTAGGCTCTCAGAAGAACATTTTTTTTTTTTTTGGAGAGGTTTCTGCTACAGGGCTCGTGTGCTCGCCAGAAAGACAGAGAGAGACAGAGAGACAGAAAGCAAGAAATCACCCCCTTGTGCCCATACCGTGAAATATCATTCAGCCATGAAAAGGAATGAAGTACTCGTTCATGAAACAACTTGGAAGAACTCTGGAAACATTATATTAAGTGAAAGAAGACAGGCCGAATAAACCACAGCTTGTATCATTCTATTGATATGAAAGTTGAGAACGAGGAAATCTATAGAAATTGAAAGTAGAGTCGTGGTTTGCCAAGGGTTGGGTGGGAGAGTCTGGGAGTAATTGCTCATGAACATGTGTTGTCTTACTGAGATGATGCAATTATTGAAAAGAAAATTATATAGATGGGCAGCCCAGGGGCATAGTGGTTAAGATGGCTGGATCCCACATGGGTGACTGCCTGTTTTGAGTCCTGGACCCGGCAACTTGAAGAACACACCTCCTTGAGTGCGTGAGGGCACAAAATCCCAAGAGGAGAATGGAGATGTGATTGTGGCATGGCCATCCCCGAGGGGGCGCTTTCTAACTTTCCCTCTCTCCCTCTCTCTGGCAAATGCACAGGCCATGTAGCAAATTGAAGAAAAAAAAATGACTTATCATCTCAATTCCTATCGTAGTCACTCACATTGCTAGGTGACACGTGTGATCAGATGTCTGCCCTGAGACAACACAGCCAGACACTGGCGATAACAACTGTGAGTACTTATGGTCTGTTATGGTCTGAGAAGGGAGGAGACACAATAATGAAAAAACAAGAAATAATCACAGGAAAGCCACAATTGGAATGACGTAGCCTTGCACAAAGAAGGACCATATTCGGAACCACAGTCGAGGTCAGGAATTCGTCAAGCAGCAGTTCTAAGTGCAAACCAGGAATGAGATAGCATGGCCTATGTTGAGCATCCCTATGCATTAAGCATCACTTCAGTATGTCCAGACACGATTCATGATATTCTCAGGGAAGCTGGACTCTAAATCTCATAAGGGCATGTCAGCTTCAAAATACTATCAGGTATTTTAGGAACCAATAAGCAGAAGTTACCAAAAGGGTAACAAGCTCATTAGTAACACAAGAAACAACACTTTGGTTGGAAATGTCACATTGCCTAAGCCATTATCCCATCCGTGGTCAACTCTGATTGACCACATCAGACAGATGTGGCTTCAAGATAACTGTGTTTGCTTCAAGGCAATTTAACCCAGAGATTCAATGAAACCCTAAAATCTTTTTATTTATTTATTTATTTATTTATTTATTTATTTATTGGAGAGGTTTTTGCTATAGGGCGCATGTACTCACCGGAAAGACAGAGACAGAGAGACAGAAAGTGAGAAATCACACCCTGGAGGGATGGCCATGTCACAGTCCCTTCTCCTCCATTCTCCTTTTGGGATCTTGGGCACACACGCACACGTGCCCGGCATGAGTTTAAGCCACCGGGTCCGGGACACGAATCGCAGTCGACTACATCAGAGTACAACGACACAGCCATTATACCAACTGCTGGTCTCCTAAAAGTCTTTTTAAAAATTTATTCACAGGGCCAACAGTTGGTGTGGTGATTAAACCACTGGACTCCCACATGGCCAATGTGGTTCTAGTCTAAGACGCGGCAACTTGAAAATCATGCTCTGTGTGTGTGTGTGTGCATGCCAAAAATCCCAAGAGGAGAACAGAAGAGAGGAGATTGCAGCGTGGTCTTCTCCCAGGGAGTACTTTCTCACTTTCCCTCTCTCTGTCTCTCTCCCTGGCAAGCGCATTCACCCTATGTGAGAAAAAAGAAATCCATTCACAGTCTATCAATCTTGGATTTATAGAAACCTTGGGACTATCTGTCAACTAACTGTATTATCATTTTAAATATTTTAGAAATTCATTTTTTAAAAATTTACTTTTATTTGCCCTAATAGTCTGTCTAATTTCAAGAGGTACTCCCACCTCTAGTTGTAAAACTTTGATAACAATTTGTGCTTGAGTTCATTTTTCATGATTGTATATTATCCTTTTCTAGATTACAAAAATATATAAGTGATAGATATATACATATGTAAGTTTTTATGTCTAAGCATGGCTTAGATTATAAGGTTCAGTGACACATAAACCTGAATTTTTTTGGGGTGGGGGGAGAAGTTTTTGCTATAGGGCACATGCATGCGCTCACCAGACAGAGAGAGACAGAGAGATAGAAAGCAAGATATCACCCCCCCCAGGAGGGATGGCTACTCTGCAATCCTTTCTCCTCCATTCTCTTCTCGGGATCTTGGGCATGCATGCACACGTGCCCGGCGTGAGTTTAAGCCACCAGATCCGGGACTTGAACTGCGGTCAACTATGTGTGAGTCCAGCGACATAGCCATTACGCTAACTGCTGGTCCCACACATAGACCTGAATTTGAAGTTTACTTTTTCCACTTAACTAGCTGAGAGATCTTAATTTCTCTGAATTCCAGTTCCTTACCTGTAAAATAGATTGATATGAGTATAAAATGAAATGTTTGTGAAGATGGCTCAATGGGACAGTCCCATGGCCTATTGGTAAAGGGAGCCAGATCCCTCATGGCCAACAGCAGTTCAAATCCCAGCCCCAATCGGTTGAGTAACACGCTGATTGAGTGTGCCCCAAATCCCCACAGGATGGAGAAATAAAGGAGAAGCATAATCATTCCCTAGACCCCCAATGGGGAATGCTTTCTCTCTCCCTCTCCCTGACTCTCTGGCATGTGCACACACTCTCTGGCAGGAAAAAAAAAAAAAAACGATGATCAATAAACATGGATTCCTTTTTCCCTTCACCCATACATTGTGTTCTTGGCCAGGGATTCAGACTGAGGGCTCCAGGCAAGTCGCAGGCCAGGTCACAGGGGCTATCTGTGTGTACACTTTTCTTCAGGAAGAGTTAAGAGTTTTCATCCAATTCTCAAAGATGCCATATGGCCAAAATGCTAGGAGCCACACTCTTTTTTGAGAGATTTTTGCTATAGGGTGTATGTGCTCACTGGAGAAGCAGAGAGACAGAAAGTGAGAAATCACCCCCTGGGGGGAATGGCCACACCACAACCCTTTCTCCTCCAGTCTCTTCTCAGGATTCTGGGAATGCACGCACATGCTTCTAATGTGAGTTTTAAGCTGCCAGGTCTGGGACTCAAACCGCAGTCGACTACATGGGAGCCCAGCGACATAAACATCACACCATCTGCTGGTCCTGGAAGGCACATCTCTTGATCATGTTACTGTGCTCCTCTGGGTCATCTCTATCGTATTTCCTTAAGGCAGAGTAAAATTAGGCATGATGGAAACAGTAGGTGGTGTAATGGTGATGTTGCTGGATTTCCACATGGCCAACTGTGGCTGGAGTCCTGGACCCAGCCGCTTAAAACTCACACCAAGAGTGGGTGCGTGTGTGCATGCCCAAGATCCCAGGAGGAGAATGGAGGAGAAGGGATTGCGGCGTGGCCATCTCCCCTCGGGAGTGATTTCTCACTTTCTGTCCCTCTGGCGAATGCACATGCTCTATAGCAAAAGTATCTCTCTTAAAAAAAATTTAATCATGATGCTTTAAGGGCAGAAGCTCAGCTTGCGTTCTCAAAACAGAACCTATTAATTCGCAGTTCACTAATTCACTACTTCGCTAATTCACATGCAGCCTATACTTTCATAAAAAATCCCTACCAGTCCGACTAGCTTCGTCCCCACCTTACCTCGTCAGTTCTGGCTGAGGTGACCGAATACCCTTATATCCTGGGAGAATCCTCATTTACGCCTTTATCCCAGTGAGCATTTATTCCCCAAAGTTTGTTTTTGTCATTTTTCCCCCTGATAAGTCATGATAGAGTGACGTGCACACGACCTACGATGCACATACAAGAGAGAGAGAGAGAGAGAGAGAGGCACCCTCTGCTGGGTTTGGTCACACTGCAATCCTCTTCTTCTTCCCCCAGGTGCACCTACATGCAGGTTTGTTTTCAGACCAACAGGTCTGGGGACTCGGATGTCGGTCAGCATCTGGCTTCCAGCTCTGTGGTCAGCACCCTACCAGATACACCACGGATGCTGGGTCAGTGGATTTACTAATTGCACCCCTCTTTTTTCCCCCAAGGCCTAGTTTCAGTAATGAATCATGTGGTCATCCCAGTCTTTTGGCCAAATTATATATTTTTTGAAATCCTCACCTTGGACCAGCAGAGTGGTGGTTAAAGAGCTGGATTCCCACATGATCGACCATGGATTGAGCCCTAGATCTAGCAGCTTGAAATTCACACTGGATGCATATGCACGCATACCCAAAATCCCAAGAGAGGAGACTGGAGGAAAAGGGTCTGTAGCACGGCCATCGCCTCTGAGGGGTGATTTCTCACTTTCCCTGTCTCTTTCAGGCGAGCACATGTGCACGATGGGAAAAAAATCTAAAAACAAAACAAAACAAAACAAAAAAAACACTTTAAAAATTAAAAAAATCCTCACCTTTAAAGTGATTATTTCCCCAATTCTCCTGATCTGTATCTCTTTTTCAGAGGACTCAGTCATGTACTACCATATCTGTTTTCTTACTCTGGGCCATAATAACCATGAAGAACAAGCAACTTTCGAAACTGTAAAACTCATTCTAGACACATGATGGAGCTAGTCAGATGAGACTTCAGACACACCTGACACAACATTCTGCATTTTATCTAGGGCTGAACACAAAAGAGCACAGGAAAACATCGAGAGAGATACACAGTACAATTTCCCATATAACCCTATCAGTGCAGGAAACAAAAACACTGATTATGCACTAGGGAAAACAATTGGCAATAAAATAATAGCAGGCAACGAAACTAGTTTTCATATCAATATTAGAGAAGACTATTTAGAAGACATTCACAACAATAAAGTTAAAGAAAAACTTGCTAGTGAAAAAATAGGTCCAGAGACCTTGAATAAGACACGAGTGAGAGAGACTAAATGTCACATCGATGGAAATGCTCTGAACATCACCGTTCCTACCACGGCAGGTGTCGTTTATTAGGTCCTCTAGGTACTAGCTACTGAGCTAAGTGCTTCATGTGGAAGATCGTATTTAATCTGTGCAACGCTGTTCGCTCAATTGCAGTTAAGGTACTAAACAGAGAGAGTTTAAAGTAACTTACCCAGGCTATGACTCTGCTGCTCTGCATCAAATCCATATCTTTGCCTGACAACGAAGCCCAAACTCTGACCCTGAAGCAGTGGTTCTTTTTTTTCTTCTCTTTTTAATTGCCAGAGAGCACATGCACTCACCAAAGAGATAAGAGAGAGGAAGAGGGAAAGCAACCCAACAGGGCAGGTCACACTTCACTCCCTTCTCCATTTCTCCGTTCGGTGGGGACTGTGGCACATACACATACATGCACACACTGCATGTTTCTCAAGCCCCTGTGACCAGGATTGTACTGGGTGGTACCTGACTCCCTTACTTCCTAGGACACGGGATCAGTCCTATGCACTGTTTCCACAGTAGGCTCTCAGAAGAACATTTTTTTTTTTTTTGGAGAGGTTTCTGCTACAGGGCTCGTGTGCTCGCCAGAAAGACAGAGAGAGACAGAGAGACAGAAAGCAAGAAATCACCCCCAAGGGGGGATGGCCATGCTGCAATCCCTTCTCCTCTACTCTCCTCTCAGGATCTTAGGCACACAGACACAAGCACCCGGGGTGAGTTTAAGCCACCCGATCCAGGACTTGAACCGCAGTTGACTACATGGGAGTCCAGCCATATAACCATTATGCCAACTGCTGGTCCCAGAAGAACATTTTCAATGTAGGCCTAATAAGAATAGGAATATGCTTATTACACCCTGTGAGTCAGGGCCAGCAGGTGGCATGGTGTCTCAGGTACTGGACTTCCACACTGCAGACCTGGATTTGAGTCCAGACCTGGAGCCTTGCTCTCTCACTTTCTCTCTCTTTCCTGAGTGCACATGCCCTGTAACAAATTTAAAATAATATTAGTGATAAATAAAATTAAATAAATAATTAGTTTAAAAACATTTTAAAAATCCAAAATCATGTGAGTCTCTTCAAAGCATGACTCCTAGAAAAATTATTGCTTTTTTATGAAACATAAAAATTACATTTTCATAGAGTTTAACTCAACTTTAAACATTATTTGTTTTTTTCCTAATATGTGGATACTAATTGATAAAAAAGATATTGAAAAGAATTTAAACAGTTTCATAACATTAGTATGATGCTACTTATGATTAATACAAATTTTTTGCCATAATAATTATTTTAGGGGCCAGCATGTGGACTCCCATGTGGTTGACCGCAGTTTGAGTTCCAGACCTGGTGGCTTGAAATTTGTGCCAGGCATGTGTGCGTACATGCCCAAAGTCCCCAAAGGAGAATAAAGGAGAAGGGACTACAGTGTGGTTATCCTCCCTGAGGGGTGATTTTCACTTTTTCTCTGTCTTTCTGGCAAGCACATGAGCCTTGTAGTAAAAATCTCCCTAAAAATATATATAAATTATTATTTTAATTGAAATAAAGGATTAATATTTAAATTAACAGCTTATTATTATTATTATTGTTATTATTATTGTTTGGAGAGGTTTTTGCTATAGGGCGCGTGCATTCCCAGAAAGACAGAAAGAGACAGAGAGACAGAAGCAAGAAATCACCCCCAGGGGGGATGGCCACGCCGCAATCCCTTCTCCTCCATTCTCCTCTCAGGATCTTGGGCACACACGCACATGTGCCCTGCATGAGTTTAAGTCACCAGGTCTGGGACTTGAACTGCGGTTGACTACATGGGAGTCCAGCGACATAGCCATTACGCTAACTGCTGGTCCCCTAAATTAACAGCTTATTAAAAGATTTGTTATTGTATTTTTCTCTCATTTAGATCAATATTTTCCTTTTTTCTTTCTTCCAGTTTCAATTTGATTTTTATCTTCAGAAGATAAACTTTGACCTTTTTCCAGATTAAGAAATGATTATATAACAAACGACACTAGTTATGGTGCTCTATGATCTATTATCACCCTGGGAGGTGATTTCTCACTTTTCCTCTGTCTCTGCCTCTCCCTATTGAGTGTACCCTGTAGCAAAAATCTGAAGAAAAAAAAAAAGAAGAAGAAGAAAGAAAGAAATGAGGTAGTCCATAGAAGTGAGCTTGGCACATAGCTGATCTCCTGGGCCAACTGTATGTCCACACCCAGGGTTTCTGTCTTCCCCTCATGGTTAATTTGTGCCTTCTTACTGGATTTCGTATTTTCTTATGAGTCATCTTAAATCTTTGCTGGAACAAGGCAAGGCACACATCAATAAACATATGCATTTTTAAAACTGAAAACAACAAAACAAAACAAAAAACTGCCAAATGAAATTTCCCTTTTTTAAGCACTGAAACATTTTTCAAGTTGAAGGAAAATTTTTCTGAAGGAAGCTACATGCTTCATTGCCTTCTGAAAATATGTGAATGGCCAATTAGTCTTTGCTTGAAGACTCAAGGTCATTGCTGAAACTACAATTGCTGCACAGGGTTGCATGAAACTGAGGTCCTTGAATGGAATGAAATGATTTTTTGACACTGCTCAGGTTTGAATGTGTTCTCCAATGATCATGTGTTGGAAATGTAATTCCCGAATGCATCTGTGTTGAAGGGTGGGACCTTTAAGAAATGACGGAGTCTTCAGGGCTCAGCCCTCGTGATGAATTAGTGCCATTACCATGGCAGTGGGTTAGTTATCATGAGTTATCGTGGATCCCTGATAAAAGGTGAGTATGGCCTCCTTTCTGGCTTGCACTCATGCTCTCTTGGCCACCCCACTTCTGCCATAGGATGATGCAGTGGAAGGCCATCGGATGCAGTCCTTGATCTTGGACTTCCCAGCCTCCAGAACTGTGAACCAAATAAACTTCTATTGTTTACGAAGCACCCAGTCTCAGGTATTCAGTTGTAGCAGTACGAAGGGGGCTCAGAGAGCCACCGTACTTCATGGACTACTGTACTGTATGGTTCTCCTTTTTCTCCTCCTTCTTCATCTTAAACATTAAAAACAATTTGCTGGGCCCGCAGGTGGTGTGGTGATTAAGGCACTGGATTCCCACATGGTCGACCACGGTTTAAGTCTCAGACCCAGTGGCTTGAAACTCATGCTGGATGTGTGTGCATGCATGCCTGAGATTCCAGGAGGAGAATGGAGGAAAAAGGATTGTAGCATGGCTATCTCCCCTGAGGGGGTGATTTCTCACTTTCTCTCTCTTTGTCTCTGAGTGTACATGTCCTATAGCAAAGTCTCTCTAAAACCAAAAACTAAAAATAAATAAATTGCCACAGGGCATGTGCACACACTAGAGTGACAGAGGGAGAGAAAGTGAGGAAACAATCCCCATGGGTGATGGCCATACTGCAATCCCTTCTCCATCTCTCCCTTTTCCCAGGATTCTGGACATGCATGCACCTGTACGTGGTATGTCTTTCAAGCTGCCAGGTCCAGGACTCAAACTGTACAGTTGGCCTTGTGGAATCCAGCTGCCTTAGCCCCGTGTCACTGGCTGGCCTTAAAATGCTTTCTTCCCTTTATTCACGATCGAGGAAGTGTACGTGCATAGGAGAGTCAGAGAGAGAGTTGAGCTCTCTCCACAGCATCTGGGCACACCGTGTTGATCCCCTTCCTCTGTCCTCTAGCACTCAGATCCTGGGCACTGAAGCATCTGCCCAGAGTGTTTCAGGCTGAGTGGGCTGGGGTTTGAACTGTGGTTGCTATGTGGGGTCAGGCTTCTCTTTGAGTAGCGCATTACAGCTGTGCCATAGAGCTGACCCCCTAACACACACACCCAGGAACCTAGGAAAAACAGCACGAAGGAAGGGGAGCTGTGCACGCTTTCTGTCGTCTCTGGCTTCCTGGCCTCTTTGCATGGACGGATGTTTTTTTCTTCCTGCCTCTGCAGGCTTCTCCCACTTAATTCAGCATTGCTCCTCTTCCCCTAATTTCAGCTCGGGAAGTGTCTTCAGCCTGTCATCATCCTGACTCAGAACCTTTCAGCAGTATTGCCCGCAGCTCACTGGAAACTTCCCTCTTGGCCTCTTGACTCAAGTTTCAGTTCCAGAGAAAAAAGGAGAGGGAGAGAAAGACAGAGGGAGAGAACCTGACTCACTGAGCTTACCCTTTCAAATCACTCCACCCAAGTCAGAGGTCACTGGCAAGCCTGAGGGAGGCTCTGCTTGGACAAGGTGTCTGTCCAGTTGCATTTCGAGCAAATGTTCTCAGAGGAGTGCTGGCCTAATGACACTGCCCGTTAAGAAGAGATGGAGAAGGAGACAGAGTTCCTGGGGAGGGGATAAGTCAGAATGTCAAATGTGGGGCCTGCCTCAGTTTGCCAACTGCGTGTGTGCACTTTAATTTCCTGTTACCTTTGCGAGGCCATAAGGGTGGTTTGATTCACTTCTTCAATGGAAAAAATTAACGGGCTTTGCAATGATGATCATTTCATCTTTATTGCCATAAACCTATGAATGTGTTTATATGTTTAAATGTGACATGGTTTTGCTTTTATCGTCATGCGCTTATAAGTGTGTTTTCATATATATGCCTGTAAATATCGCATATACACATAGATGTGCATGTGTGTGTGCACCTGTGTATTTAAGGTGATATATTACTGGGCCGTTGGATATTTAAGGTATTGTTATGAACAGTTGAGGGGATATACTTTGGGGCTTTAAAAAATTAGTTATTTTAGGGGCTGGCAGGTGGCATGGTGATTAAAGACGCTGGATTCTCACATGGGGATCGTGGATCGAGTCCCAGATCTGGCGACTTTCTTTCTGGCTTTCCCTTACTCTCTCTCTCTCTCTCTGTCTCTGTCTATTCAAATTAAAAAATGATAGTAACTAATGGAATTAAATGAATACATAATTATTTTTAAAAATTAGTTATTTTAATTTTATTATTATTATTATTTGCCTTAGGACACATGCACACATCAGAGAGAAAATATGAAAGCAAGCCACCAGGTTCAGAACTCGAACTGTGGTTGGCCATGTGGGGAGTCCAGCACCTTAACCACCATGCCACCTGCTGGCCCTGGAGGAATATACTTTGAATGTTGTGTTTCCTGGTGTTGGTGCTCAGCGTGTTGGCAGCATGCTTTCCAGACCACTGCTGTTGTCACTCACAACCATAACACACATTTGCTGAGCATGCCATAGGTACTGGGAAGTTCCGGGTCTTCAAAGGCTTCACGTCTTTACACAGACATCAAAATGTGCCGGCGCAGCCGCAGTGGTACGGGCAGTAAGGCCCCACTCTGCAATGCTGGAGACCACATGGAAACCCAGGTTGTGGATCCCAGGTTGACCTGAGCACGCAGGTGCTAGCTGGCCGGATTCCTCGCCACCACCCAACGTCCACACTGTGACCCTAGCTGGCTAGAAGGCTGAGAGGAGGATTGTAGTGTGAGACCATGTACAGGGCGGCCCTCTCTCTCTCACACAAAATAAATAAACGGACTTAACACAAACAAATGAAAACAATCCCATATACAACAAAACAAGAGATTCCTCCTTTCACTTATAATATGTTCCTGAAAATATGTGTCAGATATACAAAATCCAAAACCTGACTTGGGTATTTTAAGGAGAGGGTTCTATTTTCAGAGAACTAAAATACAGTATAAAATTCCCAATTGTGCTTTGTTTCTTAAATGTGGTCTTAAGCTACAATTCCAGCATTTAGTAGATGTCTTGAAATTGTGGGCTTCTCCATCCCAGCTGAGCAGAGTTGACTACCTGATGTTTAATCGGCAGTTTTAAGATTTGGGTCGGGTTATTTACCTCTCTACGAATCATGAATCATTTTCCTTCTCTAAAGCTGATAATAACAGTAACTCCATCATTCATTTTTCACATAGCCATTACGCCAACTGCTGGTCCTAGCACATAGCATTGTTGTGAGAACATGAATTAAATCGTATACAATGATAAGGGCGACTGCTGGATAGCAAGTTCTCAGTATGAATTGTCATTATGGAGGTTGAAGATTCACCCTCTTCTGTAAACCCAATAATTTCCTTCTTTGTCTTTATGAGAGCTAGTTTCTTTTTTAAAAATTGCTTTTCTCTCTCTCTCTCTTTATTTTTTTTTTAGATTTTTGTCATAGGGTGCATGTGCTCACTAGGGAGAGACAGAGAGGGAAAGTAAGAAGTCATCCCCAGGGGGAATGGCCATGGCCCCTGCAATCCCTTCTCCTCCATTCGCCTCCTGGATTTGGGGCACATATGCACATGTGCCTGACATGATTTTCAAGCCACCAAGTCCAGGATTTGAACCACAGTTGGTCATATAGGTGTCCAGCATCCTAACTACCACACCACCTGCTGGCCCACAAGCTCCCTTATTAAACTAAATTACTTAAAAATCCTTCTCCTAGGCACCTGTCACAAAGCAAAACAAAATAAAAACAGACAACAACAACAAAAAAGCTAACAGAATAAAAGTGTTGGATGGATAAATAAAAAACGAAAGAGATGGGGCCAGCAGGTGGCACAACGGTTAAGGTACTAGACTCCTACATGGTAGACCATGGGTCGAGTCCAGGACCTGGCGGCTTGCTTTCTCACTTTCCCTTTCTCTCTCTTTCTGGTCAAATGAATAATAATAATAATAACAATTAAAACAATTCTTAAAAGAAAAAAAATGAAAGAGAGCAAGCCAGTGGCATAGTGGTTTGAGGTGGCTGGACAATTAAAATAATTCTTAAAAGAAAAAAAGTGAAAGAGAGCCAGCCAGTGGCATAGTGGTTTGAGGTGGCTGGATCCCATCTGGTCAACTGTGTGGTTTGAGTCCTTGACCCGGCAGCTTGGAAAGGGCACATCTGCATGCTTGCTCTGAGTCCCAAAAGGAGAGAGAGCTAGAAGAGAGGGAATTGAGGTGTGGCCGTCCCCCATGGGCCCTGCTTTCTCACTTTCCTTCTCTTTGTTTCTCTCTAATGAACACACGTGCCCTCTGGCAAATTAAAAAAGAAAGATGATTAGACTGTCAATTTTTTACGATACATCATCATTGGTTTCAACAAAGGGGGGCAAGCTGGTGGCCTAATGGTCAAGACGGCTGGATCCCACTTGGCTGACTTCCAGGTTCGAGTCCAGACCCGGTGGCTTAGAACACATGCCAGGGGTGTGTGTGTGTGTATGTGCACACGCGCACACACGCACTCTGAATCCTGACGGGGTGGAGAAATGCAGAAGGGGTTGCAGCATGACCCTGCAGCATGGGGGGTGCTTTCTTACTTTGTCTCTCTATATCTTGTGAGTGCACATGCAAAATGTGGGAAGATTTTAAATGGAAAAGCAATAACAAAAAATTTACAAAAGGAATATATGGGTTTTGTAATAAAGCATGGACATTTAGGGTTTGTAAAGTAAAAACTGGCAGTTTACCTACTCCTATAATTTCCTACAATGTTGTTTATACATTTTTTTGTTTTTGTTTTTGCTTTTCTTTTTTTGCCAGAGGGTGCGTATGCTTTCCAGAGAGAGACAGAGAGGGTCAGAGAAGGAGAAAGCTGTCTCTAATGGGGCATGGTCACACCACAATCACTTCTCTATTTCTCCCCCTGCTGGGATTTGGGCCATATATTCACATACATTTTTCAAGCTGTGGGGGTTGGGAGTGAGACTGAGGTTTGCCATGTGGGGTCTGGCTTCCTTAACGACTGGTCCACTGGCTAGCCCCCTACGAGGTTTGAAATGGGACAAAATGGCAATTCATTGGCAGAACATGAAAACACAGGAGGAAGCTCTGGTTCCAGCAGGCTCTGAGCCCAGCTGGTGCTACCAGAGGCTCCAGGAACCCCAGAGAAGACGTCAGGTCTAACATTGCATGTGCTCACTCTGGTCTTCGTCTTGTTACCCTCTTCTTGCCCTCAGTGCCAGCCCGCTGCTCCTTAAACCTCTCCCTCCTTGCCCCTCTGTTGGCAAGGCCATGGAGAAACAGGTTTCTTCTGTACTTTGGGTAGACGTATTAATAGTGGACAGTTGGGACCAGCAGTTGGCATAATGGCTATGCCGCTGAACTCCCATATAGTCAACCGCAGTTCAAGTCCCAGACCCGGTGGCTTAAATTCATGTCAGGCGCATGTGTATGTGTGCCCAAGATCCCGAGAGGAGAATGGAGGGGAAGGGATTGTGGTGTGGCCTTCCCCCATGGGGGATGATTTCTTGCTTTCTGTCTCTGTCTCTCTCTCTTTCTGGCGAGCGCAAGTGCCCTATAGCAAAAACCTCTCAAAAAAAAAAAAAGAAATAATAATAATGGACAGTAATTTGACAACCTATCAAGGGCACAGCATTATACAATCTCTGGCCCAGTCATTGCACTTTTGGGAATACATCCAAAAATGTACTAGCAGGTGGCATGGTGGCTAAGGTGCTGGACTCCCGTGTGGCTGACTGTGGTTCAAGTCCCGGACCTAGCAGCTTGAAAAATCACACTAGGTATGTGTATGTGTGCCCAAAATTGTGAGAGGAGAACAGAAGAAGAGTGATTTTTCATCCCTTCCCTCCCTCTCTCTCTCCGGAGAGCACACATGCTCTATGACAGAAATCTAAAAAAAGAAAGAAGGGAAAACAAAGTAGGTATGCACAGTGCAAATCAGTGAATGTCTACAAAGCACCACTGGTGTGGTTAAACAACCACATGGCTCGCATTGATAGAACTAGATAAATATAATAGGATTCTTTGCATTTTGAAAAGCTTTATAAACAGAATGAGAAATTTCTCTCACCTGACATGGAGAGATGTCTCTTCTCTCTCTCTCTCTCTGATGAGCACATACACCCTATAGCAAATTTAAAAAAGAGACAAAGAGAGAGAAGCCAGGTCCTTCTTGGGTCACATCCCTTTTCTGGTCAGCCTGAAATATGCCAGGTACATGTGTTTGTGCCCAAAGAGCTAATGCACTGGAGACCTGGAGGAAGGGGATCATGGCGTGACCAGACTCTGGAGGGTCCTCAGCTCTCTCTCTGTCTCTCTTTTTCTTACATGCATGCCCACATACTCTATCATGAATAAAGAAAATAAACTTTTAATTGAAAGAAAAAAAAAAAGGCTTCTTGGATTGGTGGCTATTTGATCTGGCTGGTCATAAAGATAGACTGTGAGGCTCAGGGCTGGGAGTGCAAGCAGGAGGACACTGTGTCAGGTGACAGGGGCTGCGTGGGAAGCCTGGGTTAGGTTCCCAGCACACCCTAAACAGGCTGGGTGAAGTGGCACCCTCCTGGGTTCTAGCTAAGGGAGGAGGGCTGCTGGGGCAAGATCCTGTCTGAAAAAACACCACATGCACTCCGCCTCCCTCCCACATACACAGAAGAAAGGTGGAGGGGACCAGGAGTGGAATAATTATGTCGTGGGACTCCCCGTGCTTGACCGCGATTCCAGTTCCGGACTGGTGGCTTATAACTCACACCAGGCACGTGCATAAGTTAATGAGTTATTTGAGTGCCCCAAATCCCGAGAAGAGAATGGAAGAGAAGGCACTGTGGCATGGCCATCCCCCCTGGGGGTTGATTTCTTGCTTTCTGTCCCTCTGTCTCTCCAGTGAGCGCATGAGTCCTATAGTAAAAATTTCTAAAAAAAAAAAAAAAAAAAAAAGTAAAAGCCCAAAAGTGTGAAAACTTATTGAGTTGACTGGAAATATTTTGCCCCAGGACACTTCTCCAACTTACTAAAAAAGTAATGACCTGAAAGTCCACTTTTGCCTCTGTTGATTTCCCACCCTCAGATATGTCAGATTTCACCCTTTGTTCATCTTCGAGAAAAGTCACCAAGTAAATGCAGTGACTTACACCACGGAAATCTGATCTTAGGCCATGTGAGAAAACAGAATGTATCAGAAAATTCAAATGGTTCATCTTGATTTCTTACTTTTTAACTGACTTCAAAGCTCAAATCTAATAGTTTAAGAATTGAAGTTCTGGGGTCAGCAGGTAGCATGGTGGTTAAAGCACTGGACTCCCACCTGGCCAACTGCAGTTCAAGTCCTGGACTTGGCAGCTTGCTTTGTCTTTACCTCTCACTCTCTCTCTCTCTCTCTGGTAAATTTTAAAAAATAATGGTAAGACACAAAATTAATTAAATAATTCTTAAAAAGAAAAAGAATTGAAGTCCTGGGGCCAGCAGGTGGTGTGGTGGTTAAGGCACTGGATTTCTACCTGACTGACCATAGTTTGAATCCAGACGTGGTGGTTTGAAAATCATAGCAGGTGCTTGTATGCATGTCTAAAACCCCAAGAGGAGAATGGAGGAGAAGGGATTGCGGCATGGCCATCCCCCTGGGGATGATTTCTCGCTTTCCCTCTCTGTCTTTGTCTCTCTCTCTGGTGAGCACATACTCCCTAAGGAAAAACAAAACAAAAGAAAACATGTCGCAGTCCTAAGAGCGCGTGCCTTGGCTATGTCTCTTATCTTCGCATCTCTTGATTTGGATCTTGATCTCCCTGAGCATGGGCCACGAGAAAAGCAGCTGAATGTGAGAGGAGGTGACTCTTGATGACAGCATAAAGGAAAGTCAACTTTGTTTTTACCAAACCTCATGAAAGTTGCTCAATAATTCTAAGATGACTCATCTTAGTACTTTAAAATCACATTAACACTGCCGCCTTGAAAACAGTGCTTCAGGGAAGTGGATCCAATTATGTTAAAATTTCTCTCTCACATACACATCTCATCTACAAAAAATAACCAAGAAAAGCCTTGAAGGAAATACAACAGATAATGACATAGATGGGGTTTAGATGGTCAGACCATGGATGATGGACAATTTTTCTTTTTATCTTTTACATTTTTCTATATTTCCCCAGTTTTATTTAATAAACACAAACTACTTTTTTTTAATAAAAAAAATATTTTTGCTATAGGGTGCATGCGCTCACTGGAGAAAGACAGAGAGAGCAGGAAAGTGAGAAATCACCCCAGGGCAAATGTTCCTACCACAATCCCTTTTCCTACACTGTCCTCTCAGGATGTAGGGCACACACACATGCACCCAGTGTGTTTTCCAAGTTGTTGTGTACTGGACTCGAACTGCAGAGTCGGCCATGCGGGGTCCAGGGCCTTACCCCTACACCACCTGCTGGCCCAAAAGAAACTACTTGTATCACAAACACAACCGAAGTCCGGATTTCAAAACAGAGTGTTTGGAGGACCAAGCATGCAGCTCAGCTCTCTGGCTGTCTGTCCTGCAGGAAGCTCCAGTGACCTGCTGTGGTTACTGCTGTCTCCTTTGCAGGAACTGAGGCATCTGCTTTGGAGCCTTCATGTTGTCAGTGCTGGGGAGAGACAAACGAATGCACTTGGGCCCTTCTGCAACTCCAGCCTTCCAAGCTCACCTAGATCAGACAGCTTGGTCCCAGCCCTTAGTCACCTTCTCCAAAGCAAACAAAACAAACAAATTCAACTATACAAGAAGCTTGAATAAGGTAGAATTTACTGACTTTTCTTTGGGAGAGTTTTTTTGTTTGTTTGTTTGTTTTGTTTTGTTTTGAGAGGTTTTTGCTATAGGGTGCGTGCACGCGCCAGAAAGACAGAGAGAGAGAGAGACAGAAAGTGAGAAATCATCCCCCTAGGGGGGATGGCCATGCCGTGATCCCTTCTCCTCCATTCTCCTCTCAGGATCTCAGGCACACATGCACATGTGCCCAGCATGAGTTTAAGCCACCAGGTCTGGGACTCAACCATGGTTGACTACATGGGAGTTCAGCAACATAGCCATTATGCCAACTGCTGGTCTTGGGAGAGTATTTAATAAACACAATTACTTTTTTTTTTTAAGTTTCTCATAACATGTAGTAAAATTTCCTTTGAAATACCTGCATAGGGCTGACCCCATGGCCTAGTGGTTAGGGGAGCCAGATCTCAAAAGCCATAGGGTCCAGGATTTGAACTGCAATAAACTATGTGGAAGTCCAGCAAGGTAACCATTCCCTATGTTTGAATTTTTTAAAAAAATATAGAGTTTATGTACCCACTGGAGAGAGAGAGAGACAGACAGAGAGAAAGTGAAAAATCCCCTCCCAGGGAGAATCAATCCCCTCACTTCCAATCTCCTCTTAAGATTTTGGACATACATGCACACGCCTGGCTTGTTTTTCAAGTCGCTGGGTCCAGGACTTGAACTGCACAACCGACTAGGTGATATCCAGCTGCCTTAACCACCACACCACTGTCTGGCCCTGTCTAAATTGTTTAAAGTTATAAATAAAGCTAACAAATCATACATAAAATATGTTCTGTCATCCTACCTGGGTAAAATAAAACAAAACAAACAAAACAAAACAAAAACCTTCAGAACAACCTGGAAGTCCAGGTTGGGATTTAGAATTCTCGGGCTCCTTGGTGTTCCTTGCCAGGATGTGGTGTCATGGGCGGAGCCAGCCCCTAGTGCAGGCAGCAGCCTGCATCACCTTCTCCTCCCACACCCTGGCTCCAGTCTGTCTGTCTGTCTTTCTTTTTTTTTCTTTTTGGAGAGGTTTTTGTTATAGGGTGCATGCGCTCGCCAGAGAGACAGAGAGACAGAAAGCGAGAAATCACCCTCCAGCAGGGATGGCCACGCCGCAATCCCTTCTCCTCCATTCTCCTCTCGGGATCTTGGGCACGCACGCACACGTGCCCTGCGTGAGTTTAAGCCACCGGGTCCGGGACTTGAACCACGGTCGATTACGTGGGAGTCCAGTGACATAGCCATTACGCTAACTGCTGGTCCCATGTTTTTTTTTTTTTAAGAATTATTCATTTATTTTATTTTATTTGTTATTATTATTATTTCTTAATTTGATCAGTGAGTGTGAGAGAGAAAATGAGAAAGTGAACCACCAGGTCTGAGACTCAAACCATGATTGGTCATTTAGGAGTCCAGTGCCTTAACCACCATGTCACCTGCTGACCCCTGGCTCTGGTGTTTCTAGATCAACAGGGCTCCCTTGCATTCCCATAAGGACTCACTGGTCATTTATCCAAGTTCTTTCCCTCTCTCAACATCCACTCCTTGTGGGTCCCCTCAGGTTGAGGGGCACATATAGCATCAGGGTCACCCTTAGAAGGTCTGACCTGGAAAAGGCTCGCTCTGGCCTGGAGCAAACTTGGGGATGACTGGGCAGAGAATTGCAGGGCACAGGCATTGTCCCCAAAAAACAGAGAGGATGCCAAACAGTTCGTTCCTAATTTGCAGCCTTTGAAGTCTCTCTTCAAGGTGAATTGAGAAAAGTCAAGATTTAGGTCACTATTTATCAATTGCCAGTGCTGCTGGGAGGCGGGGAGATGGGTTCCATGTCTTCAGGAGGTTGTTTATTCCAGCTCTGCTGTGCTGAACAGGGTCTGTGGGAGACACTCCATAGACCATGGTCCCCCCACTCTTAGTGCCTGGCCGGCTTCTGACATGAAACCAAGGCCCGCTGTTTCCTGCAGCTTTCTGTACTGCCAGGGATGAGGGCCCAAGAAAGGGTCTTCTTCCCCCTCCTCCACCTCCTTCTCTTCCTCTTCCTTCTCTTCTTCTTCTTCCTCCTTCTCCTCCTCTTCTTCTTCTAATTCATGATAGAGTGCATCTTCTTTAAACTTGACAGAGAGCACATGCCCGTCTTCTTCTTCCTCCTCCTCATCTTCTTCCGCCTCCTCCTCCACCTCCTTCTCTTCCTCTTCCTTCTCTTCTTCTTCTTCCTCCTTCTCCTCCTCTTCTTCTTCTAATTCAAGATAGAGTGCATGCACACACATGTGAGAGTGACAGAGAAAGACAAGCTCTCGCCACAGGGCCTGGTCACACTGTGATCCCCCTTCCAGTCCTCCAGTCCATCAGATCTTGACCACGTGCACAAATGCTGGGTGTGTTTCAGGCTAGCTGGGTTAGGGAATCGAACTTAGGAAGCCATGAAGGCTCTAGCCTCTCTTGAGTGGTTAGGGAATCGAACTTAGGAAGCCATGAAGGCTTTGCCCTCTCTTGAGCGGCACATTCCACACAGAGCTGGCTCTAAAATGGAGACTCTTTAAAGACAGAGCATATGAGTAGGAATTTCTGCTTTCCCTAATTAGGTAAAAAATAAGCTTTCCTGGGCCAGCCCTGTAGTCTAGTAGTTAAGGGAGCTGGATCCCACGTGACCAACCAAGGTTCGAATCCTGGCTCTGACAGCGTGAAAAACATGCTGGGTGGGTGTGCCTGCCTGCCCCAAATCCTGATAGGGTGGAGAAATGGTGGAGAAGTGACCACGCCCATTGTGGGGTGAGTTCTTCCTCTCTCCCTCTCTGTTTCTTTGCCTCTGTCTCTCTCAGATGAGCACATGTGCTCTTTGGTGATACATTTGTTATTTTTAGAGTTTTTGTTTGTTTTAGGTTTTTGCTATAGGGCATGTGTGCTCACTGGAAAGAGACAGAGAGAGAAGGAAAGTGAGAAAACAATTTTAAAAAGTAATCTCTTCTGATACCAAGGTTGGAAGGTCGAGAAGGAGTCTGAGGAGGGTAGTGCAAGGATGACCAAGGGCTTGGAGAAGAGCCACCACTCACCCATCTTTGCACCCATAGTTCAGGTGCAATCGGTCGTGTTGGGTGGCAGGGAGACAAACTGTGTCACCCCAAGGCCACCGACACCTCTCAGATGGTGTGAACCCAACCAAGAGGCAGGGGAGCTCTGCAGGTCATGAGTTCAGAGCAGGAGGGGACGTAGGAGGGGCTGAGGAGCTGAGTGCGATGTCCTGGGGTCAGATATGCTGCTGCAGTCCCTTCTGCCCCTGGCCAGAGTGGGCAGGAGACAGGTGTGCTCTGAAACCAGGATGGCATCGAGCTCTTGCCTCTCCCTCATCTTTGCTAGCAGGCTATGGTACCTCCATCGGACCTCAGCCAGAAATAGCACAGGGACTGGGGGTGAGAACTCCAGAGAGGTACACACACACACATACACACACACACACACACACACACACACACGCCATACATACTCATGCACATGGCCTTACTTCAAGGCCTGCCCTGCCAGAAAAAATGTTTTAAGGTAGGGCAGTTGGTGAAACGTCATGGAGAATCCATAAGCTGAAGTCAGCTCCTCCCATTCTCACCAAAAACCACACTTAGAAGTAATTACTCTCACCTGGTTTTGAGCTAGAGTTCATTAACTTGGTACTTGGTTAGCCTGCATCTTCATTTCAAAAGTAGTCACTGAGAATGCCATTGAAGTTTGGACAGAGAAGAAAGAAAGAAAGAAAAGAAAGCTAGAGGGCCAGCAGGAGACACGGAGGTTAGGGAACTGGATCCACATAATAATTCCTGTTACGGGTTGAACTCTGAAGTTTGGATAGGGAAATGAGGTAAAGATGTAACTCCCATTATGGGAGCCTAAGAGACCTAGTTTACGCTGGATTCTCCTCAGATCATTCTTAGGGAGCCATCACTCACCGCATGCCTTAGCCTGGGAAGTGCCGACAGTGTTTCCATAGTGAAAAGGAACATTGCAGGGCTAAGGAAGTGATCGTGGGTGAGGCGGTGGGAGGTGATGTGCAACATTCTGTCGATCATAATAGGAGGTAATAATGAAGAGATGTCTTGAGGAAGTGAACCCAGAACCTTCTTACTGGAGCCTGACCTCCAAGATCCATTTACTTCTACTGACACCTGACATGATTCCCAGGAGAAGATTCCCCCGATTACGACCTCCCGAGAAAGCTGACCCACGTTCTGTAGCTTCTCTCTCTGAGAAGACCTCAGACTTGACTTAGGTAGAACACACAAAGACACCACACAGAACACAAGGCAAGTCAGCACTTAGCTTAAATCTTACAGGAAGATAGCTTGACATCCATGTAGCATTGCCAGATAAAATATAGAACGCCTGCCATTTTACTTGTTAAATATGGCAACAATTTTGGCATGATCCCAAGTCTCCAGTCTTCTATGATTTCTTCAGTAACAAAAGTTCCTTAATGTGTGGGACTGTAAATTCAAGAACATTTAAGGTTTTAGGGAGATGTCTGATGGGACCATAAAGAAAATGAAAAGGAAAACAGCCACAGAAAACTAGAATGTAGGGGGCCAGCAGATGGCATGGTGTTTAAGGGCACTGGACTCCCATATGGTCGACTGTAGCTCGAGTCCCAGACCTGGCAGCTTGCTTTCTCTCTTTCTGTGTCTCTCTCTTGCTCTTGCTCTGTCCCTCTCTGGTCAAATTAAAAATAAATAAATAAAGTGAAATAAAATAATTCTTTAAAAAAAAAAAAAAAGAAAGAAAACTAGAAATAGGGCCAGCCGGTGGCATGGTGATTACGGCAGTTGGATCCCACATGGCCAACCATACATTTTGAAATTCAGGCCCAACGACTTAAAAAACATTCCAGTTCCATGTGCGTGTCCAAAATCCCAAAAGGAGGGAGAAATGGACAAGAAGGAATTGTGGCGTGACCATTCCCAAAGCACCCATGGGCGTGCTGTCTCCATTCTTTCTTTGTCTTTCTCCTGTGAGTACACACACCCTCTAGCAAAATTACCAATAAAAAAGGAAAGAAAACTAAAGGGCCAGCAGGAGGCATGGAAGTTAAGGAACTGGATCCACATGTCTGACTTCACAGTTTGAATCCCAGACCCAGCAGGTATATGGGCATGTGAGCCCAAATTCCTGAGAGGAGTCTGGAGGAGAAGGGATTGCTGTATGGTCACTCCCCTTGGGGGGGGGTGTTTTTTTGTTTTTGTTTTTTTTCTTTTTCTCTGCTTCTCTCTATCCATCTCCCTGGCAAATGCACAAGTCTTATGGCAAAATATCTAAAAGGAAGGAAGGAAGGAAGGGAAAAAGAAAGGAAAGAGAACTAGAAAATCTCTTTCAGCAGAGTAGACTTTTCCCATTGGGTAGACTTTGGTGTCATCCTCCCTGGTCATCACCCACCTCTGTTGGGATATCTGTTGAATCAAAGAGGAAAGTTCCGGAAACCAGTAGGTAGTGATGGCCACTCCATGAGCATCTATTCACAAAGCATCATGTTAGATGCTGTTTGTACATCCTCCAATTCCTCCTCACCACATCCTTGAAGATAACTATCTTTTAATCTTCAATGTACAAAGGAAGAATCTAAGGCTTAGAAATGTTTGATAACTTGCCCCGGGTCATATAGCTGGTAAATGGGAGAGCCAGGGTGATGGTGACAGCGAAGACAGCTACCGCTTGCTTAGAACGACTCCGTGCCGGCCGCGGTGCTGAGCACGCTGTGCGCGAGGACCCGTCCAGTTAATGTGTGGTACCCTCCTCAACTCCATTTCAAAGATGAGGAAACTCACTCACTTGGCATGCTGGTCAAAGGCCTGACTGTCCTTAGCCAACACTGCAATCTCGCCTCTTCACCCACGGAGTCCCCACATCCCACTTCCACTCCTACCGCAGGGTGCTGGAGCCACTTTAGGCTGGGCTGCGCCCTGAAGCACTAACCCACAGCTGGCCTGTTCTTCCTGGAAGGCGGTGCACGGCAGAGCCTCGGCAGGCAGATGTCAGGCTGACCGGACTCCCTACCTTAAAGCTGGCAAACTTAGTGTTTTCAGGTCTTGAAAACATGCTTATAATTTTCATGAAAATTACTCCCAGGAGCTGACAGCCAGAAAAACAACTTTGAGAAAAATCTTTTTAGATTTTTGCCATAGGTTAAAACTTGGTTTAGCTGACCATAATTTTTTTTTTTTTTTAGTTGTGCTATAGGGCATGACAGAGACAGAGAAAGAGGGAAAGTGAGAAATCACCCCCAGGAGGGATGGCCACACTACAATCCCTTCTTCTTCAGTCTCCCTGGGATTTGGGGCACATACGCACATGGGCCCCATATGATTTTCTTTTTCTTTTCTTTCCTCTTTCTTTCTTTCTTTCTTGCTTTCTTTCTTTTTTTTTGCTATAGGGCACATGTGCTCTCCAGAAAGACTGAGATAGACAGAGAAACAAAAAGCGAGAAATCCGAGAAATCACCCCCCCTCGGGGGGGGGGATGGCCACGCCACAATCCTTTCTCCTCCATTCTCCTCTTGGGATCTTGGGCATGCACGCACATGTGCCCGGCGTGAGTTTAAGCCATTGGGTCCGGGACTCAAACCATAATCGACTACATGGGAGTCCAGCGACATAGCCATTACGCCAACTGCTGGTCCCTCCTACCTCATTCTTGTCTCTGTCTTCCGAAGATAATTCTGCTTGGCCCAGGGGTGTCTGACGGACTTGCTGCCCAGGACCCCTCTCCCTCTACTTCTCGAGTGGGCACCTCAGAGGATGGTCGAGAGGAGGCAGAACATGATGGCTAAGAGTGCATGCTCTGGGCCAGCCCGGTGGCCTAGTGGTTAAAGGAAGGGGACTCCACAACCAACACAGTTCCAGTTCAGGTCACAGTGGCTTGAAAAACATGCCAGGCATGTGGGCATGAGTATCCAAAATCTCAAGAGAAGGATGGGAAAGAAAGGATTGTGACATGGCCATCCCCCCAGGGGGGTGCTTTCTCACATTCCACCCCTGTGAGTGCATGTGCTCTATATTAAATTTTTAAAAATTATTTGTTTAATTTTATTTATTATTATTATTTTTAATTTGAGCAGAGAGAGAGAGAGAGAGAAAAGGAAAGCAAGAAAGCAAGCCTCCAGTTCAGGACTTGAATCATGGGAGCCATGTGGGAGTCTAGCACCTTAGCCACCATGCCACCTGCCAACTCCACCCTATAGCAAATTAAAAAAGAAAAAGGAAAATCCTGACAAGATGGAGAAATGAAGGAGAAGAGAGTGTAGCGTGATCAATCCCCATTGAGGGTGCTTCCTCCGTCTCCTTCTCATTCTTTCATTGTCTCTACGTCTCTCTCCAGTAAGCACACACCTGCTGGCAGTGAAAAGCAGAAAGTGCAGACTCAGAAGTCAGGCTGCCTGGCAACCCCAGCCCTATCCCAAATTTGCATGTAAACTTTGGCATGTAGCCGTTCTCTGCTTTGGCTTCCTCATTGGTAAAGTGGGAATGATAATAACCCTCTCTAGAAGGGCTGAAGGTTAAACCAAGTTAATATATAAAGCATCTAGCGGTTGGTCAATAGATGTTAGCTGTTACTCAGTGGGCTTTAACTCCCTGATAAGGAGGGACTCTATTTTTTTTTTCCAAGCATATCTGTTTTATTCATGGTACAGAGCATATGCATGTGCATGAGAGAGGGAGAAGTACACTTGACAGGGTCTCACTGTGCCACGATCCCCCTTTCCCAAGCTTTCCAGGGTCTGCTGCATGCATCCAGGCACCCGGCGTGTTTTCAAGCCAACCCAAGGATTGGAACCCATGTGACTCCCAGCACTGCAGTTTAGTTCTCTCCCTACTGCACCATGAGAATAGGTCTATTTTATTTGATTTATTGACTTTTTGATCATATTGTATTATAGTACCTACCACCACACCTGGCACATAGTTATCACCCCCCCCAAAATATTTGATCGGTGTTAATTTAAGGTATGAGAAGGACCTTGAGTGCAAAAGAGTTTTTTGCTGGGATCCTCCTTCAAGTACATTTCCGCTCTCCTTCAAGTTTAACTCTTCTCTTAGAAGGCTACACAGGGGCCAGCAGGTGGTGTGGTGGTTAAGGCCCTGAACACCTATATGGTTGATTCCAGTTTGAGTCCCAGACCTGGCAGCTTGCTTTCTCACTTTCCCTCTCTCCAGCTCTCTCTGTCTCTGGTGAGTACATGTGCCCTGTAGCAAATTAAAAAATAATAGTAATGATTAATAAAATGAAAGAAAGAAAGAAAGAAAGGAAAATGCCTGGCTAGCCGAGTCTGTGTAGAAAGGAAACCCGTAGCACACTGGGGACAATGTGATTCTGGGGAGCCAACTGAGTAGAAAGTTGCTAACCAGAGTGATAAGCACACAGGCAGTTTTTTTGTTTGTTTAATTTCTTACAGCATGCATGTGCTCACAAAAGAGAGAGACACAAAGAGAGAGAGAGATGGAAAGTGAGAAAGCCCCACAGGGGGAATAGCCACATTGCAATCCCTTCTCCTCCATTCTCCGCTTGGGATTTTAGGCATACACGCACACATGCCCAGTGTGTTCTTCAGGCCACTGAGTCCAGATCTCGAACCATACAGTCAGCCATGTGGGATCCAATCACCTTTGCCACCATGCCACCAGTTGACTTGAGAGAGGTCATTTTGTTTGGACTCCTGCATGGTGCTGTCTCACTTTCATTTATTTTGCATTCCTTCTCTGATGACTGCACATGAGCAGAGACTGCCACGCTGAATTCTCTATCCCCTGAACTAGCGCTGACCTCGCATTAACCCATAGACCTAGTCTGAGGAGTGTGGATACTTTTCAGAGGGACTTGGCAGGAGCCCAACAAGGGAGTCTTTCATGTTCTAAGCTGTGACATGTGACTGTGGTTTTGGAATGGGGAAAAGGGGAATCAGAACTATTACATGATAAATTAACTGGTTGTTTTAATTATTAAACTTTTTCTCTAATATTAATTATCATTACAGCTGCTACACAAAAAAATTAAAAATCCAACATAATTATAAGATTATCAGATCTGTCCTCACATTTAGACATTATTCTATACATTATTTTTTACTTCTGGTTTCTAGGATACTGTCCTGATTATGTGCTCCTGTCTCTTGGCCGTTCTTTCATTTGCTTGTACTTGAAGCCTTTATCAGTTAGAGATGAATCAATTAAAGCAGAAATCCTTGGTGTAAGAACATTAAAAAGTATCATACAGTACTTGGCCTCCGGACGGCTCTACAGTGAGGGTGGGAGTGAATTAATCAGCACAGATTCACTGCTGGTGTCTGTTAAACAGTGCGGGGTGTGTGTGGGGAGCCAACAGGAGGTGTGGTGGTTAAGGCAGTGCACTCTCACATGACCTATCACTGTTCAAGTCCCGGACCTAGTGGCTTGCTTTCTCACTTTCTCTCTCTCGTCTCTTGCTGGTGAGTGTGACGTGTCATGTAGCAAATTAAAAATAATAGTAATGGCAAATACAATTAAATAAATAAACAATTCTTTAAAAATAAATAAAAAGAACAGGGCCAGCAGGGGGCGTGGTGGTTAAAGGTGCTGGATGCCCACATGGCCAGATCTGGTACCTTGCTTTCTCAGTTTCTCTCTCTCCCTCTCTGTCCCTCTCTGGTCAAATTGAAATAAACAAATTAATAAATAAGTGAATAAAGTTAAATGAAAAAAATTTTTTAAATATAAAAATAAAAAGTCCATAGGAGCCTGCAGGTGGCATGGTGGTTGGAGCACTGGACTCCCACATGGCTGACCACAGTTTGAGTCCGTAACCTGCAGTTTGCTTTCTCACTTTTCATCTCTCTTTCTCTCTGTCTCTCTGGTCATTATTATTATTATTTCAGAATAATAATAAAATTAAATAATTCTTTTTAAAAAAATTTTTAAAGATTTTTTTTGGGGGGAGTTTTCTGCTATAGGGCACGTGCACTCGCCAGAAAGACAGAGAGACAGAAAGTGAGAAATCACCCCCCGGGCAGGGAGTGGCCACACCGCAATCCCTTCTTCTCCATTCTCCTCTCGGGATCTTGGGCACAGATGCACATGCACCCACTGAAGAATGGAGTTTAAGCCACCAGGTCCATGACTCGAGCTGTGGTGGACTACCGCTGAGAATCCAGCAACATAGCCATTACACCAACTGCTGGTCCCTCATGAATTATTTTTAATTTAGCTTTATTTGTTTATGTATTTATTTTAATTTAATCAGAGAGGGAAGGAGAGAAAGAGAGAGAGAGAAAGAGAGAAAGCAAGTGGCCAGGTCCGGGACTCAAACAGTGGTTGGCCATGTGGGAGTCCAGTGCCCCTAGCCACCATGCCACCTGCCAGCCCCTAAATAAATAATTCTTTAAAAAAATATTTGACTTAGCAATATGTAGGGGGGGAGCGCATTGCTGAGTGAGCTGCTCCAGAGAGCTGATCACCGGATACACGCACTCCTCTGATCCTACTGAAATTCATCTGGACAATCTGTTTCTGTATAGAGACACGAATGTTGGACTATCAGGAGTTTCCAGACTGCTCAATATTTCAAATGCCAAACCACCAGGATTTTCTGAATTACATTTGATTTTCCAAAGCCCACCACATCAGGACTCGCAGACTAGGAGATACTGTTATGAGCCGCTTCTGACGTGTGCTTATTTGCCTTGCTGTTTTCTATAGATTTCTTGGTGGTATTAACCCCATACTGACCCCTGACTACTCAGTCCACAGAGACAGAAATCGCGCTAGAGGAGAAACGAGCACAATCCTAACCACGGCACCAGCGGGGACTGGAAACTCCCAAAGTGGGGTGTAGCATTTGGAGTGGTTCCCTGGCATCTTGGGATAACCGGGCCTGGCTCTCCAGATCCTTCTCAAACACGTGTGATATGTACTACTGGGCAGAACAATCTTCAGCTTATGCAGAAGGGTGTAAGCGCTGGTGGGAAAGACTGCTTCACTCCGGTAAGTGATAGATACAGGGGTGTGTTTGTGGGAATAAACACTGGATAGATTAGGGTTCATTTTGGCTGCCTGTGACCCAAACCCCAAAACAGTAGCTTATACAGGATGGGAGCTTATTTCCATGATATATAAGCAAAGACCGTGAGTAGCAGTGCAGAATGTATGATAGCCCTATAAAGTCTTTTTTAAAAAACGATTGTTTTATTGAACTTTAGTTATATATTTACTTATTTTAATTTGACCAGAGAGAGACAGAACGAGAGAGAGAGAGAGAGAGAGAGAGAGGGAAAGTGAGAATGCAAGCTGCCAGGTCCGGGACTTGAACCACAGGTGGCCATGTGGGAGTGTCCAGTGCCCTTAACCATCATGTCACCTGCTGGCCATCCCGTAAAGTCTTTAGCAAACAAATCCCATCTCTTTCCAGTTTGCAGCTCTACCATCCCTGGGTGTGACTTTCATCTTTCTGGGCAGAGCGGGGAACTGAACAATTAGCCATCATGTTCAAATGCTGAGAAGAGGGAAGTATGTCCATTCCTCTGAAATCCCATCCCAGAAGTTACAAACATTGCCACTTTCAGATCAGCAACCAGAACTTAGCCAAATGGTCTCATTTAGCTGCAAAAAATGCTAGAAAACATAGATTTTATTCCAAGAGCCATACATTCAGCTATGAATTAAGAGGAGGATGAGGGTAGACTGCTAAGTCTCCGACACAAACACTGAACCCGGCTGTGGGGCATCTAAAAAGCTCCCCAGAAAGCACAGAATGAAATACAACCTAGAGGGCAGGCCCCATAGCTTAGTGGTTGGGGGAGCCAGATCAAAATTGCTGGCTGTAGTTTGAATTCTGGGCCCAGTGACTTGAAAAACACGCCAGGCACACATGTGTGCATGCCCCCGATCCTGACAAGATGGAGAAACGAGGAAAGGATTGAGGCATGGAAATGCCCCATCAAGGAGAGCTTTCTTCCTCTCTCCTCTCCATCGGTCTATCTGTCTCTCTGACAAGTGCACGTGTCCTCTAGCAATTAAAAAAATGGAAAGAAATGTGATTTAGGAACTCCTGCAGATGTAAGAGATGTTGGAGAAGAGGAAGGGAAAATGGTTTCAGGGGAGGAGCAGCATGTGTGAAGCCACAGGCAGAAGAAGCAATAGGTCTTAGAGGAACTGAAAGGTGCTCCCTGTGGTTGGAGCACAGAGACTTCATCCCTAGACTAGACTCAGTCAGTCACCCTTCTCAGGGGTCTGGTTCTTCCCCTCAGCCCCTACTGCACCTGATTCTCCAAGTCTAGAGTGAGGGGCCCTTCCCTGCAAAACAAGGAGAGAAAGAGCAGATAGCATGCCATATCAAGCTAAATCCTTGTTAAGAAGGCCCCTTATGGGGTCAGCAGATGGTGTAGTGTTTACATCACTGGACTCCCACATGGCCATCCACAGTTCAAGTCCTAGACCCAGTGTCTTGAAAATCATGCTGGGCATGTGTGTGTGCGTGCCCAAAATCCTGGGAAGAGAATGGAGGAGAAGGGATTGCAGCATGGCCATCCTCCTTGGCGGTGATTTTTCACTTTCCCTTTTACTGTCTCTGTCTCTCTCTCTGGCAAGTGCACACACCCTAAGGCAAAAACCTCTTTAAAAAAAAAGACACCCCCCCCATTTCTCTCATAATTGAAGACTTGAGTTTTTTCTTCAACCAGCATGAAAAGCAAAGTATTTTCCAGGGAGATCCTTGGAGAGGCTCCAGGGAGGGAGGAGTGGTGGGCAACACCTCCAAGACTTTCTCTTCTGCCAGTCACCCCTGAGCCGACCTGCCATTACCATCACAACCAGTTGGGGGAGGGGGTCTGTCTGTTGGCTGGCAAGCAGGTCAGAGGTCACTTGGAGATCGCAAAGGCACCTCCAGTCAACTGTCCGACACTGTCTGATGCTCTCGTCCTCCAGTTCATTCCTCTTCTGTTTCCTTGTCTTCATGCACCTCCACACATCCCGATGCCCAAACAAGAAGGCAGGAGTCGCCCAAGCATCCACCCTCCGTTGCTCCTCACATCCAACCACCCCCTTGTCTAGTGATCTCACCTCCTCAACAGCGCTCATACCTGTCTACTCCTTGCCTCGCCCACTGCCCCACACTAGTCCAAGCTACCATTGCCCTTTCCTGACCGACACTGTGGTCACACACCTGTTCCCTGCCCTGCTCAGACCCCTCTACCAGCTGAGTGTGCTTCATTGGATGTCTTCATCATATAGCCTAAGACTGATCACTGGGCCGGCACCGCTGTGCAGTGGGAACACAGCATTCTGCCTTGCTTGGGACACTCAAGAAGGTCCCGGGTTTGCATCCTGAGGTCTCCCTGTGCACCAAGAACATGCAAGCTGGGACCCATGGTCCAGGCTGGCTGAGGCTGGGGGTAGGATTGTGGTGTAAGAACCTGTTGGGGGTTCCTGTTTCTGTGTTGTCTCCTTCTTTCCCAGAAAGAATAAATAAAAATGAGTGAACAACCAAAATACTGATTATGACTTCCCTCTTCCCCCGCTTAAGCCCTGTTGCCTGAACTCCCACTGGTCCACACAACCCTGAGGGGCCAAGTCTTCCTCTCCTTCATCAGTCATCCTCTGCTCTTGACCCCTGGGCTGGCTTCCTCCAAGTCCTCTGTCCTCCTGTCTCAGGGCTTTCCAGCAAGCTGCCATCTTTCTGTGCTCAGCTCTGGTTGTTTTCTGACGAAAATCTTTCCCAAACTCTCAGTCTGCTAAAAATCTTCCTCACACATTCCCCATGTTTTTTTTTTTTTTTCCTTCAGTACACCTGTCTCCTTCCAAGTTTTTGCACTCACTGGTTATTTGATTAACATCTCTGTTGCTGAGTTTTTAGCTGGTGGTTCTTCCAAAGGATCAGATTCAGATTCAACTCTAGAAACATTTTTTTCTCTGTATATTCAGCTGGGAAGTGATCTTTTCTAATATTTGTGGGTAAGAGAAATATCTTAGTAGGGTCCTATAGGATTGCAATTTTTAATAATGAGTTTTGTGTTAATTTTCTGTTCCTTTATACTGGCAGGAAGTAGTAATTCCAAATTGTTCTCCTATGTGTTAGTGGACTGAGGAAGGTGCCCTGATTGTTTTCAGAAGTGTTTTCTCGATGTCCCTTAACCTCCTTTAACTGTTAGGCAGACTCTGGCAGGGCTCTGAGAGTGGAGGGTCTTAGGAAGCCTGACTGTGGGGAGGGGGAGGGGGGAGTAAAGGCCTATTTAATTTTTTTTTTTTTTTTTTTGGTCTATCTCCATATCCCTATACTTAGAAACAACTTCATACCCATTACACTCACCAGGGACTACACCTTGATGGTTTACAGGCTCAATTAGTCTTTTAGATGTGTTTTGTTTGACTAGAAGTGTTTAAAAGTTTTTTTTGGTACTTGACTGCTTTTTGGCAGGTAGTGCCTGCTCTTAAAACGTACGTCCTCTGCCCAGCCCCTGAGAATGCTGAGTTGGAACCTCTGCATGGCTGTGCCTTGTGGACAGGGCTGACTGCGTGAGGACTGTTGAGTGCAAGGCATGTGGCCTTGGGCTGAGTGAAGGTATGGGTGAGAATTAGAAGCGAGACATGGACTTCCCTGGTAAATGCTCTTGCTTTTCAGCTCTGGCGTCAGACCCTCAGGTTCCCTGCTGGGTTTATTTATTTATTTATTTTTTGGGAGAGGTTTTTGCTATAGGACGCGGGTGCTTGCCAGACAGACAGAAAGTGAGAAATCACCCCCTGGGGGGGTGACCACGCCACAATCCCTTCTCCTCCATTCTCCCCTCGGGATCTTGGGCATGCACGCACATGCGCCCGGCGTGAGTTTTAAGCCACCGGGGCCAGGACGCGAACCGCGGTTGACTACATTGGAGTCCAGCAACATAGCCATTATGCTAACTGCTGGTCCCCCTGCTGGTTTTTGAGTCCATGAACACATATATCTATATCTATCTATTTATCTATCTATAGATATAGATATAACTGATATGTGAGGGTAAACTCCATTTGTAAGGGCAAACACAGGTTGCAGGAAGCCTTGGAGCTGAGGAACAGCTTTGATTTTTAGTAATGTGTGCAAGTCCACAGCTTTCTGATCAACCTAACTCTGCTCTGTGCTTTTGTATTTTTCCTTCTCTGTGTTGAAGATCTTAACTTCCTGGTGTCTGGGCTTCTGCAGCTTCTTTTTCTTGAAGTAAGCACTGGTAAGGTGCTTTGGGATTTTTACTTTGCTGATATCAATTTTCATGGAGATGATGATGACAAATTTCTGGTGTGTTCTACTCAGTGGAACTTGATTGGGGACCAGAGGTCCTCTTGCAAGTAGCAAGCCACTGCTCAGCTGCTTCAGGAAAACCGCTCTCTTGCCTCTGTGGTGCCCAGTGAGGATGATCAGAATGGTCCCGGGTGTGACATTGGCTCGCAGCTTTCTCACTTGCTGACGGACAGGTTTTCTGCCGTGGCTCCACAGCTTCCGAGGCACATCTTCAGTAGGATAATACCTAGGCATTTTGTGAAGTTCAACCACCTGGGTACCACTGTTCTTGTCTCTACCAACTGGTTTTGTGACAGTGACAAGAACCTTCTCCTTTTTCTTTTCAGTCCTGGATTTAGTGGCCAAGTATTTCCTCTTGCACATGGCCTTCCTGGAATACTTGGCAGATCGGGAGTATCTGTCGATGCCCTGGACTAGGACCTGGTTTCAGCTGCAGTGGGGCCTACCCTTCTTGAGCTTTTTAGCCTTGGGGTCACCATTTTTAACCTTGCCACTGGTATCAGCCTTCTTGGCTTTTGGTTTCTTCTCCTTAGTATCCTGCTTTGCAGCCTTTTCATCTGCAATCTTTTATAGTGGGAAAGAGAACTAATCTCACATTTTTTACTTTTTTGCTATTGGGTGCATGTACTCACCAGAGGAGAGAGAGAGAGAGAGAATGAGAAACCATGGCAAGGAACATATGCATAGAAACTTCTTTGGTAGAGTGTCCCTGGAGAATGTCCTCAGGAGTGGTGCTGCCGGGTTATCAGGTATTTGGCAGTCAATTCACCGAGTGCCGGCCAATCACAGCTCAGCCTGTCTGCACAGACAGACACTTCCACCAGTAGGAAATGCGTGTTCCAGCAGACACAGCATAGCAAGTGACATTATTCGACATCATGATTTTTCTAAAAGCTTGGATTCCAAGTTCTCTTTCATGTTTTCTTTCGTATTTCTAGATGTTTTGTTGTTTTGGTTTGCATTTTAAAGTTACTAGTGGGGTGGAGCATGTCTTCATAGACTTCAAAGCTTTTAGGATTTTCCCTTCTGAAAAGGATCTCTTGATGTTCTGGTCCACTGCTGTTAGGTTTCCTATCTTTTTGTTTGACTGTTGTCAGTTTTAATAATGACTTGTAGGCATTCCTCGTATATTCTGGGTGTTACTATATCGCTGGTTGGGGGTTGGCAGGTGGTTTTGTGGTTAAGGTGTCAGACTCCCACATGGCCAACCACAATACGAGTCCTGGACCTGGCTGCCTGAAAATCACACAAATACAGAGATAAATAAATAAATATATTTTTTTAATAAAAAGAACTAAACAATGTAAAAAGTATATATATATATATATGTATGTGTGTGTATACATACTTTTATACACACACACACACATGTGTATATATACACACACACATATATATGTGAGTTCATGTGCCCTATAGCAAATGGAAAGATAATAAGTAAAATGAAATAAATAATTCTTCAAAAAAATCTATCATTGGTTGTAGATGCTACGATCTTCTAGCCTATTACTTACCTGTTCACTTTGTCCGTGACGCCTCCATGGAGTTAAACCTCTTATTACCTTTTGGAATCTAATTTATAATTTTTATGCTTTCATGATTTATGCTTTGAGGGTCTTATTTAGGAAAGTCTACCTCATACTGAGGTCATAAAAATGCTCTTTGATATTTCCTTTCTTTTAATTGGCCAGAGTGCCTATGCGCTCACGGAGAGAGACAGGAAGAGAGAGATGGAGTGAAGTTGAGAAAGCGCCCTCTGTGGGGAATGGCCATGCTGCAATCCTTTCTCCTCCATCTCTCTTCTTTCGGGATTTTGGGCACTCGCACACACGCACCCAGTATGTTTCTCAAGCCACCAGGCCCAGCACTCCAACCGCACAGTCAGCCGTGTGAGATCCAGCCACATTTACCACCATGCCACCGCTGGTCCAAGCTTATTTTTGATTCGTCTCCATTCCTGCCCCCAGCCCTAGACAACTACTGGTCTACTTTCTTTCTCTATAAATTTGATGTTCTACACACTTCTTATTAATAAAAGCACCCTATATTATTTTTTATTTTATAACACATGGCATTTGCTTTGTGAGGACAGTTTAGTTCTGTCCTCGGCAGCCAGCTCTGAGGTGCCCAGGGAAGTAATGGAGAAAGGGGGTACCGAACTTCACGTCTGCAGGTGCCTGGACGGCAGGTGCTGATTGCGAGCCTCTCCTGGCTTCTGAAGACATAGACCTGGGCACTGCCAGGCTACACGTGCCCCTGAGAACCAGGGTGGGTGGGGTGGGTAGGGGAACCACACTTGTTGATTTTTCTGTTCTTTTACTTCTTAAAATACATATGACATAGTCTACCTGAATTTATGGATATATACTTCAAATAGTCAGGAGTTGCTCCATTTGAAATAAAATACAAAGAAAAAATCCTACAAATTTAATTTTAAAATGTAACCCAAGGAGCTAAGTTGAAGTGCATCGGCACGCCCCGTCCAGTAAGGAAGCTCCTCCCTGAAAGCAGAAGTGAGGAAGACAGCAACGGACCAGCTCCCCTTCATCCCCTCCTCCAAACACCACCCAGTTATGGCCAGGCAAGGGTTGCTGCCATTTGGTTTTGTTTCTGTCTTTTCTTTTTTTATTTAATTGCCAGAAGGCACATGCACTTGCCGGAGAGACAGAGAGAGGGAGGAAACACCCCTGAGGGTCACGTTCATGCTCTGATCCCTTCTCTATTTCTGCTTCCCTCCTATCAGGATCTTGGGCCCACATGCTCATGCCTGGAGTGTGTTTCAAGCCGCTGGGGCCAGAATTCAAACTGCTATCAGCCATGTAGGATCTGGTTCCTTCGTTTCTCCTTTCTGGATTGTGGGCGCACACTTCGTACTTGGTGGGTTTTCACGCTGCTGGGTCCAGCTCTCTAACTGCACGATCGGCCACACTGTGAAGTCCAGCCATAGAGCCAGGGTACACTGTCTTCCACAGTTGCGCAACGCGGAGGCCGTCTGCCCCAGCCACCACGCCACCAGCTGGCCCAAGGTGGAATTCTTTTCAAGGTGATAAGGTAGCACACAGGCTCACTGAAGGAGCCCCAGGAAAATGTGAGACTCTCTCCTCTCAGGTCAGTGGCAGGGACTGTCTTTTCTGTACCAAGACAGACCTGAAAACAAGCCAGTTTTCAGTACTGTTCAGAGTATCCGCGTGGAGACAGGGCTGGGGGAGACTGCCTAGTAGCTAACTAACATCTGCTAAGCACGCACTTTGTGCCACGTTCTGTACCCTTTTCTTGATTTTCTTTGTTTTCCCCCCTCATTTAACTGTCAAAATTACTCTGTAATACCCGTAGTATTATTAGCTTCATTTTACAAAAAGAAGTATGAGTGTTATTAGTACAAAATTTTAGCACAGATAGTATACAGAATTCTCATTACTGTTAGTAGTACTTTTTGTTATATCTGTATTATTAGGGTGGAAAATATCATTAAGGTGCAAAAAGTAGTACAGAAAGTAGTATGAGTACTATTACCGTGGTGAAGAAATTATTATTATTGTAATATGGAAATTATTAATACAAAAATAGTATCAGTGCTATTATAGTACGCAGGTTCAATTTTGGTATTAGTACAAAGAATTATTAATACAAAGATGATACCAGTATTATTGTTATTTTAAAGAATTATTTAACTGTTTACTTCTTTATTTTAATTTGACCAGAGAGGGACAGAGAGAGAGAGCGAGAAAGTGAAAAAACAAGCTGCCAGGTCTAGCACTAGAACTGCGGTCGGCCATGTGGGCATCCAGCGCCTTTAACCACCACGCCACCTGCTGGCCCCTATCAGTATTATTATTATAAGATAGAAATGATTAGTACAGAAAACAGGATTAGTGTTACTACTGGCCCTCTTTTTTAGAAAACTGAGTTTTGGAAAGATTAAGCTGGGGTCAGCAGGTGGTGGTTCAGGTGTTGAACTCTCACATGGCTGACTGTAGTTTGAGTCCTGGACCTGGCAACTTGCTTTCTCACTTTCCTTCTCTTACTCTCTGGTCAAATTTATTAATAGTAATAATAAATAAAATTAAATAAACAATTCTTAAAAAACAAAAAAACAGAAAGATTAAGCTAACCTATCTAAGGTTGCATAGAAAGCAGTTGAATTCAGTTCCGTAGGAGTGAGTTCACTCTTACCCATTTAGCAATACTCACCCCCCTGCCACCCTCCCTGCTCCCACCTCCGGCTTCCTCCTCAGCTGGGATGAGCCTGAAGAGGGGGCGGAGGATCTGAGCTCTGGAACTGAGAAACAAGCACAGTGACCTAAGGAGAAAACTCCAGGTCCTTGCTGGTGACCCAGAGCCAACAGGGAAATGGGTAACTAATTAACCTGGGAAAATTTTCCACAGCCTGTGTTCAGAAGAAGGAAACCATCTGAAGAGCTAGAAATGAGTTTGAGTAATGTTACGTTGAAACTGAGCTCAAGCAATGGGTATTTCTCCAATGTAGATTTTACACTAGGCTATCATCTGACTTCTGAAAGTTATGTTGAATTATATTAGCTTCATAGTTTAGTCTAAGGTCTTGCTCTACAAATGAGCTCCAAGCTCAGGCACACAGATCAGGGGTGGCAAGGACGAAGCACAGAGCACGGAGTACAGATTTACTCTGAGAACAGTGGCTGGGGCAGGTGACATGCCAGGAATGTGGGGTGGGCAGCGGGGGAGGGGGCAGGACTGTGTGTGCAGAGCTGGACTCTGAAAGGAGGAGCAGGATGAAAACTGATCCGCTGCAGAGACCAAGCAGTGTGCATCTTCCAGTAGAAACCACTGGAGACCCCACCAAGAACAGCTGACAAGCCATTGGCAAGTAGGGGCAGGAAATTACTCAGCTGGTTATGCAGCAGTCCTCAAACCCAACACAACTGCACTCACTTCTCCAGGGGAAAGACAGCACGTAGGGAACATTCCCGTCCTCTCTCCCTCACAGGACTGGAGTCACCTCCTTCCAAAGAAGAATAAAATGCTTGATGCTGTATCTCTCTCTCTTTTTAAATAATTACTCATTTAATTTTATTCATTCATTTATTTTTTAAATTTGAACAGAGAAAGACACACAGAGAGAGAGTGAGAAAGCAAGCCGCCAGGTTTGGGATTCGAATCGTGGTCGGCCATGTGGGTGTGTCCAGCGCCTTAACCACCATGCCACCTGCTGGTCCCCGCTGCTGTATCTCTCTTGAGTGGAATCCCCCCGGGTGGAACCTACCACAGCCCTTGCAGGAGTGATGTCTTTGTTTTCTGCTGCTATGTAGAACACAGATTGTGTAATTTATAAAATGCAAGGGGCCAGCAGATGGCGTTAGGGTGACTGGATCCTACATAGCCAGCTACATCATTTTAGTCCTGGAGCTGGTGGCTTGAAAAAACACACCGGACGTGTGTGCATGTGTTCCCAAAATCCCAGAGGAGAATGGAGGAGAAAGAATTGCAGTGTGGCCCTCGCCCCACTGTTTGTCTCTAGCGAACATGTATTCCCTATAGCATGAGAAAGGAATAAGTTCATTTGGCTCAGGGCTCTGGAGGGTGAGATGTGCAAGAGCATGGCGCTAGCATCCGGCCAGGGTCAACCCACAGTGGAAGGTGAAAGGTTGAGAGAGGTCGGGAGGAAAAGATGGGGCCACACTTGCCTGGGATTTTTTTTTTGGGGAGAGATTTTCACTATAGGGCGCGTGCGCTCGCCAGACAGACAGAGAGAGACAGAGAGACAGAAAGCGAGACATAACCCCCCCAGGGGGGATGGCCATGCTACAATCCCTTCTCCATTCTCCTTTCAGGATCTTGGGCATGCACACACATACACCTGGTGTGAGTTTTAGCCACCGGGCCCAGGACTTGAACCAAAGTTGACTACATGGGAGTCCAGCGACATAGCCATTACGATAACTGCTGGTCCCTGTTTTTTGTTTTTTTAGAGAGAGATTTTTACTACAAGAGACACGTGCTTGCCAGAGAGACAGAGAGACAGAAGGTGAGAAATCACCACCCCACCCCCACTCCCCAAGGAGGATGGCCATGCTACAATCCCTTCTCCATTCTCCTTTCAGGATCTTGGGCATGCACACACATACACCTGGTGTGAGTTTTAGCCACCGGGCCCAGGACTTGAACCAAAGTTGACTACATGGGAGTCCAGTGATGTAATCATTAGGCCATCTGCTGTCCCCACACTTATCTTTTATTGGAACCCATTCCCATGACACTTAAGCAACTCCCATGATAATGACATCAATCTATTTCCGAGAGCAGAGCCCTGATGATCGGGTCACCTCTCGAAGATCCCACGTCTCAACACTGCTATGAGGGCAATCACACTTCAGCATGGGTTTGGGAGGGGGTGTTTTCCACAGCTAGTGGATCGGAGAAAAGTGGGAGGAGAGACTATCCCAGTGAAAAGAAAGGGGGAGAATGGAATAGGGTGAAATGGGGACAAAGGCAAGAGACGAAGAGAAGGGCTTTGATGTTGGGGGTGGTTGGGCCAGATCTACACTCAATCCAGCTTCTCTGTTTCTCCCCGAGAGTGGAGATTACACTGGAAGGAATCAGCCCCTGAGTGGAGAATGGACTGGGATTTACAAGATGCAGCTCTAAGGCTGCAGGTTTGGGGCCGATGACGTTACATGTATTATGGCGAAGGAGGCTTGGAGTTTGGCTGGGAAAGAAAAGACGTAGTAGCCCCCTTGGGCCCGTGAATTCTTTGGGAAGGGGGTGCTGTTCCAGTCACGTGTTCTCCCACAGAGGCCGTTTCTTGGACAGTTCAAAGACAGGTACAAGGCTGCTCCGTGCACAGCAGTAATGTGCTACTCAAGGGAGGCCAGATCCCACATGGAGCCACGGCTGGTCGCCTGAAACACACTAGGCACACATCCGAGTGTCCAGGACCTGGCGGGCTGAATGACTTGATGTCTGCAGAGTGACCAGACCCTATAGAGAGTGCTCATCTCTCTCCCACTCATTCTCACTTTCACATGCATCACACGTGCTCTTCCATGAGTAAGGCCAGTCCCATAGCCTTGTGGTTAAGGGAGTCACATTCCACATGGCCAACTACAGTTCAAATCCTGGCCTAGCAACTTGAAAAACATACCAGGCAAGTGCGTGCGTCTGCTCCAAATCCTGACAGGAAGGAAAAAGGTGGGAGAAGCGATTGTGGCATGACCATGCCCCATCGGTCTCTCTGTCTCTGTCTGGCATGCACACGTGCCCTCAAGCAACTACAAAAATGAAAAGGAAGAAGGAAGAAAAATCTGAAAGAGAAAGTTCTGAATAAGAGGTGTTAGTTATCACCTGCATGGCATGGTCCCAGGGAGGCTGTGGGTGGCAGAGGTAGGGGAGCAGAGTTGCTTCACACCTTTCTGGACTTCTTCTGTTGGCATTAAAATAAAAATCAGTCAAACAGACTTACCATGGAGTGAGGTATGGTGAGGCCAGAGGCTGATCAAGAGAGAGAAACTAGGAAGTTTTACAGACTTGCTATTCTCAGAGCTCCTTGGGGAGCTAGGCCACTCAGGGGGAGCTCCGAGTCAGGTGGAAGGCAGACACCTTGAGTAAGATGAGTAGGCTTGACTAATTTGAATATTTCCACCGGGCTCTGGGACCTGGGGGCTGTCCCTGCTTGTCTGGGACCTGGCCCTGGGGTAATTAGGGCATACATAGTTTGATGTGAGAGCCTGACAGGGAGTTGGCCACAAGTGTAGACTCACTTGGCTGTTTAAGAAGAACTGGCCAGCCTGTAGCCACGGCCTCAAAACTGAGTCAACAGCATGTTTTTAAAAACTGTATTTTGAACCCTGTAAACTAAGAAGTTAATATCTCGTTTCCTTATTTTAGGGGATGGAAACCTGAGAAAACATATCTTCTCACTTACATATACATTTGCAGCATTCTAAGGCATTATCTGCTGTTCCTTATTCTAGCATGCAAGAGTTCCCGTTTTAGCGATTGGTATGTGACTGTTTCTGTTTCCTTAGAAAAGGGCTTGCCATCTTGTTTTCTTGGGAAGCCATAGCTTTCTTCTATGCTGGCAGGTGGCATAGTGGCACTGGACTCCCATAGGACCGACTGTGATTTGAGTCCCGGACCTGGTGGCTTGCTTTCTCACTTTCCTCCTCTCTCTCTCTCTCTGTGTCCCTCTCTGGTCAAATTAAAATAAATAGTTTAATAAAATTAATTATTTAAAAAAAAAGACATGCCCCTTTAGCCCCTGGATCTGGCGAACAAGATGGAATCACGTGAGTCCTTATAAGTGGGAGAGGAAGGTAAGAGAGATGGCAGGAAAAGGGTCTGTGCTGTTGGCTGTGGAGATGGAGGGAGAGGTCACACACAGCACAGCCTCTGAGAGCTGGGAAAGAGGAGGAAACAGAGCCTCCCCTACAGCTTCCGAGAGGAACTGCAGCCCTGCTAACACCCTCATTTTAGCCTGTTGTGACTCACATTGACTTCGACCCAAGAACTATAAGATAATGAGTTTGTGCTACTTCAAGCCACTCTGTTTGTGGTCATTTTTCTTTTTTAAAAAAATGTTGCTATAGGGCACATGAGCTCATTGGAGTGAGACAGAGAGAGAGGAGAGAGAGAGAGACTGTGAGAAAGCATCCCCCAGAGGGATGGGCATGCCACAATCTCTTTTCCTCTATTCTCTTGAGATTTTGGGCATGTATCCATATGTGCCCAGTGTATTTTCTAAGCCACCAAGTCCAGGATTCAAACTGCATAGTCAGCCATGTGAGATCCAGCCACCTTAACCACCATGCCACTGGCTGACCCCATATGATAACATTTTTTGATGGCAGCAAAAGGCATTAGCTACCCTTGAGGGTCAAAGGAATTCCTCCATTCAGAACCACTCTCCTGCACTGTCTGATAAATATATGGCAATACCGGTGATTTTTTTAAAAGAATTATTTATTTAATTTTATTTACTATTTTTCTTCAATTTGACCAGCAAAACAGAGAGTCAGAGAGAGAGGGAGAGTGAGAAAGAAAGATGGCAAGGACTCAAACCATGGTTGGCCCTGTGGGAGTCCATCGCCTTAACCTTAACCACTACGCCACCTGCCGACTCCCTCAATAATTGTTTTTTATATATTACATTTAATCACATGTATCTTTAAAGTATATGCCTTTCTTTTTCCAGCATGACTCTCATGCAAATCAGTCAAGACAAAGACATTACTATATACATCATCATAATCAGATAGCTCTTCATTTTTTTCCAGATTATCATTATTATTATTTTGTTTTTAGATTTTTCTTTATTATTATTATTTATACAATCGCTATACATCATTTAGATTTTAGAGACATGATATACACCTCAGTCCAGCCCAGCTGAAAATACTATACACGTCTTCATCAACAGATAATAAAACATATCTAGTTCCCACAAATGCCTTACCTCTCTATTTTTCCCCAAATTTCCTTTCCTATGCTCTTTCTCTCCCACACTCTCCCTGCACTTTGTCTCTAGTGTCCATGACAATGTTTAATGCTTTTATGTCCTTCAGTCTTTCAGTCTCTACCGTAGAGTGCAATGATTGGTTTTTAAGCAGAAACTGGTTTTTTTTTGTTATTGTTATTGTTGTTTTTTTGTGGTAAGGGACATAAAGTATCTAACAGAATCTCTGAAAGGGCCATAACCAGGCTCTGGCACACGCAGCCAGAACAATGCCCACAGAACCTGCTCTTCCAAAACATTAAAAAAAATCTATTTATTTACTTTGAAAAGTTTCAAAGCACAGAAAAATGGCAAGAGCAGCATAATGTATACTCATATGTCCCAGTCATGGTGTGGGTTTCCCCAACCAGAGGTCCTGAGAGGAGAACTTGGGTCCAGGTAGTTTACTTGGAACGGTTGGACATAGGACAGGAAAGGGGACCGCAGAGCATTGCCTGCATTGACGGGCTGTCGCCGCTGGGGAACGCTGCCGCAGTCTTGCCACCCATCTGAGAAACTGCACACTGCAAGTTTCAGGGTTGTCTCCTAAGATGATGGGGAAACTGGGCCTTTAGTCTACTGCCTCCTGTCCCACATTGGTTGAGGGTCAAGTCCAAGGGAGTTAACTGCCTTAGTTTCTTTTTTTTTTTTTAATTATTATTTTATTTAACTTTATTATTATTATTTTCCAGTTTGATCAGAGACAGAGAAAGAGAGAGAGGGAAAGTGAGAAAGCAAGCCACCAGGTCTAGGACTTGAACCGCAGTCGGCTATGTGGGAGTCCAACACCTTTACTACCATGCCACCTGCCGGCCCCAACTGCCTCATTTTCTAAGTCAGGCCAAGCCAGCAGAGAAGCAGCAGGGGAGATGCCTGGTTTGGGATTCTCCTGGCAGCACTGTGAACCCCAGCTGGGAGTGAGCTGAGACATGGGCAAGGGGATGGGAGGTGAGCGTCAGCATCTTCTGCTACATTTCCTCCTAAGGTTTACTTCCGCCACCTTCTCACTCCTTTCCATCTCACCCCCAGTACACCATGTTCATGGAACTGCACAGTCGTCCCTGTGGGATCCAGTTGCCTTAATCTCTCTGCCACCTGCCGGTCCAGTGACTCCGTTCTCATCAGAGAACGCACTGCATTTATTAAGTCCTTGAGGCTGCACAGTGACCCTGATGTGGATGTCTAAAAGCTGTGGTGCTTAGAGGACAACAGAAAAGCAGCAATGGGCCAGCTCAGTGGGAAGGCAGGAACAGCTACTCCACGCTGCTGGATCTCTGTGGAAGATCATGGTTCAGTTCCCTAGCTGATCCATGAGCACCTGTGTCTGTGCCTGCAACCCTGGCTGGCTGGGAAGGCTGGTGGGGAGGGGAGTAGTGGTGTGAGACACTCTTGAGGGCTTTTCTCCCTCTCTCACTGAAAGAGAGAAATCAACTTTTTTTTTTTTTGAGAGGATTTTTTTTCTTTTTTTTTTTTGGAGAGGTTTTTGCTACAGGGTGTGTGCGCTCGCCAGAAAGACAGACAGAGACAGAGAGACAGAAAGCGAGAAATCACTCCCTGGGGGAATGGCCACGCCGCAATCCCTTCTCCTCCATTCTCCTCTTGGAATTGTGGGCATGCACACACATGTGCCTGGCGTGAGTTTAAGCCACCAGGTCCAGGACTCTAGCCACAGTTGACTACATGGGAGTTCAGCAACATAGCCATTACGCTAACTGCTGGTCCCAGGGTTTAGTTATTTTTAAAAGTCTATTTACTTCTTGGGGCCAGCAGATGGCATAGTGGTTACATCACTGGACCCCCACATGGCCAACAGCAGTTCGAGTCCTGGACCCAGTGGCTTGAAATTCATGATGCATGTACATGCACCCCCCAAGATCCTGGGAGGAGAATGGAGAAGGGATTGTACCATGGTCATGTCCCCTTGGGGGTGACTTATCATTTTCCTTCTTACTATCTCTGTGTCTCTCTCTCCAGCGAATACACATGCTCTAAGGGAAAAACCTCTAAAAAAAGAAAAAAAGAAAAGGAAAGCCTATGAAATGTCTTTGTTCAATGAGTGAGAGAGGCAGAGACGCAGGCCTTTCCACCAGGGTCCCCCGTGTTGCCAGGCATCCCAGCCCCAGCCAACCCCAAGAGGATCCTGATGCTGTGATCCAGCCCCAGCCCCAGCCAGCCTGAGATGACGGGAGCAGGGCCCGCATTCTCAGAGAGGTCTCCGGATTTGAACTCGGAAACTTCCCATGTGCAGCCTCACAGAATGTCATGTGCTTCCCCTGAGCCATTATCTGGCCCTAACCTTTTCATTTACAAAGCACTGACAAATATCATCTGACTTCATTCTCATGATTTAACCAAAACAAGTACTATTATCCTGGTTTAGGGAGGTGAGAAATGAAGCTGAGAATGAAATACTCTCATCTCTGGGCCTTAGCATGACCTGCTCCCTCCATAGGAACTTTCCCGAACCCCCCTTCTGTGGATTAACCCCCACACATTCACAGGACCTGCTTCAAACTTTCCTCTCTTTCTTCTCACGGAAAAGAACCTATTCTTTTGTGACCTTCTACAGGACTCAAAGAGTAAACCACTTAACTTGGTACTTTGTGATTATGGCTTTCTTTTCTTTCCAAAGGTTTTTCATAATCTCTGTTTTTTTCATTTGTTTTGTTTGTTTTAGATTGAGAGAAACAGAGACAGAGAGGGAAAGTGAGAAATCATCCCCCTGTGGGGACGGCCGTGCCACACTCACTCCTTCTCCATTCTCCTCTTGGGATTCTGGGCATGCACACACATGTGCCCTATGTGTTTTTCAAGTGACCATGTCCGGGCCTCGAACCTTGCAGTCAGCCATGCTGGATTCAGTGCCTTCACTACCATGCCACCTGCTGGCGCCGTGTGTCTATTTGTTTTCAGTTTACTTATTTCTTTCATGTGAGTGAGAGAGAGAGAGAGGGAGACAGAGGGAGATAGGCACCCCAATAGGATCTTTATGCTGAAGCCACCCCGAGCCTTGGCCAGGAGCAGGGGTGGGGAAACCAAGTGTTCACGGAGACCTTGGGACATGTGAACCTGAACCCTCCCACGTGGCTGAGAGCTGTGTTACTGCTGTGCACTGCGGCTGGCTGTGTGTCTACTGGTTTTCCTTTCCAGTTTATTTATTTCTTCCATGAACAAGAAAGACACAGAAAGAGGGAAAGACAGAGACAGAGAAACCGGACCCCCAATAGGCTCTTGGCACTGCAAAACACCTCCAGCCTCATGCCCTGGGATCGTGGGCATGTGCAAGCCTCAGGGAGGCTTCCGGGACTCAAACCCAGAACCTTCTCACATGGATCAGCCTTACAAACTGTTATGTTTGACCACTGCACCATTGTTCATTCCCATATGTCTTTAAAAAAAAATCTGCAGGACTAGCAGTTAGCGTAATGGCTATGTCGCTCGACTCCCATGTAGTCGACTGTGGTTTGAGTCCCAGACCCGGTGGCTTAGACTCACGCTGGGCACGTGTGCGTGCACCCAAGATCCCAAGAGGAGAATGGAGGAGAAGGGATTGCGGCGTGGCCATCCCCCCTGGGGGTGATTTCTCGCTTTCTGTCTCTCTGTCTCTCTCTGTCTTTCTGACGAGCGCACGCGCCCTATAGCCCCCGCCCCCCTTAACAAAAAAAAAAAAAAAAAAAAAGCCTCTCCAAAAAAAAAAAAAAAATCTGCTGAGCAAGATAAGGGACTTTTCAAGGGCCCAAATCACGCCATGTAAATATATTCTGAGTCTCAGTTCCCTATCCCCCTTCCTTCGCATTCCTGTCTCAGCTGGATTCAGAGCAAGCGCCTCGTGTGTGTTTGATTGATCCGCAGAGAGTTTATCTGAAATGATGGCCTAGAAAATCCACTGCAGGATGGAAACGGAGACTCGCTCCTTAGGGACCGCCATCTACGAAGTGGGGAAGAAATGTTCCTGCTGGGAAACCGAAATGCAAAAAGCAAACGCAGCAGGAAAACATCACTTATATGCGGCTTCCAGGATTCTGGCGGTCCCCATCATGCCCTTGTATGACAAGTCATCGAAAAGTACATGGAGGGTTCAGCCAGGTGGTGGGGCGGTTTGGGCAGCTGGATCCCATATGACTGACTGCATGGTTCAAGTCCTGGATCCAGAGGCTTGAAAAACATGCCAACACGTGTATGTGTGTGCCCAAAATCCTGAGAGGAGGACGGGGGAGAAGGGATTGTGGCATGACCATGCCCCCTGTGGGGTGCTTCTCCACTTTCTCCCTTTCTGTCTCCAGCGAGCCATGTGACCTATAGCAAATTAATAATAATAAAAAAAGGTACATGGACATGCATATAATAAAAATACTACGTGGGCTGGTTTTGTGGCCTAGTAGCTAAGGGAGCTGGATCCCACGTGGCCGACTGTGGCTTGAATCCTAGCCCTAGTGGCTGGAGGGTGCGTGTGCACATATGTGTGCCCCAAACCCCAATACAATGGAGAAATGGAGGAGAAGGTATTGTGGCGTGACCATGTCCCCAGGGGGGTGGGAGGAGGTGGGTCCTCTCTCTATCTCTTCCAGTGTGTCTTTCTGGCAAGTGTACATTCCCTCTGGCAATGAAAAAACAGCAATAACTATGTTAGTTTACAAATATTTCTGCACCAGAATAAACTTGTACTTGAATCCAATTTTCCCATGGACGTCTCCCTTCATACAACTTAGATACGCCTTTAGTCACAGTGTCCCCAGGTCCTGGCACTGTGACCAAACGTAGGTGGGGGCATCCTTCTGTGGGCTTATGACACTCTGTTCTCGCTGCTGCCATGTTGAGAATTAACTTCATTGTCTAGCAGAATGAAACAACTCTTAACTGAGAGACGCTAAATAGCAGCTGGTATTTTTGGAGACTGTCTTAAATTAGGACAGCCGAGTTCAATGGGAAAATAAATATGTTTCATACTGAATATCAGTTGCATATTATTGCATACTGAATATCAGCTTAGAGAGGATTTTCTCTTTTGTTTCTTTATTTTTATCACAATTCTTTCCAGTGCTGTATAGGACATTGCATAATCAAATGATATTCCTAGTCCATTTCCAAATGACATGGCATTAATTGGGGGCTCTTTTATAACACAAAATTCCAGATTTGCCCCAGCGATTCCACTCACCAGGGTTTCTATAATATCATCAGAACCACTGTTTCTTTCTCTCTTTATATAGCTTTAATTTTATGTTATCGTTTCTTTTTACATTCAATTGTCGTGCATCTTGATGGCATATAGTATGATTTTTCTTTTTTTATGAGAGATTTTCGCTATAGAGCACGTGCACTCTCCAGAGAGATAGAGAGAGAGAGACAGAGATACAGAAAATGAGAACTCACCCCCCAGAAGGGATGGCCATTCTGTGATCCCCTCTCGTCCATTCTCCTCTTGGAATCTGGAGCACACACACACACACACACACACACACACACACACACACGTGCCTAGAGTGAATTTGAAGCTGTCGGGTCTGGGACTTGAACTGTGTTGACTATGTGGGAGTCCAGTGATGTAACCATTGTGCCATCTGCTGGTCCCCAATATGATTTTTCAAAGCACGCATGTAGTGTGTGATAATCGAACGAAGGCTGTTACCATACACATCATTTTCAACAAAGAACCTTACAGTTTTGTGTTTGTTAAATGTTTTTCTTGAGCTCCTCTCACCCTCTTCTCCCAGAGGACCTCTATTTCTTACCCAGTGAAGAATCCAAGGTTCTAGAAAACCGGGGCTTTGACCTGTTCTGGTGGGGTCATGGTCCCCAGGTCAATACTTCTCAGACTTTAATGTGCTTATAAATCAGCAGGAGGCCTTGTTACAGTGTGGATTCTGGGGGCCAGCAGGTGGCATGGCAGTTATGGCAGCTGGATATCACATTGGCTGACTGTGCAGTTCAAATCCCGGACTTGGTGGCTTGAAAAACACACCAGGTGCATGTGCGTGTGTGGCCAAAATCCTGAGAGGAGAATTGAAGAGAAAAGATTACGGTGTGGCCAAATGCCTTGAGGGGTTTAATTTCACCCCTGGGGTGTAATTTCTCACTCTCTCTCCTTCTAGCTCTCTCTCTCCCTCTGTCTCTTTCTTCCTGTCTCTCTGGCAAGCACACAGGCCCAATAGCAAAACAAACAAAAATACCCATCTGTTTCCCTTGTGCATTCTCTTCCTCCTCCCTTCTTATCTTGCACATGCTTTCTCTCATTAAAAAAAAAGTGGATTGTGAGTTCGCAGAGCTGGGGTGGGACTCGTGGTTTGCATCCCTAGCGCGGCAGAGGGGCTGGTGCGCTCGGTGCACGCACAGGACCCTGGTGGTAATGTTTAGGTAGAACTGGAAAGGCCAGTCCCTGAGAGCTTGCTGGAGAGTCTCATGAAAGTGGGTGTGGTCCCCTCCCTGCAAGTCAGAAATGTACATAAGCCTTAAGTGGCCCTTCTTTAAAGACAGGAAGAAAACCGGCAGTGTGGTCTTAGCGTCTAGGAGGAGCCCGCTGCAGGCTGGGAGCTCTCCCTGGTGCTGCTGAAGGTTTCTCCAAGTCTGCTTTGCTCACTGGAGCCTTTTATCCATTTTTGCTCTTCTGTCGTCACTCTGAATCTTTTCTTATAACTATGCCCCACTTTAACTTTGTTGCCTGACTATACTTCGGTTTATTGCTGGTCTGTATCCGGAGTCCTTTTCCTGCCTAGGATAAGGTATGGAGGTCTCTTAAGCTCAGTTTTGTTTTGTTTTTAATTTGCTGAAGAGTGCATATGCTCAGTGGAGGCAGAGGGAGAAAAAGAGAAAGCACCCCCTGTGGGGACTGGTCATGGTGCAATCTCTTCTCCTCCATTGTCCTCTTGGGATTTGGGGCACGTGAACTTGTGCCCAGCATGTTTATCAAGCCACCGGGTCCAGGACTTGAACCTCAGAGTTGGCCATGAGGGATCCAGCTGTCTTAACCACCACACCACCAGCTGGCCCAAGATTAAGATCTGAAAGTGTTCAATATAGTGGCACTTAGTAAGTTCCCACTTCTTGTTCTAAAACATTTCACACGTACCTTTTGAGAGCGACAAGAAAACAAAGCTGAAGATAACTTGGATCAGTCATAAGAAATTTCTGTCATTTATTACATTTACTAGGTAATTGATCAACTCTCAACTGTAAAGTTCTTTTTTAAAAAATTTAGAACAGGGACCAGCAGATGACATAATGGTTACGTTGCTGGACTCCCATGTGGTCAACCAGAGTTTGAGTCCCAGACCCGGTGACTTAAACCTCATGCTGGGAGTGCGTGTGTGCATTCTCAAGATCCTGAGAGGAGAATGGAGGGAAAGCGATTGTTGCATGGCCATTCCCCGAGTGCGTGTGTGTGGGGTGATTTCTCGCTTTCTGTCTCTCTGTCTCTCCAGGAAGTACATGTGCCTTATAGCAAAAATCTTTTTCAAAAGAAAAAAAAAATTCAGAACACATTTTTTTTGGAGAGGTTTTTGCTATAGGGCACGTGTGCTCATCAGAGAGACAGAGAGACAGAAAGCTAGAAATCCCAGGGGGATGGCCATGCTGCAATCCCTTCTCCATTCTCCTCTCAGGATCTTGGGCATGCACACACACACACCCAGCATGAATTTAAGCCACCAGATCCAGGACTTGAACCATGGTCGACCACGTGGGAGTCCAGCAACATAGCCATTATGCCAACTGCTGTCCTCACCTTGTGCTTTTCATGGGGGTAACAATATGCATTTTCTGACGGTGCTGTGGACCCCTGCCATATTTTCCATAATTGGCAGGTGAATGAAGGCTGAAACCCTTTATCTGTTTTTCATTTATTTATTTAAAAAATTTTTAAATTATTTACGTTTATTTATTCATTTATTTATTTTAATTTGACCAGAGAGAGACACACGGGGTGGGGGGGAGTGATAAAGCAAGCCACCAGGTCTGGGAACCATGGTCGACCATGTGGGAATATCCAGCACCTTAACCACCATGCCACCTGCTGGCCCCCTATCTGGCCTTCTTAACCTGGTAAATTGGTGACAAATCCAGTCTGTACAAATGAGAGACTCCATACCTTTTGCCATGGTCTGTAGACTGTCTGGGGACCTCTGAGCCACGGAGTGCAAAGTCCTTGCCATAGATGTGGCAGCTGTTCTCTCCAAAAG
>NW_006159521.1:6916136-6919530 GCF_000334495.1 Tupaia belangeri chinensis | reverse complement strand
TTTTTGCTATAGGGCGCGTGCGCTCTCCAGACAGACAGAGACAGAGACACAGAAAGTGAGAAATCACCACCCCCCCAGGGGAGATGGCCACGCTGCAATCCCTTCTCCTCCATTCTCCTCTTGGAATCTTGGGCATGCATGCACATGTGCCCGGCGTGAGTTTTAAGCCACCGGGTCCGGGACGCGAACCACGGTCGACTACATGGGAGTCCAGCGACATAGCCATTACGCTAACTGCTGGTCCCTTTATTCACTTTTTAAAAGTTAATTACTGAGGCCAGCAGGGGGTGTGGTGGTTAAGGCACTGGGCTCCCACATGGCGGACTGTGGTTCGAGTCCCAGACCTGGCAGCTTGCTTTCTCATTTTTCCTCTCTCTCTGTCCTTCTCTGGTTAGTGCTCATGCTTTACAGTAAAATACATAAATAAATAAAATTAAATAAATAATTCCAAAAGTAAGTTACCTACTAGGTTGTTGGAAAAGTCATAACGTACTTTTTCTATGCAAAAGTGCATAGACTTTTCTGACCCAATACCTAGTAATGACAATAATGATAACGACAGCTATTACTTATGGGATGCTTACTGCATGCCATCATTTTACATTTTCTTTTTACAATTCTCACAACAACCAAATGAAATAGTCATTGCTAACTGCTTTTATTTATTTTAATTTGACCAGAGAGAGGAAGAGAAAGGGAAAGTGAGAAAGCAAGCCACCAGATCTGGGACTTGAACTGCAGTCAGCCATGTGGGAGTCTAGCGCCTCAACCACCATGCCACCTGCTGGCACCCCCCATACTAACTTTTGATAGAAAAGAACACTGAAAAGATTTTAATTAACTTCCCCAAGGTCACACAGTTATCAGCTGAGCTGGGATTTAATCTAAGTTGGTCTGACTGCAGGACTTGATCTTTTTTTTTTTTTTTTTTTTTTGCCATAGGGCACATATGCTTGTTGGAAAGAGACAGAGAGTGAGAAACCACCTGCCCCCACTCCCTCACCAGCCTGTGGAGATGGCCGTATTGCAATCCCTTCTCCTCCTTTTCTCCCTCCTTTCGGGATTTTGGCCATGCACGCACATGTGACCAGCATGATTTTCAAGCCGCTGATTCTGGGACTCGAACCACAGTTGGCCATGTGGGAGTCCAGTGCCTTAACCACCATGCCACCTGTTAGTCTCAGGACTTGACCTTTTAAAATTTTTAAAAAGAATTACTCTATTTAACTTTTATTATTCATTTATTTATTTTTAATTTGACCAGAGAGGGACAGAACAAGAGAAAGCTAGTGAGAAAGCAAGCCACCAGGTCTGGACCTCAAAGTACAGTCGGCCATGTGGGAGTCCAGTGCCCTTAGCCACCATGCCACCTGCTAGACCCGGGACTTGACCTTTTCATCATAGCACGATAATGTCTAATGTGGACGCAGTCTTATATGTGACAAGCATGAATTACGGAGAAAGTTAAACCCAGCCAACAAAATGCTGGATACATGTAAATTTACGATTACATACTGGGGGGCCAGCAGGTGATGTGGTGGCGAGGGTGCTAGATTCCCCTACGACTGACTGCAGTTCAAGTTCCTGATATGGTGGCTTAAAAAAATCACAACAAATAAGCAGATAAATGAATGTTTCTAAAAAAACAACATAGTTGGAGGGCCAGGAGGTGGTAAGTTGCAGTGCAACTGGGTCCACATGGGAAAGGTCCTGGGTTCAGGCCCCGGGGCCTTCCTGAGCACACTGGGAGCCTGTCTGTGTTCCAGGCTGGTTGAGCCTGGGGAGTGGGTTGTGGCATGAAGAGTCTGTTAGGGGTGCTGATCTCTCCATCTCTCTTTCTTTCATGGAATAAATAAATAAACACATTTTATTTAAAACACTTGGAAATGGGACCAGCAGATGGTATAACGGTTATGTTGCTGGACTCCCACGTAGTTGACTGTGGTTTAAGTCCCAGACCCAGTGGCTTAAAACTCACACCAGGCGTGTGTGCATGCGTGCCCAAAATCTCAAAAGGAGAATGGAGGAGAAAGGATTGTGGTGTGGCCATTCCCCCTGGGAGGTAATTTCTTGCTTTCTGGCTCTCTGTCTCTCCAGTGAGTGCACTTACCCTGTAGCAAAAATCTGTCTAAAACAAAACAAAAACAACAACAACAACAACACAAATTGGAAACAAGAAATAAAAAGAAACTAACAAACCAGCAATCTTTGCCAAACCACTTAAAATTAGGGAGAGTTTGCTGAAAGTTTTTCATGTAATTTAAGGGACTCGTATTTAATTACTTACCTGTCAGGATTTTAAGATCATGATTTATTACTGCTGCCTCCTCTCTCTCTCTCTCTCAACACTGAATTCTCTCCCTTTATTAGGTCCCTCCCATCAAAAAAGGAAACTTACTTTAATGTTTTCTATTTAAAGAACAATACGATACGAAAACAAAAGCTCCTTTTAACTTCATTCGCATCACTTCTTTTCTTTCTGGCTACCTTTGCATGATTTTACTCCTTTTCATAGGCGTGAAAGGAGGAGTGAAAGGAGGCTTGGTAGCTGGGGCAGTCGGATCCCACATGGCAGGCTGGATTAAGGTAATCACTTTGGGCCAGCAAGTGGCGTGATGGTTAAGGTGCTGGATCCCACGTGGCCGGCATGGCCCACTCCACAGTTTGAGTCTTGTGCCTGGTAGCTTGAGAAATATGCCTGGTGCGTGTTCATGTGTGCCCAAAATTCTGCAAGGAAAATGGAGGAGAAGGGATTTTTTAAAAAAGTTTATTTATTTTTTTAAGCTGATTTCTTTCATGAGTGAGAGAGATGCAAAGAGAGAGATTGAAGGAGAGCATGCTGGGAGTGCTCTGGGAGGTCTCTGGACTCAAACCCAGAAACTCCATGTGGGCCACTCTTGCAGAGTGTTGAGTTTTCCCACTGAACTCCCACTCAGTCCCTGCAAGCCTTCTTCAAATTGTCTACAGTCACTGCATCCTCACTCACCTCCTGTCTTTTCTCAGCCCACTCCAAGAGAATTTCTGTCCCTTCTACGGCTTGGAAATTGCCCCCCTCACGGTCACTGATGACCTTCACATTGTCAAATCCATCTCTCACTCTTTGGGGCTTCTGAACTTCTCAGCAGCGTTTGACTTAACTTCCCTGAACAGGCCAGGACACACCTCAGCTTTAAAATGGCTTCTTGTCTGACTATTTCGGGGATCTAGAAGATGAAGTCCTGGTTCTTGTTTTTTTTTTTTTATTGTTTTTTTTTTATTATTTTTTATTATCATCATAATCTTCTTTATATTACATTGGATTACATATAACTTTACAGTGTATTACATTGCTTTTTCAAAAGGGAATGCCATGCATGTCAGTCAGTACAAAGACATTAATCTCCCCGCTTCAACA
>NW_006159521.1:6904145-6916013 GCF_000334495.1 Tupaia belangeri chinensis | reverse complement strand
CCTACATGCACTTCATATACTGACACCAATAAAGGATATCGTTATCTTCTATCCAAACAACCTCGGGTTCATGGCTGCCATCTTGAGATTTCTTCTCAGAGGTTTGTAGGCATCACACACTTAACATATCCAGACTTGAGCTCTTGATTTCTATCCACGAACCTGCTCATCCCACGGAGTTCTGTGTGTCACAAAAGGTGTCATGGTTTACCCAGTTGCTGATGTTAAAAAACAAACAAACAAACAAAAAAAGCAAAACTCTTCATTTCTTTTTCCTCCTTTGCTAATGCTGCACAAGTCTGCTTTTTTTTTTTTTTAATCTCAACATTATGTCCAAAGTCGGTCCTCTTCTATCTCTGCTTCTTCAGATTAAAATGATTATCTTTCCTGTTTGTGTGTTTTTTAAAAATTATTATTTATTTAACTTTATTTGTTATTATTATTTCTTTTGATTTGACCAGAGAGAGAGAGAAAGAGAAGATGAGAAAGCAAGCTACCAGGTCCAAGACTCAAACCATGGTTGACCATGTGGGAGTCTAGTGCCTTAACCACCATGCCACCTGCCGACCTCCTGTTTGTTTTATTTTTAATTTACTGTAGGGCACAGTTGCTCCATGGAGAGAGACAGAGAGAGTTTGAGAGAGGGAAAGTGAGAAAGCAACTCCTAAAGGAGATGGCCATGCTGCAATTCTTCCTTGACCTCCATTCTCCTCTTAGAATTTTAGGCACACATGCACATGTGCCTGGAATGTTTGTCAAGCTGCTGGATTTAAGACTCAAACAGTGGGGCCAGCAGTTGACGTAATGACTGTGTCACTGGACTCCCACGTAGTCGACCGTGGTTCACGTCCCAGACTCAGTGGCTTGAAACTCACGCCGGCCACATGTGCGTGCGTGCCCAAGATCCCGAGAGGATAATGGAGGAGAAGGGATTGCGGTGTGACCATCCCCTGGGGGTGATTTCTCACTTTCTGTCTCTCTGTCTCCACCTTTCTGGTGAGCACATGTATCCTACAGCAAAAACCTCTCTCTCAAAAAAAAAAAAAATCCTGTTAATTCAATCTCTAAACAACCACTAGAGTGAATCAGATCAGGTTACTTCTCTGTTTAATCCATTCTGTGGCTTCTTATCTAAAATTAAACCACAACTCTTTTCTGTGGCTTTTAAGCCCCGACATCACTGTCCTCTCTCCTTTTTTGAGTCTCTCGCAACACCAACTTTTTCTTTGCCTCCAAATATGCCAAGCACCTTCTTTGCCCCGGCTGTTTCTTCTGCTTGAAATTCTCTTCCCCTGGATCATCACATAGGTGACTTCGGGTCATCCACCTGTCAGTCAGACAAGGTCACACTAACCATCCTGTCTAACCTAGCCACCGTGGCCACACTAATGATTACAACTTGGCTCTTTATATTTTCTCCATCATCCTCATCACCGTCTAAAACTGCTTTGTTTGCTTGTTTATAATCTTCCTCCATGGAGTGTCAGCTCCATAGGGACATAACCGTGCAATGCTGTGTCCCTCGTGTTGAAAAACACGCCTGCCACAGTCAGCGCTCGATTAATGAGGAAACCAAGGCTCAAACAAATGAAATGACTTATTCAAAATCATCCAGTTAGTGAAAGATGAAGTCAAAATTTGAACCCAAGTTTTTGACTCTAAACCAAAGTCAAAGACAATTTCCAGCAGAAGGAACAGCCAGTGCGTTATAACTTATATAAGTTCAAAAAGTATTTTTATTGCCTGAGTTATGGAAAAAGCTCATCTGGGTTTTTGTTATTTATAATGATTATAAAAAACTTACTAAGGGCCACCAGATGGCATGGCGGTTAAGGAGTTGGGTTCCACATGGACAACTGAGTGGTTTGAGTCCCGGACTTGATGACTTGAGAATCACACTGGTCACAAGTGAGTGTGTATCCAAAATCCCAAGAGGAGACTGAAGGAGAAGGGACCGTGGTGTGGCCATCTCCCCTGGGGGCAAATTTCTCACTTTCCCTCTCTCTCTGGCAAGCACATGCACCCTATGGCAAAAATCTAAAACAAAGCACCAACAAAAACTTACTGAAAATTTTTCTCTTTTATTGCTCTAAAATGTTATCTTTGTAACACATGGAAAAATCATACTTTAAATGAATAGTCTGTGGAAAATATTTTTGTACTAATAAAATAGGCTTTACCTTGACTATTCTATTTTTAATAGGCTAAAACTAACATTAAAAACAGTATATTATTTTTATCAGAGAGTTATGGAAATATATTTGGAACAACTTGTTATGGATTCGATAGGTTTATGTTCTTTCGGGCAAAGCTGTTTTTAAATTAGTGTCTTAAGTCCTCTAAAAAAGGTTTTATAATGCCACTCCAAAATGGAAGAATTGTGGTTTGTTAACCACACATTTTGAATATTCCTGAAATAGAAATACAGAAGTTATGTTCTAGGAAGAAAGGCAGTAATAAGACTCTTAAATAAATAACAGGAAGAATTTCAAAATACTTGGTACATGTACTTAAAAAAACATACTCTCTAATTTTTTTTTCTTCTTAACTCTGGATATGTCTTTTTTTTTTCCCCCTGCATCATAGAAATACATGTACTGGGACCAGCAGGTGGCATGGTTGTTAAGGCACTGGACTCCCATGTGACCGACCACAGTTCGAGTCCCAGACCTAGAGTGGCTTGGTTTCTCATTTTCTCTTTCTCTCTCTCTCTCATGAGCACATGTGCCCTATAGCAAATTAAAAAATAATAATAATGATTAGTAAAATTAAATAAATATTTCTGAAATAAAAAGAAATACATGTACTTAGTTTACAAAGCCAAACATGTTCCTTGATCTTTCACTGTTGGGCATTATTACTGACTTTCACCTATGGAAGACAAAGATATAGCTCTCTTATATGCTTCAATCTACCCCTGCTACACATACTTCTCTGACCTTCTTGATATAGTGGCCTAACAATTTTTTTTTTCTTTTATTGGAGATTTTTTTTTCTTATTGGGCGCATGTGCTCACCAGAAAGACAAAGAGAAACAGAGAGATAGAAAGCGAGAAATCACCCCCCAAAGGGGATGGCCACGCCGCAATCCCTTCTCCTCCATTCTCCTCTCGGGATCTTGGGCTCGCACGCACACGCGCCCGGCGTGAGTTTTAAGCCACCGGGTCCGGGACACGAACCGCGGTTGACTACGTGGGAGTCCAGCGACATAGCCATTACACTAACTGCTGGTTCCCGAGATTTTTTTTTTCTTATTGGGCGTGTGTGCTCACCAGAAAGACAAAGAGAAACAGAGAGATAGAAAGCGAGAAATCACCCCCCAGAGGGGATGGCCACGCCGCAATCCCTTCTCCATTCTCCTCTTGGGATGTCGGGCATGCACGCACACGCGCCCGGCGTGAGTTTAAGTCACTGAGTCTGGGACTCGAACCGTGGTCGACTACATGGGAGTCCAGCAACATAGCCATTACGTTAACTGCTGGTCCCATGGCCTATCAATTTTTGATGAGATCAGACCAGGAGTCAGTAATGTTGACATTGGGACTGTTCACAGCTTGTCAAGTATGATTATACACTTAATTTTAATTTTTTGCATTCATAGTTGCTTATTTTGGCTCTTACGTTAGTTCCCTTTTTTTAAAGTTTATTTATTTCTTCCATGGATCACAGAGAAAGAGAGAGAGGGAAGGAGAGAGAGACAAGCATCAGGTTCTTCACACCCAGTCTCAGCCACTCAGGTCGTGGGCAAGTATGGACTTACCTAGTGTGCCCAAGGTGGTCCCAAGATATGAACCCAAGACCTTTCCCTTGTGAGTCTAATTGTGTTACTGATACACTACTGTCTGACTCCAAGCTTAGTTACTTGTGCATTGTTTTTACTTGTAACCTTTTTTGTTTCATTTCATTTTTGCCATAGGATGTGTGCACTCACCAGAGAGAAACATAGATGATGAGAGGAAAAGTGAGAAATGACTCACTGGGAGATGGTCACGTTGCGATCTCTTCTCCTCCATTTTCCTGAGATTTTGAGTACACATGCACACGTGCCAGTGTGATTTTCAAGTCACCAGCCTGGGCCTTGAACTGTAGTTGACCATGTGGGAGTCCAGTGCCATAACCACTATGCCACCTGCTGGCTCCTATCTATAAACTTTTTGATAGACCCATATGTCCTCTCACTATGGTTAAACATTAGATCATTTTATTTCTCTCTTTCTCTTTCATTTTCTTGGGAGTGCCCTCCCTGTAGTGCTCTTCTTTTTAATCCAATCTGTCTTGGTTGTTCTCTATTAGACGTGCTGCACATCAGTTCTGGGACTTCCCTTTATCATATTCTTGAGAATTCTCTTTGCGTGTATTTTGGGGTGGATCTCCTACTTCCCAGGATCATGTATACTTCTTTTTACTTCCTCATACCTGGGAAACATTTCTCAATAGATTCCTGAAAAAGGGTGCATATATGGTCCATTTTGAGTCCGAGTATACGTAAACGTATCTCTATTCTGCCCTCAGACTTGATGGACATTTTAGCTGGATACAGAATCCTAGAATGGAAATAAGTTTCTCTTGGAATTTTAAATGCACTGCTTTTTCTCCCAGTGTTACTACTAGAAAGACTGGTATCATTTTGGTTACTGATTCTTGTATGTGATATATCTACTGTCAGAGATTTTGGATTTTCTCTTTAGTGTTCTGACATTTCTAAATGAGTTGCCTTGATATGAGTCTTTTTACATTCATTTTGCTGGGTACTTTGTGGCTCTGTTCAATCAAGATACTCCTGTCTGGGGCCAGCAGGTGGCGTGGTGGTTAAGGTTGCTGAACTCCCACATGGCTGACTGTGGTTCAAGTCCTGAACCTGACGGCTTGCTTTCTCGCTTTCCCTCTCTCTCACTCTGCTCATCTAAATAAATAAATAAAGTTAAATAAAATAAGTCTAAGGAAAAAAAAGGATACTCTTGTCCTTCTGTTATAAGAAATTTTCTTTTATAATTTTTGCAATTTTATGGGGCTTACTCTGAACACTCTATTGGTTGTCCTGTCCTTCAATGTTGCTTTTTTTTTTTTTTTTGAGAGGTTTTCGCTATAGGGCGCCAGACAGACAGAGAGAGACATAGAGACAGAAAGCGAGAAATCACCCCCCAGAGGGGATGGTCACGCCGCAATCCCTTCTCCTCCATTCTCCTCTCGGGATCTTGGGCACGCACGCACACGCGCCCGGCGTGAGTTTTAAGCCACCGGGTCCGGGACGCGAACCGCGGTCGACTACGTGGGAATCCAGCGACATAGCCATTACGCTAACTGCTGGTTCCCAATGTTGCTTATTTTTAAAAATGCCTGTGCTAACATTTATTTAAAGCTTTATCTGTTATTCTCTCACTTTCTCTCTCTCTCTCTCTTTGAATTTTTGCCATAGGGTATGTACATTTAGCAGATGGAGACAGAAAGAGGGAAAGTGAGAAATTACCCCTCATAGGGGATGGCCAGGTCACAATCCCTTCTCTTCCATTCTCCTCAGAATTTGGGGCATGCAGGCACATGTACCCAGTGTGTTTTACAAGCTGCTGGGTCCAGGACTCCAACCACATTATCAGCCATGTGGGATCCAGCTGCCTTAACCACCATATCGCCTACTGGCTCATAATTCTCTTTTTTTTTTTTAACTTAGTGAAAGGAAAGGTTTTCTCTCTTGTAGAAATGTTCCTACAGATACCATTATTATCTTCCATTGGAAAAAAGGTAGACTCTACCTGGAAAAAGGAAGAGTCAGGTTGATTACGTTAAGATTAGATATAGGGAGGACCAGCAGATGGTGGAATGGTTATGTCACTGGACTCCCACATAGTCAACCATGGTTCAAGTCCCAGATTTGGCAATTTAAATCTCATGCTGGGCGCATGCACATGTGTGCCCAAAATCCTGAGAGGAGAGTAGAGGAGAAGGGATTGTGGCATGACCTTCCCCCCAGGGGGTGATTTCTTGCTTTTTGTCTCTCTCTCTCTAGTGAGCACACATGCCCTATAGCGAAAATCTGTCTTTAAAAAAAAAAAAAGATTAGATATTGGGTATGTTTGGATTTAAAATTTACAATGAATTAACAGTTATGTTGTATGCATCACTGAGACCTGTTTTAAAAAGAGTGTTCTGACTTTTAAGCATTAGAATTACCAAATTCTGTCTCCGTATGTGAAATAAAATAGTTGAACCAGTATTTCGAACCAGTATTCATTAGGCCTTTATTCTTCTGACCGGACTTGGGAGAAAATAAGCCAGAGAAAGCTGAGCCCTAGCTTCTGCTGTAATAGATTTGGGCAGAAGTCCTGGTCAGGAACAGGTTCATCACTGATTCTGAAAACAGAATAGGCAGGTAGAAGAAAGTCTTGAGGGTTGAGCCTGGTCAGGCTGGGGCCTAGAGTTGTACCAGACCTCTTTGCTCTGGTGGTGCTATGAAGTCTTCACTAACCATTCATGAGAACAAACCAAACAACTGAAAGCAGGGGCCAAATCCTAGTCTGGGGTGGTGGCCACTGACTCCGCTGCCATTACTGGCCACATTCATCCTCAGAGCTGGCCATTGGGAAGAAGACTGACAGCGAGAGTAGGGCAGCTGAGGCAGTGACACCGCGTCCTGGTTTCCCATGACACCACATGTACAATCTTCTTTCTCTCCTTTTTTTTTTTTTATTTTTTGAGGAGAGATTTTTGCTATAGGGTGCATGTGCTTGCCAGAGAGACAGAGAGAGACAGAGAGACAAAAAGTGAGAAATCACCCTCCAGGGGGGATGGCCACGCCACAATCCCTTCTCCTCCATTCTCCTCTTGGGATTTTGGGCATGCATGCACATGTGCCTGGAATGAGCTGAAGCCAACAGGTCTGGGACTCGAACCATGGTCGACGACGTGGGAGTCCAGCGATATAATCGTTCCAACATCTGTTGGTCCCTTCTTTCTCTGTTTATGCACATTGTTAGGTACTTAATTGGCCAAAAAATGTAGATGGGGCGGGAAAGATTCAGATAAGGCACACGCCATGCTCTGATAAAGTGGCTCATGGTTCCTGGAGAAGCGAGACCTTGGAGTTTGTATGAGGTACAGCCGAAAATGATCCAGGATTTTAAGGGTTGCTTGTACATTTCACTAGGACATTGATAAGTACACACAAAGGAAAGAGATGGCCTGGGGGTGTGGCTGACGCCACGAGGATGCTTATAATTATTCCATGGGAAGCATGTCGGTAGTAATGTGAGGAGTGAGTCAACCGGACTAGTTATTAAATTCTGTCTCCCCTGTGCGATAGGGCTAGTTGAGCCAACATTAATTGGGTTTTCATGCTTCTGTCTGGGCCTCAAGAAAAAGTAATCATGATAATATTTATGTTAGCTATAATAAATAATACTATTAATTAATCTTACTGGTTTGTTTGTTGTTTAGATTTTTGCCACAGGGTGCATTCTTTTGCTTGAGACAGACAGAGAGAGACATAGACAGAGAGAGAGGGAAAGTGAAAAATCAGCCCCTGAGGGATGGCCAGTCATAATACCCTCTCCTACTTTTTTCTTCTTGGAATTTTGGGCACTCATGTACAAGTGTCCTGTGTGTTTTTCAAGCTGCTGGGTCCAGGACTCAAATTGCTGTGGGCATGTGGGGTCCAGCCTCTTCACCACCATGCCACCTGCTGGCCCTAAGATGTTACTCCGATGCCAACAATTCTTTTCATGAACTGGGCCTTTCATCTGTATTGGAACCCAAGGAGGGAGGCAGGCCTCGTGCTCATTTACAGAGGAGGACACGGACTCAGAGAGGCTAATAGCTTGCCCAGACGTACACAGATTCCGGCATTTTCTTTTCCTTTCTTTCTTTCTTTTTTCCTGATACCAAAAGTATCTTTCTCTTCTGTATCATCCTATTTGAGCTTTATTATTTACACCAGAACTGCGAAATACTCGGAATACAAATTAGTAAATAAAAGGAATCTCAGTTCTAGAAAATACATTTAATAAGTTAAAGCAAAAACAAAAGACCTGGAGAGACCCAGAGAGCAAGACAAGCGTAACAGAGTCTGGAGCTATCTAAGGAGCTCCTTTTTCGAGTCATATTCTTGGCTTCCAGTGACCATTTAATAAGTACATCGGCCAAGAAAAACCAGCCAAAGATGTGATGTTTTAAAATATATACAGATAGAGACTTTGTACTGTACAAAGTGCTTATTTAAAGAGATCTATTAACTGATTTGAGAAAGGTCATTAATAACTGTTTATAGCATTTTATTGCTAGTGCTTTATGTCTATAAACACTATCAAAAGTACCTGAGTAGCTAAGTTTCCTAAACAGAAAACCCAGTATAATCCCAATTACTTAGCATCGTTGAGGATATAAGAACTCCCCTTATATCAGAAATAGTATAGTTACTCAAAAGTTAACAAGATATGGCCCTAAAATAGGCAACTTTCAGAATCCAATGATACACGTCATCTTAGTATCTATATAACTGTGTGCAATACATGAGCCTCGTGCTGAGGTGGTCGTGAATATGAGGTGGTCCCTGCACCTCTATTGCCAAAGCTTCAATGACGTGCAGCAGAAGGACAATCTGAGGGTCTTCACTAGTGCCTACAGAAAGGAGTCCAATTACGTTCTGGTACGATTCACCCATTCCTTCCAGAGGAACGGGTGGCCTAGTTCCCAAAGCTGCACAGTAGCATCATCATCAAAGTCACTTTCATCCAAGTTTTATCGTTGTCATCATCATCATCTGGAGGATCCATGTGTAGACTAGATAAAGTCATCATTTCCCACAGAGTATGTCCAAAAGCAAATATGGCTGCCTTGTCGGTAATAATACCATTCTCTTCCAAAGCCTCCTTGGGCCTCCACGGCTCAGGGCCGATGTAACAGGCCTCGGGGTCAGTCACAGTCGTATTTTCATCCAATGGCCAAGAGACTCCTACATCACAAATTTGAATTGTTTCAAAATCTCCTTTAATGACATTTGAGGACTTTATATCTCCATGAAGCAGCTTCTTTTCTTGGTGCAGATACTTTAACCCTCTTGCCACGTTCAAAGCAACTTTTAAAATTATGGCAGCTGAAAAGGATCTCGGCTGTCTTTCTTCCATTCTTCTATTAAGTCATTGAGAGACTTTTCGCCTCCATATTCCATAGCAAGACATAGACTACCATCGCTGGCTTCAGTGAAAACATGATACCCTGCAATGTATGGATGATGAAGTCTTTTTAAAATCTTAGCTTCATCGGTTAGTCTCTTTTGCTACATACTTTGATAATGATCATCGCATATACGATTAATCTTTTTCACAGCTCAAGGAGAAAGAGACAACCCTCTTGGAGATCATTTTTTTAGGTAAACATTTACTCTAGTACCAAAGCCAAGTTTCTGTATGAATGGTGAGGCGGGGATATCTATACATGGAGTCGAACATAATACAGATTTATTTTTTTTAGATAATTTACTTGGTATCTTGAAATTACTGATTCCTTCCATTATAGCAACCACTCGAGGTCCTGTCACGAAAGTCACCACGGAGGTCTCGGCTTGGGGGCACTCACCTCCATCTGCAAAAAGCTGCCCCTTACCAGAGCAGCACGTCCTGGCAGAAAATGACCCAGGTGAAGAGAGGTCGGGGCCTAAGTGGTCCTGCAAACCAGCCTGAGAGGCCTTCAAAAACCCTGCTGCTGCCTCAGCGGCCCAAGCAGCAACACAAGCTTTCTTTTTCTTTTTAAAAATTTTATCAGAGGGTGTGTACACTTGCTAGAGAAAGAAAGAGGGAAGGAAGAACGCATCCCCCAATGGGGTGCGGGCATGCCAAAATCCCTTCTGTTCCATTTCTCCATTCTGTTGGGATTCGGGGTATACATCTACATGCACCTGCTTATTTCTCAAGATGCTGAGCCCAGTATCTAACTACATAGTTGGCCATGCGGGATCTTGCCCCTTGAACCACTAGGCCACATGGCCAACTCTCTGGCACTTTCATGGCATGAAGCCCCTTTAGAAAAAGAGGAAAATTATAATCTTCGTATTTATGTTTCTACGGGGGAGAAGCTATTTCCTGAGTGTACACTGGTAATAACTTGATGCATGACAATGTGGGAATTCAATATCTGCTAGAGAATTCAACAACCCAAGCATTTTACCTTGGGAAAACTGTGTCTGCCCAGGGACACGATCGAAGTGTAGCCACATTTTGGAGGGGAAACAAAGATACTCGATATTTCCCTTTGAAACAGAACCTGCTTTTTAAAAGAAGTAACCGCATGATATTTACTTTACTTTAGGTGTAGGATATTTATTAAGCACGATTTGAATAAAAATGCATCTCTCTATAGGTGTCTGGGCAAACATGCACTCACAAAGAACTTGTTTCAGTTTCATTATTTGTGAAGGTGCTCAAAACTCAAAGTATTTTTGGCTCTGTAGATTCCAAACTAAAGATTCTTTTATCAGATTTATCTGGATAATTACACTAAATTATCCTTCACTCCTTTGTTAGTGGATACCTAGAATGAAGGTGTAAGGAATCAAAGAGAATGTTAAAATTAACTTGCTTTGGGGCCAGCAGGTGGCGTGGTGGTTGGGGCACTGGATTCTCACATGGCCGACCATGGTTCGGGTCCTGGACCTGGCGGTTTGCTTTCTCACTTTCTGTCTCACACTCTCTCTGGTCAACTTAAAAAATAATGATGATAACAATAAATAAAATAAAATAAATAATTATTTTTTAAAAAATTAATTTGCTTCTTCAAAATAATGTTTTCTATTACTGTTCCTCTTCTTTGATATGTGTGGCCCTTGGGAGAACGGGGTTAAGGAAATAATATTTATTTTGTTCTCACTACAACACATACTTTAGCTACTGAATTTTGTGAAGCTTTTTTTTTTTTTTTTTTTTTTTAGTTTTTTTTTTTTTTTGAGAGGTTTTTTTTTTTCGCTATAGGGCGCGTGTGCTCGCCAGACAGACAGAGACATAGAGACAGAAAGCAAGAAATCACCCCCCAGAGGGGATGGTCACGCCGCAATCCCTTCTCCTCCATTCTCCTCTCGGGATCTTGGGCACGCACGTACACGCGCCTGGCATGAGTTTTAAGTCACCGGGTCCGGGACGCGAACCGCAGTCGACTACGTGGGAGTCCAGCCACATAGCCATTACGCTCACTGCTTGTTCCCAAGCGTTTTTTCTTCCTTAGTCTCATGTAGTTCTTGAGAGGCAATTTAGTAGCTGGTTAAAGGCACATTTGTGACATCGAAGTGCCCAGGTTCAAGTCCCAGCTCTGGGACCTTGGATAAGACACAGAATGCCTCTAAGCGTCAGGGTATTCATGGATGATGGCAGGGAAGAAATGAAATAGTATAGGTCAACACTAAACCCAGGGCTTGCCACCTAAACACCGGCTACGACAAAGCCAGGGCCAAGGGGAGGTGAGGGGGCCAGAATTTAAGGTGCAAAGTTTTTTCTCCCCCCCTCCACTCCATTACACCTGTTTTCTTTTTCTTTTTAACTCATTATTAGGGGGCATATGCACTCACCAGACGGAAAGAGAGAAAGCGCCCCAACTCATGGGGTACACTCATGCTACACTCCCTTCTACATTTCTCCAAGCTGTCAGGATTTGGGGCATGCATGCACTGGGTGCTAGACTCCCACATGGCTGACAGCGGTTTGAGTCCTAGACCCGATGGCTTGGTTTCTCACTTTCCCTCCCTCTTTCTCAATCTCTCTCTGGTCAAATGAAGAAATAACAATAAATAAAGTTAAATAAAATAACTCTTTAAAAAAAGAAATCAAACTGATGCATGAGCCTATGATTAAGAAAATATAAACATTTTCAGTAAGGACTGGCTCAATATTC
>NW_006159521.1:6896079-6904122 GCF_000334495.1 Tupaia belangeri chinensis | reverse complement strand
CGGTTTGGCATGGTGCTGGGTCTTGCAGCTCCTGTGGCGGGCATTGTTATTTTTATTTATCTACATTTTTTAGCTTTTTGTCATAGGGTGTATGCATTTGCTGGAGTGAGACAGAGACAGAGAGAGAAGTGAGACATTTACCTCCTGGGGGGATGGTCACACTGCAATCCCTTCTCCTCCATTCTCCTCCTGAGAGTTTGGGCACACGCCCACACATACCTGGCATGATTTTCAAGTTGCCACGTCCAGGACTCAAACTGCTTTCAGCCATGTGGTAGTACAACTCCTTCACCACACCACTTGCTGGCCCTGTGAAAATGTTCTTCTAATTCTCTTACTTATGGGGATCCCCAACTAATAAGTGAGACTTTTCAAAGAAGCAGAAACACGAGCACACGCTGATGTGCAATTTCATTGTCTACACTGTGGTGTCTTGCCTGGCCGACACCACCCACGAATGCTTGCTCAACTATGCTGAACTGGGCCGACGCGGCACCAAACTCCAGGAGAGCATAAAAACTATCTACATATACATGGCCTATTTTCAGAAATTTGGTGGAAAGACAAGTCCAAAGATCAATGTCCAATGGAATTTTCCATAACACTCTTCATGCCACTGAACCAGGTTTGGAATGAATCCGTTTTATTATGAGGCTGTTTTAGAATTTCTGGCCATAAGCTCTTTGGACAAAGCCTCCTTTATTCCCAGTGTCACTTTCTAGCAAGTCGTGTTACGTTAAGGCTCAGTCGTTCGCTCTTTCAACACACCCCAAGGCTGAATTTCCCTCTGTGCACTAGCAGCTATCCCAGAGAGGACATAAACTCTGCCGGGAAGGCTCTTCCCAGTATTGTATGCTTTTTCTGCTCCTTGTGCTTTTCTCATAGTTACTTTTAAAATTCTTGTAGATGGGTAGACACCAATAAATTAATAATAAAAAAATATTATTTAAGAGAATTAGCCTAGGGACCAGCAGATGGCATAATGGTTACATTGCCGGATTCCCTACATGGTCAACTGTGGTTCAAGTCCCGAACCCAGCAGTTTAAAACTCACACTGGGTTCGTGTACATGTGTACCCATGATTCAAAGAGAACGGTAGAGAAGGGATTGTGGTGTGGCCATCCCTCCAGGGAGTGATTTCTCACTTTCTGTCTCTCTGTCTCTCCAGTGAGCACACGCCCTCTATAACAAAAACTTCTTAAAAAAAAAAAAAAAAGAGGGAACCAGCAGTTAGCGTAATGGCTATGTCGCTGGACTCCCACGTAGTCGACCGCGGTTCGCGTCTCGGACCCGGTGGCTTAAATCTCACGCCGGGCGCGTGTGCGTGCGTGCCCAAGATCCCGAGAGGAGAATGGGGGATTGCGGCATGACCATCCCTGCGGGGTGATTTCTCGCTTTCTGTCTCTATGTCTCTGTCTGTCTGGCGAGCACACGCGCCCTATAGCGAAAACCTCTCCCCCTCCCCCAAAAAAAAGAGAGAATTAACCTTCCTAGGAAGATAAATTATAAGCAAAAATAACTGAGGCAATTACTGTTTATTCCAAAACTTATGAAAAATTTATCACTTTTACATCAAAAAGGAAAAAAGGGATTCCCTTAATTCTTTTTAAAAAATAATTATTTTATTTAACTTTATTTATTTATTTACTTATTTTAATTTGACCAAAGAGGGACAGAATAAGAGAGAGAGAGAAAGTGAGAAGGCAAGTTGCCAGGTCCCGGACTCGAACTCTGGTTGGCCATGTGGGAATCCAGCACCCTTAAACACCACACCACCTGCTGGCCCCTAGGGACTTCCTTAATTCTAAAATGTTACTATTGTCAACAACAACAAAAAATCCATAAAGAGTAACATAAATTAGGGTTAGATGGTGGTATGGTGGTTGGGGCAGCTGGATCCCACATGGCCAACTGTGTGGTTCGAGTCTTGGCCTGGTTGGCTTGAGAAACACACCTGGCACACGTGCGTGCCCCAAATCCCAAAAGGAGAATGAAGGAGAAGGGATTGCAGCATGGTCATCCTCTCTGGGGGATGCTTTCTCATTTTCCCTCTCTCTGTTTCTTTCTCTCTGTCTCTCCTGTGAGCACATGTGCCCTACAGCAAATTAAAAAAAAAAAGAATAACATATATTATGTTAGTTAATAACTCAATTTTGTAGTTGGTTATAATAATAATGTCACAAGATCTGAACCCTACTTTTGTTCAATGTAATATTTCTCTTATTTTGATCAAACTTTTAAGAGGTTTTTGCTATAGGGCGTGTGCACTCACCAGAGAGACAGAGAGACTGAAAGCGAGAAATCACCCCCAGGGGGATGGCCACGTCGCAATCCCTTCTCCTCCATTCTCCTCTCAGGATCTTGGGCATGCACGCATGTGTGCCCGGTGTGAGTTTAAGCCACCAGGTCTGGGACTTGAACCACAGTCAACCACATGGGAGTCCAGCGACATAGCCATTATGCCAACTGCTGGTCCCTTGATCAAACATTTTGAAAAATCAAGTGAGTATGATGATGATGAAATGAATGGCAGAATTTAGGTTGAGTCAGTGCAAAACAGGGCATTGTGCTCTCCATTCTTCACTATGACAACAGTGTATGTCTACAAGTGCAGACTATCCTCTTCTATTAAAAAATTTGGGGCCAGCATGGTGGTTAATGTGTTGGACTCCCACATGGTTGACCATGGTTTGAGTCCCGGACCCGGCAGCTGGCTTTCTCACTTTCTCTCTCTCTCTGGTGAGCGTGCATACCCTGTTACAAATTAAAAATAAATTAGTTAATTAAATTAAATTAATGTCTTTAGAAAAAAAGAAAGAAAAATATCCATTAGCTGTTAGAGACCTTGCTACCAATGTTATTTCTCACCTTCCCTGTGTCGATCTTCTCTGAAGAGTGACCCACACTTTGGTGGCATTTCTCCAGCATCCAGTCTTACCCCATAGCAATCTAATAACTAAAAAAATTGCAGAGTTTACCAGTGAACTTCTATCACGACATTTTTCTTAACTTCCTGCAGGACTTCTCACCCTAAACCTTTCTGTCCTGAAGCCTTTCACCTGCACCTTCTCTGACACTGTCCCCGCCCGACATCTGTCTTTTATGGGAACTCTGTTCTGTTTCTGGTCCCTAGGAGTGACCATTTTCTGCGGTTCAATTCTTTGGTACCTTATTATTAGAGATGAACACACCGTGGGATACACTCTCCATGGCTTTCGGCTCCCCACTGTATGACACGGTTGAGAAAATGATCGAGGGCGGGATGTGGTGCTCTTTATCCTCCTGAACTCACCACGGTCTTGGCCCCACCGCTTTCTAGTCTTTTTTTTTTTTTTTACAAATTTCACTTTTAAAAAAATAATTATTTTATTTATTTTTATGTATTTATTATTATTATTTTAATTTGACCAGAGAGAGAGAGAGGGAACATGAGAAGCAAACCTCCAGGTCTTGAACTACACTTGGTCAGGTGGGAGTCTGGCACCCTAACCACCACACCACCTGCTGGCCCCACAAATATCACGTTTGATCTGCATAAGCCCTCGAGCCTTGACCTTTACTGGGTGAGTCTGCTGGCTGGTCTCCTGATGTCTTGCGCATCTTATTCTCGTGACTAATGGCAGCGCAAAGACACTGGTGGGACCGGAACCTAGCTCTGCGGTAAATCACTCTAAAAACAATCCCCCCTGGGGCCAGCAGGTGGCGTGGTGGGTAAGGCGCCACACGACAATCCCTTCTCCTCCATTCTTCTCTCGGGATCTTGGGCACACACGCACATGCGCCTGGCGTGAGTTTAAGCCGCTGGGTCCAGGACTCGAACCGTGGTCGACTACATGGGAGTCCAGTGACATAGCCATTATGCTAACTGCTGGTCCCATGACCGACTGTGGTTTGAATCCTGGACCTGGTAGCTTGCTTTCTCACTCTCCCTGTCTCTCTCTCTCTTCTTTTCTGGCAAAACTCATGAGAAAAAAAATTAATAAAATAATAAAATAAATAATTCTTTAAAAAAAAAAAATCCCCGGGTCCAGCAGATAACATAGCAGTTACGTTGCTGTACTCCCACATAGCTGATTGCAGTTTGAGTCCCCAGCCTGAGGCCTTGAAACTCAGGCTGGACACGTGTTTGTGTGCCCAAGATCCCAGGAGGAGAATGGAGGAGAAGGGATCTCCTTGAGGGATGATTTCTCACTTTCCTTCTCACTGACTCTTTCTGTTTCTCTCTGGCAAGTGCGCATACCATATGACAGAAACCTAAAAGAAAAATTAATCCATGAGCCAGCCCTCAGCCTGGTGGTTAAATGAGCTGGATCCCATGTGGCCGACCTCGTGGCTCAAGTCCCAGACCTTGCAGCTGGAGAAACATGCTGATGTGTGTGTGCATGTGCCCAAAATCCGGCAAGGAGGGGGAAAGGAGGAGAAGGGATTGTGGTGTGACCATTCCCCATGTGGGATGCTTTCTCACCAACCCCCTCATTTCTCTTCTGTGAGCACATACGTCCTCTGGAAAAAAAAAAAATTGTGACAAACCATGGCTTTTTAGTAATGCAAGGGGAAAAATCCATTTCCTGTAATTAGTTACAATCAAAACAATTCTGGGAAGACGAATATTGCATTACCATTTAGTCTATAGAAATAGCAAAAGGGTTGGAAAGGAACTAAGATAGGCTTAAATCATTGTACACTCAATTTTGTCCTTTCAGGATTCAAAACAAATCGCCTACAAAGAATAAAAGGGCCAGAAGTGGCAAGTCATGGACCTGACTCAAGACCATTTTGAAATCTCAGCGCATATGAAGGAATGCATGTCTTGAAAGAAAGACGATGATTTGCCTTGTCATTAAATATTCCTTTTAAAAATTGGGTTTTTAACTCACGCTGGGCACATGTGGGTGTGTGCCCAAGATCCTGAGAAGAGAATGAAGGAGGAGGGATTGTGGGGTGACCATCCCCCCCGGGGGGTAATTTCTCGCTTTCTGTCTCTCTATCTCTGTCTTTCTGGTGAGCACACGTACCCTATAGCAAAAACCTCTCAAAAACAACAAAAAAAAATATGAGTTTTTAGGGATAAGCAGATGGCATAATGGATAGTTACATTGCTGGACTCCCATATAGTCGACTGTGGTTCAGACCCAGTGGCTTAAAATGCATGCCGGGTACCTGTGCATGCGTGGCCAAAATCCCAAAAGGAGATTGGAGGAGAAGGGATTACAGCATGACCATCCCCCTCTGTGTGTAGGGTGATTTCTTGTTTTCTGTCTCTCTGTCTCTCTGATAAGCACATGCACCCTATAGCAAAAATCTCTCTGGAAAGAAAAAAAAAAAGAAAAAAAATTGGGGTTTCATTTATGCTAATTGATATTTTTAAAATAATTATTTAACTTTATTTTAAAATTTATTTTAATTTGAACAGAGAGAAGGAGAGAGAGAAAAAACTGAGAAAGCAAGCTGTCAGGTCCAAAACCTGAACTGTGGTCAGCCATGTGGGAGTCCAGCGCTCTTAACTACCACACCACCTGCCAACCCCAATTAATAAGATTTTTAAAAAGGAAATTAAAGTCAGCTTAGATAGACAGATGCATACAAGGCCAGCGAGTGGGGTGGAGGTTGGAGCAGCTGGATCCTATGTGGCCAACTCTGAGGTTCGAATCCCAGACCTAGTGGCTTGGAGTGTGCATTGTGTGCATGCTCAGGGTACCAAGAAGGGAATGGAGAGGGGACTGTCGTGTGGCCATCTCTTCTTTAATCTACCGGGTCCCAGACTTGAACTGCAGTTGGCCATGTGGGAATCCAGGGACATAACCATTACACCATCTGCTGGTCCCATCAGAAGTAGCAAGAAGGAGTTTCCTCTGTTTTCCAGGGGCTTTACCTGAGAAATATAAGGATAGGGTTATATCCCAGGGAGTCAGGAAGGTTGCCCTGAGGTTCTGACTAAGAGGAATGAGTGGCGGGATGAAACTGGGACCAGGGAGCGGGCAGGGTAGCAGACCCGGGGGCTGTCACCTGTTCATCTGAAGTGCCTGCACTATGCCCTGGAAGGCAGCCCAGCGTGGACCGGTAAGGGACATTCTGAACCTTTCTCTGGACCCTTGGAGTTCAGTTCTGGGTTTGCGTGTCTACTTTCTACTAACGTCTGCACACTCTTCCAGACATGGTGGAAAGTGACATAGGTTTCAAATGTATTTTATCTTAATTTGTTATAGGGCAAGCGTGCTTGCCGGAGAGAGACAGAGAGAGTGAAAGTGAGAAATCACCCCCCAGGGGGAATGGTCACCGAAATCCCTTCTCCTTCAGGTGGAGGACTCCAACTCCACAGTCAGCCATGTGGGATCCAGCCGCCTTAACCACACCACCACTGGCTGGCCTGTTTTAAATATATTTTAAGTGGCAGAGAATCACCGGGAAACCCAGTGACACTGTGATCACCATAGGACTCTATTCAATGTGAGGGGACTTTAATAAGTTCATGGGAAAATGGAATCAAAGTACAAGTTTATTTTGGTTCCAGAATATATATATATATTTTTTTGGAGAGGTTTTTGCTATAAGGTACGTGCGCTCGCCAGAAAGACAGAGAGAGATAGAGAGACAGAAAGTGAGAAATCACCCCCCCAGGGGAGATGGCCATGCCACAATCCCTTCTCCTCCATTCATTCTCCTCTCAGGATCTGGGGCATGCACGCACTCACGCCCTGCGTGACTTTAAGCCACTGGGTCCGGGATTCGAACCGCGGTCGACTACATGGGAGTCCAGCGACATAGCCATTACGCTAACTGCTGGTCCCCAGAGTATTTTTTTTAAATACATATTTTCTACAATTTTTGGAAATCTGTGTATTGAGTACCTACATTCCATGTACAGGGCAGTGAGAATCCAAAGAGAATAGGGAATAATCACTGAGCTTTTACTGAGCAGAAGCTCCTCGGACGTCTTTCTCCACATCACGGCCCCCTAGGCCAGTCATCTGGTCACAAGGGCAGTTTGACAGGCGTCTGTGATTTGATTAAAGTGCGACAGGGTGTAAATTCTTGAGGGCAGAGAGCGGTGTCTCGCTCCTGCACCCTCGTGTATCAGAGCTGTGCAGTTTCCCAGAGCACTTGTCAGGCGTCCAGCACCCGTTACGGGATGAATGGATGTCACAGACGCAGTAGCCCTTGGTGCGTGCACGCGCGCGCGTGTGTGCCGGGGGAGGTGTGTGGATACAATCTCGGTTTGTCGGTGGGAGAACAGCACAGCATACCCGAGACCTCACGCAAATAACAGCCGAGCAAGGATTCCCGCAGCTCAGCCGGACTCCCAGTCCGCCTTCTTCCTACCATGCCCGGCTCCTGCCCCGGGCTTTGGAGGGGCCCAGGCCGGTGGGGGAGACCGACAGGGGCCCCTGGACCGGGTAAGTGCTGGCGTCCGCCGAAGAGGTGTGCGCCAGAGGCAGCGCGGCCGGCAAAGGTGGGGACCCCGACTCGCCGAAATCCCGCCCACCGAGAAGCAAAAAGACGAGCGGATCGGCTTGGGCTGCGCGTCCCGCAGAGAATCCGAAATTGAGAGGGAGGTGGAAAGGGGCGCCCTGGAGGGCGGGAGGGTTGTGAGCCGTTCTTGCTGGCGTCGTGTCAGTCGCGGTGAGACGCGGTCCTGGGTCCCGGCAGCGGGTGGCAGGGGGGTCGTAGGGGGAGGTTTGTTCGTCCGCACAGGTGGGGCGCCGGCGTGCCCCTGGGGACCAGCCCGCGGCCCCACTGGGATAACTTCTCCCCGGCTGGAGCGGCGGTGGCCAATAACTGCCCTTCCGGAAGGGGGCTTAGGAAACAAGCGACCTGGGGCTCTGCAGAGAGCTGCAGTGCAACACCAAGGCTGTCTGCCCATCAGACCCCATCTCGAGTCCTCTCGAAGCCGACCAGCCCCACACCAGGATTTATTTCCCAGCAAGCGAAATCCCCGCCTGCCAACTCCGAGGCGCTGGGATGCGAGCTCTGTGGGAAACAGCAGCGACGAGCAGAGGCTATTTTGGGTGTGGGAACGAGGAGGGAGGAGGGGCGGCGCCGCC
>NW_006159521.1:6890462-6895859 GCF_000334495.1 Tupaia belangeri chinensis | reverse complement strand
CTGGGCGGCGGGAGCTCCCTGGGACGGCCGGTGACCTTGGGGCTGCCCCGCGGGGGATAGGCGTGGGGGACAGAGCGCGCGGCGCGTGGCCCATGTGACGGGCTGCGGGAGAGAGGGTTAACTGCATGCTGACGCGGAGGGACGAAGTTGGGCACAGAGTGCAACTCGCGTTGCATTTTCACGGGGGTGGATGCTAGCAAACCCACAGAAGCCCCAGGGAATGTTTGGGGGAGCTGGGGTGGTGCAGATGGCCAAGGCTAGGGGGAGTCAGGCATTCCCACCACTCAGAGCGAGTGACCTTGGGCAGGTTAGCCATTCTGCTCCCCCACCCCTTATGTTTTTCTCATTTTTAAAAGGAGAGGCTCAGTTCTTTGCAGTTCCACAATGGTGTCGTGATCCTGTAATCCGAGAAAGGTCCCCAAGTATGGTTCTGCAGGTACCGAATATATAAGGCTTTACACCCTATTTCTTATCCAAGGGGTTTCCAGTAACTGGCGCCCAAAGTGGCAAGAAATGTTACGGTTTATGGGAGAGTATGGAGAGAGCAGTTGGTGATCCGGAGAGTTGCTTCTTAAAATTCCCCGGGTTAAAACCCTTTAGGTGCCCTAAAGACATGATCAGAATCAGGACTAATGCTCTTCAGTTCTTTCCTGTAGTTAACCTAACAGGAAACTATATTTGAACAGACAGAATCAAAACCTAATAGTGTCAGGCAGTAGCAAATGAAGTGAGTCATTTCTTCCATGTGCACGAGATTGTGTGTGTGTGTGTGTGTGTGTGTGTGTGCGTGTGCGCGCGCGCTTGCGTGTGTGCCCAACTGCACTCCTGCCCTCATCTTAGTCTCTGTATGTCTCTGTTAGAAATTATTTCATAAGAGTAACAAGCAATAATGCTGGATGATTTAAACCCAAAGCCGTGCAACTCTCCGAGAAGCAGGGGCCAACATTTGCTGCTTGCTCTTTAAATAAGAGTTAGGTTTGTGAGAGTAAATATGTTCTTTATTGAGAACCACCCCTAAGACTTGCACATTGTATCTGCCTTCAGCGCCTGTCACAGAGTGTGTGTGTGTGTGTGTGTGTGTGTGTGTGCGCATGTGTGCGTGTGTGTTTCTAGACCTAGTAGGCTCTGCCATTTCTATTTTTAGCATCGGACAGAACTCAAAAAGACACTCAGCCTCTTTCCATATTCTCAGTCCACAAACTTTCCTCTTCCGTGGAGGGGTAAGAGAGGCAGTGTCCCCTCACAGGTCCCTCAGGTTGTCCCTTCTGGCTTTCTGCTTCAAGGCTGCCCTCATTATTCATTCGAATCTGATTTCATTTGTATAAAATTGTGGGTTGGGGAGACAAAGTTTTCAGTGTTAATAGTAAGCTTCTGCAAGCTTGTTTACCTGCGGGCTTAATCATCTTTAATGGTTAACATGTTAGACATCTGATAGCGTACAGGCAGAAAATCCTTGCTGCCCAGGAATTCAGCCACAAAGCCCTGAGCCCCTTTAACGAGCCACACCTCCGTGTGCCTGGAAGCCTCATAAGCAAACTCTTCAGCTTCCCCTGTGCAGGCCAGCGAGCTGCGCGACTCCAGCCCGCGTTCAGTGTTCTGTGCACGCATCCTGCAGCCATCCTCCTGCATTTCCACTTTGCTATAGCAGAGCCCATCTCCTCTCCCTCCAGAGCCAGAGTGAACAGTTTCCCTCAGAACAGAGTGTCTTCCCCCTTCTCATCAGAGCAGGGGTGCTCTTCCCCTCGACCTTTTCTTTTTTAGGTTTTTGTCATAAGGCGTGCACACACAGTGGAGAGAAAGAAACAGACAGAGACAAAGAGAGGGAAAGTGAGAAATCACCTCCCAGGGGGCACAGCCGTGCCTCTTCTCAGAACTTTGGACACACACATACACACCTAGCATGAGTTTCAAGCCACTGGGTCAGGGACTTGAACCACAGTTGACCATGTGGGTATCCATCACCTTACTCACCATGCCACCAGCTGACCCATCCCCCTTGATCCTGGATGCCACCTCCAAACCAGTAATCCATCACCAGCCTAGTCTCTTCTTAGAAGGTAGCACAGTCTGGGGGACCAGTAGTTAGTGTAATGGCTATGTCGCTGGACTCCCACGTAGTCAACCGCGGTTCGCGTCCCGGACCCGGTGGCTTAGAACTCACGCCGGGCGCATGTGCATGCGTGCCCAAGATCCCGAGAGGAGAATGGAGGAGAAGGGATTGTGGTGTGACCATCCCCCCTGGGGGGTGATTTCTCGCTTTCTGTCTCTATGTCTCTCTCTGTCTGTCTGGTGAGCACAGGCGCCTTATAGCGAAAATCTCTCTCTCAAAAAAAAGAATTATTTATTTATTTAATTCCATTGTTATTATTATTGTTATTTTTAATTTGACCAGAGAGAGACAGAGAGAAAGAGGGAAAACAAGAAAGCAAGTTGCCAGGTCTGGGACTCGAACCGTCAGTGGCCATGTCGAAATCCAGCACCTTTATCCACCATGCTACTTGCTGGTTTCTCTAACTCTTTTTTATCTTTTAGCCTAGAGCTTTCCAACTGGTGGCTTCTTAGAATCACCTGGAACACTTTAAAAAAATGTGACTCTTTAGAGTCTTTTAAATATAATACCATATTAGAAATTGGGGGGGGGGAGGGAGACCCCCCCATCCTTATTTTAAAAACAGACCATAGGGACTGACAGGTGGCATGGTGAGTAAGGCGCTGGATTCCCACATGACTTACCACAGTTCAAGTCCCAGACCAGGTGGCTTGAATCTCACGCCAGGTGCGTGTGCACACAGGCCCAAAATCCCAAGAAGAGAATGGAGGAGAAGGGATTGCAGCGTGGCCATGCCCCACAGGAGATGCTTTCTCACTTTTTCTCTGTCTCTTTCTGTGTCTCTGGCAAGCACGTGTGCCCTATAACAAAAATCTCTCTCTTTTTAAAGAATTTTTTATTTTATCTGTTTTATTATTATTCTTCAATGTAGCCAGAGAGAGACAGAGAAAGGGGGGGAGAGTGAAAAAGCAAGCTACCAGGTCTGGGACTTCAACTGGGGTCAGCCATGTGGGAGTCTGGTGTCTTAATCACAGTGCTACCTGCCAGCCCAAAAAAATCTCTCTTAAAAATGAAACAGAACAAAACAGACCATAAAAGAGAAGGGGCGGAGAGGATGCGAAGAGAAAACAGAGCTCCCTGAATGATTTGGATGTACAACCAGGTCTGGGAATCACCTCATTTGAAGCTTCAAAATTAATAAAAATGGCGAGCACCATTGGCTCACTTCTCGGCTTTGTCTCTTGCCAATGATGGGTTTATGTTGAGGTCTTTTAATTCATTGACCTCGAAGTTCCTCAACACCACATCCTAGGGACTCATTCCTTCTTTACTTCAACCACTGACATCTGGGACTTCCTTGGTCCTGGAAATTTTCCCACCTCGAAAACCTGGTACTTGGACTTCAGTCTATTTAGCAGGTTCTCTGCACCAACTGCACCTGGGTTGAACCCTCGCTGCGGACTGTGGTCCCTCTTGAGGGCTTGCTTTTCCAATCTTTCAGCCCTTTAGGGCTCCATTTCTTCCCTCGGAGTGTATAGGTTGCCAGCCGCTTCGGTTCTCCTGGAATCCTAGAATCATTTGTTGGGCTTTTCATCTTCCAGTTCTCAATCCAAAATCACCCTCATTATCTGTCGTGAATTTTCTTCCAGCTCCCAAATTATCCAGGAGAAAATCATGAAGACCTTCGGACTGGTTCCATTGCAGTTTTAGGCTGGCTGAAAATGCACATTGTTGTATAAATTTCTGCTCCACTCTCCTCACGACTCTCAACCCTTTTCTCGACCTCTTTTTGTCCTTTCCTCCCTCTTTCTCAAAGGAAGAACATGTCAACAAGTCCCTTCCCAAGATCAAGCCGCATGCACTCCTTGCTCTCTGAACCTCACCCCGTCCTTGCCCCCTCTGGGCCATCGCTGTGCTTTTTACTCTCTTTCTTCACTTCCTTTGTTCCCTCCTTGCTTGGCTCCAGTCCTCATTCCACCAGATATCCATATCCAGGTCATCCTTCTCAGAAGAAAGTGTGCTAGAGGCCCTGCTCTGTCCTCTAGCACATCCTGTGGTGGGGGGAATATTTTATTTAGTATTTTTTTGCCATAGGGCATGTGAGAGTGCCAGAGAGTGCCAGAGAAAGGGAAAGGGAGAAATCCCCTCCCCAGGGGGGATGGCCACACCACACTCCCTTCTCTATTCTTCTCTCTGCATTTTGGGCATGCATGCATACATGTGCACATGTGCCTGGTGTGATTTTCAAGCCGATGAATCCAAGACTCAAACCATGGTCGGCCATGTGGAATCCAGCACCTTACCCACCATGCCACCTGCTGGCTCAGGCATATGCACTCAGCAGGGAGAGAGGTGGGATGGGGGAAGAGGGAGAAAGTACCCTCCAATGGAGTGTAGTCATGACACAATCCCTTCTCCCCCATGTCTTTGTCCTGCTGGGATTTGGAGCACGCATGCACACGTGTCCAGTATGTTTTTCAGGCTCCCGGGACCAGAATTCAAACCATGGTCCTCATGTGGGATCTAGCTTCCTTAATTATTAGAGCATAGGACTGGCCTTACAAGTATTAACTTTTTAGCACACTTGCCTTATCTTTGTCACTCTATCACATTCTCTGTCTCTTTTTGTATCTACCTATCTGTATGTACATATGCATGTAGATATATGCACACACACACATATACTTGTACACATGTGCACACACGTGTGCACACACAACATGCACATACACACATACATATACACAGCCACAGACACACACATGCACATATATATACATATGCACACATACATATTACATACACATGCATATGTTATGATTTTTCCTGACTGGTTCCAGAGGAAGTTGTAGACACACCTTTGTCTCCTTCAATACCTAAGTGTGTGTATTTCCTTTTTAAAAAGGGCATTTTCTTGCACAAGTGTCAAAACCAGGAAATGAACATTGATAAAGTACTATTATCTAAGCTACAGACTTTATTCAAGTGTAACCAATTGTCCTAATGACGCAGAGGTTCTGGGTGATTGGACCCAACACTTCTGCAGGTTCTTGTCCGACACTCACAAGAATTAGAAACGTAGACCGATGGAGAGGACAGGAAGCGGAGTCAATGGGAAAGAGCCAAAGGTTCCCGCTCCGTGGAAGGGGGTCGCCCCCAGGGGCAGGTGTAGCCCAGTTATATGGGCCCTGGCTAAAGCCAAGCAAGCAAACAAAAACCCACACACACAACAACTATGTGAAAACTATTTTTGTGTGAGATGGGGGGAAAGACTACCGGGGGAAAAAAAAAATATATATATATTTTTTTTATATATATATATATTTTATATATATATATATATTTTT
>NW_006159521.1:6852012-6877825 GCF_000334495.1 Tupaia belangeri chinensis | reverse complement strand
TTTATTTTATATATATATATATTTTTTTTTTCTTTTTTTGTCAGCAGTCTTTATTGGAGTACCTCCCTTTATTGGCACAAGAGTTTAAGTTCCAGATTAACCATGCCTTGGCTTTATTTTCACAATGGACTCTTTTGTTCAAACTCCTTTGGAATGAGTCACTTATTTATGAATATGTCCTCCCACATGAAAACCACTTCCCAGTCCTTTAAGAGACACCAGTGCAGGTGTTTTGGGCAGCCAGGGGGTTTTAGGCTAGTCGTCCTTGATTGGACAGTGTTCCCAGGACTACAGCTAATTGGTCTATTTCTAGCCTAGTCAGTAAGTAGTCATAACATATAAAAGAAGACTATATTGCTCAAGGTCCTTCCTCCCCTGCTCTCTAGACAAAGAGAGATTACACTCTTGGTTTGGAATGTAGTAATAGTATGAAAAATGCTAGCTTCAGTTGTCATCTCAAGCAGGCTGCAAGTGGCTTTCTGTATAAGCAAGTAGGGTGAATAATTGATTCCTAGTGAGAGCAGCAAAGGATTTTTATTAAAGTCTTGACTATAGTGACTCCATCTTGTTTTGTATTCTCCGTTCTGTGGCCCCCAACCCTGCCTACCTAACCAGAGGTCTTACTCCTGTCTCACTAATAATGTCCTTTAGAACAAAAGAGGAAAAAGAGATCTTTTTTAAAAAAAAGTCTTTTCTTGTCCAGGATCCAGTCCAGGATCTTGTGTTGTATTGGCTGGCATGCCTCTTTCCTTTCCTGTAACCTGGGACAGGTCCCACATATTCTCTTTCATGACCTTGATTGATACCTTTGAAGGCTGCAGGTCGGTTGTTTTGTAGGATGCCCTTGAACTTTGGCCTGGTGGATGTATCTCTGGGTAGTGCTGCTGTGGCCTCCTCCATGCAGTTCCCCATGGTTTTAGGCTGCCGTCCCACTCTGTCGCCAGCGCTGGACACTTGGAGACATTTGGAGGCACTTCTCTTCCTCACACTTCCACAGGCAGGTGGCTCCATGTGTTGAGGTGCTCCTGCATGGTCCGTTCCTCCTGTCTCCTATTTCTTTCTATTCTTTTTTTTTTTTTTTTAAGAGATTTTTGCTCTAGGCTGTGTGCGTTCATTGGAGAGACAGAGAGAGGCAGAGAGAGAGTGAGAAATCACCCCCCTTCAGAGAGGATGGCCACGCCACAATCCCTTCTCCTCCATTCTCCTCCTGGGATTTTGGGCATGCACACACACATGCCAAGTGTGAGTTTCAAGCTGCCAGGTCTGGGACTGGAACTGTGGTCGGCCACATGGGAGTCCAGCACCTTAACCACTGTGTTACCTGCTGGCCCCTGTCTCCTATTTCTGCACACTGGCTCCGGTCATGGTTCCAGCCTCATTTTCCCTTGCTTGCCAACAGAAACCCATGTGTCTCGCCGTTTTCACTAGTCGGCATTTTCTCTGCTTTTGTCCTCTGTCCCTTACTCAGGCTGCCCCGCGTTCCCTTAGCCAACCCCTCTGAGTATCTGTCTCCATGGCCAGGCCTCACAGGCTCTTCCTGATGACCCAGTTCAAGCCGATCTGTCTTCTCCCCAGCCGCTACCTTTCCTGTGGGACTTCCCAGCCTGTCTCTGGTGCGGTGACTTATTAGTGTGATTTCCCAGTTGCACTGAAGCTCCCCCAGTGCGGGGGCTGTGTCTCGTTCAAATACTGGAGAGGCTCAATGAGCGTGTGTCGACTGGACTGAGATATCGAAGTCATTAAGCAAGTGCACAGGATGGCCACAGAGCTGCCTGCGAGCATCTGGCACGAGATAGTGGATATGAGACCCAGGCCTGACCAGGAGGTGGGTGGGCGTCGGTTCGAAATAGGATCTTTAAGAAAAGCGGAGGATAATTCGAGAATTATTTCCATGTTGTAAGTGGGATAAATGATTCTTTTTCTTAATGACATCTTAACTTTATGAATATATGAGGGCAAAGAAAAACATATATATATATATATATTTTTTTTTTTAAAAGCCATGATATATATGTGTAATTGTTATCAGGTGTGTGTGCTCACTGAAGACAGAGAGAGAAGGAAGGTGAGAAAGCACCCCTGCGGGGGTGCTTAGGCTGCAGTCCCTTCTCACTCAGAATTTTGGACATGCACGTACATGCTCCCTGTGTGTTTTTCAAGCTGCTGGGTTGGGACTTGAACCATGCAGTTGGCCACGTGGAATCCAGCTACCTTAACCTTCATGCCATCTGCTGGCCCACGAAAAACATTTGACTAAAAAATGAAAGAGAAGAGAAACCTAAAATAGCATACTTCAAATGGCTCATCTACAAGCAGGTGGTGGGGAGGTTAAGTACTGGATCCCATGTGGTTCATTGCACAGTTCAGTTATAGACTTGTTGGCTCAAAAACACACCGGGCTTGCGCGCGCGTGCACACGCGGGTGTGTGTGTGTGTGTGTGTGCGCGCGCGTGCATGCCCAAAATCCCAACAGGAGAATGGAGGAGAAGAGATTGTGGCATGGCCATCCCCCTGGGCGTTGATTTCTCACTTTTGCCCCTCCCTCTTTCTCTTTGTCTCTCTTGAGTGCTGTAGGGAATGTGCCCTATAGCAAAATTTAAAAAAATAAAAAAGAAGAAAGGAAAAGTGAAACTGGCCCATCTAGTTCCTCACACTCACACTGAGCAGCTGAATGTGCTGAGTGGTATCTTGGGCTAACTTCCTCTCTTTAGCACCCAGAGTGCCTCTTATGGCCCTGGCTGTTGGACCCCTCTCTTCTCCCTCTTCTCTGCCCTCTATGTCCTGTTTTATTACTTTGTTTAAAGAATTGTCTATTTAATTTTGTTCATTGCCATTCTTTTTTTAAAAAATCATTTATTTATTCAATTTTATTTGTTATTATTTTTTTTCTTTTCTTTTTTTTTTTTTTTTTTTTTTTGAGAGATTTTCACTGTAGGGCGCGTGCGCTTGCCAGACAGACAGAGAGAGGCATAGAGACAGAAAGCGAGAAATCACCCCCCCGGGGGGATGGTCACGCCGCAATCCCTTCTCCTCCATTCTCCTCTCGGGATCTTGGGCACGCACGCACACACGCCCGGCGTGAGTTCTAAGCCACCGGGTCTGGGACACGAACCGCGGTTGACTACGTGGGAGTCCAGCGACATAGCCATTACGCTAACTGCTGGTTCCCTTATTATTTTTTAATTTGACCAGAGAGAGACAGAGAGAAAGAGAAAGTGAGAAAGCAAACCGCCAGGTCCAGGACTTGAACTGGGGTCAGCCATGTGGGAATCCAGTGTCTCAACTACCACACCAGCTGCTGGCTCCTATCTCCATTATTTCTTAATTTGACCAGAGAAAGAGAGGGAAAGTGAGAAAGCAAGTCACCCGGTCTGGGACTCAAACTGTGGTTGGCCATGTGGGAGTCCAATGCCTTAACTACCATGCCACCTACAGGCCCCTTCCATGCCCTGTTTCCCCTTTCCCCCTTATTTCACTCAGTCTATTTCTTTTTCCTAATAACTTTTCTATTTTCTTCTTCCTCCCTATAACTTTGGTCTTATTTTTTTTTACTTATTGGAGGTGTGTCTTTTAGACTGTGTTGTGGTCTTCCTGCCTCAGTTTCCCGAGTAGCAGGGACTGTAGGCATGTGCTACCATGCTTGACACTTTAGGGTGGGCTTGGCATGGGGCCTAGGCCTCCTGTGTGGCTTCTCCTGGCAATTGGCAGCGTCTGCAGTGTGCACTGCTGCAGGCCTTACTGTGGTTCAGGTTCTATGAGTTTTTAATAGAAAAATCAGATGATTTTGGAAGAAAAGAGAAAACTCGATTACACTTCCTACTAGGTGGTCTGTTGTTGGTTCTTTTCTGTGGCTCAGTGGTTCCTGGTATTTTTAAAATGTAGTTTCCCTGATAATGAAGTCGTTTATCCGAACGTGATTGTCTCTGGTACACTGGGAGAATTAAGTGCTGGCCGACAAGCATCCCAGGACTGGCATTGTCAGTCTCTGCTGAAGCCGGGCTGGGGTATGGGGTCAGGAACCAGAGGGGAGGGTGGTGAGTTGCTGGGGCTCTCGGGAGCTGCAGGGGTCCTTCCTCAAGGTGAACCTGCACTTGCAGAGGCGGGGCAGCCTCCCCGCCTTGAGAAGGCTTTTGTGGAGATGACATCCTCTCTCCGTGAAGTCGCTACAGAACTGAAGGAGTGTCTGCTGCGGGAGCTGAGTGTGGCTTCAATAAAAAGCATGTTTACGTGGGAGAGAATGTGCGGGGGTTGCTCTCGCATTATGGAATTCTTAAAATTGTTTAACCGGGAAGATGTTATTCAGAAACCCCTGGGGCCTTCAGCTTGTTTTCTGTTTATTTCAGATTTCTTTTATTTTTTTTCTCCTTTTTTAATTATCCCTGGAAGAGCTCTACAGCCCTCCCCTGCTCTCTCTAAAATAGTCACAAAATTAATGTGCCCAACTCAAGTCCTTATTCAAAATAAGAGTTCCCCTTAGACTCCCGTGTTGAGCACTGAGCCCAGCTCCCTAGCTGTAGATGAGGAAAAGGCCCGGGGTGGCCGCTGGCTCATTCTTCCGAGCCCAGATCTTTAGCTTTGCAGCCAGAGTTTCACACGGGGTAGCACTCTGTCACCACTCGCATGCCGTCTGCCTGAGTCCAGAGTCGTGTCTTCGCTCCTCTACGTCTGGGAGTGCAGGTAGAGTTTAGTAGGTAAAGAGTTTACGCTGCCCTTTAATAATATTTTCTCTGTTCTATCTGTTGCATTTGGCATATTCCCTTCTTAACATTTGGGGATGTTTCTTCTCTAATGCTAGAAAGAAAAGTTGCCACAGAGAGCTTTCGATCAGAACAAAACGTGATATTAAGACACTTCCTTGGTGTGGGTGCGGGCACGCCAAGTGCCAGCCGGCTGCTGCGGGGTGACCCGGTACATGCAGTCTGCCACGCTCACAGCTGGAGGCCACCTTGAGTCTGCCATCGATACGCCATTTGGGCAGAGCAACTCAATAATGAAAACGATGGGCCTTTCCAAATGAGAAAAAAAAGGCAAACACGCAAATATTCTGGAGTGCCTGTGAAGAGGTTCTGTGCTAGGCTTCCCGGGGGTTACAGATTCATGTAGAATGTGGTCCCTGCTGCCCAAAGCCACTCAGCTGAGAAGACATAATCCATGAAAAGTTCCAATAACAATAGGAGATTTAAATAGCATTTCAAAATAGCTGTTATTAATAAATGAGAACAAGAACCAATCTGTTTTTGCAAGGGTTTGCCTAAGAATGTTAATATTATTCTAAGCTGTGCAGAATGGATTAAAGCAATAGGCAAGACCATTTTCTTGGGTCCTAGGGGTCCACTTGTCAATCAGCCTGGACCTGGCAGAGGCCACCTATATATGCCAGATGCACTGGATTCCCTTTAGTTATGTAGTAATTACTGCACTGGCTGGAAGGCCACCATCAGTGTTTGTTTTTTTTTGTTTTTTGTTTTTTTGTTTTTTCTTAAGAGAGACTTTGGCTATAGGATGCATGTACTTGCTGGAGAGACAGGGAGACAGAAAGTGAGAAATCACCCCCAAGGGGGGATGGCCATGCTGCAATCCCCTCTCCTCCATTCGCCTCTCGAGGTTTTGGGCACGCATACACACCCGGCGTGAGTTTCAAGTCTCTGGGTCTGGGATTTGAACTGCTTTCAGCCATGTGGGAATCCAGCAATGCAACTATTACACCATTTGCCGGTGTAAAGTTTATTATTTTTTTATGCTTATGTATTTCATGAGTGAGAGAGACAGAGAGCTTGCATCCCTAATAAGGCTTTAACAACATGATCCATTCCCCTAGTTTCTGCCAACCCAGTTCATGGCTACTCACATGTCCAGCATATTCAGGGAGGTCCCAAGACATGAACCAAGAACCTTTTCACGTAGGTCAGCCTCGCAGAGCATCGCATTTACTGCTGCACCACTAAGTTCGTCTGTGTGGGTCAGAAACACAGTTCTCCCTCACCTTTCTCCCTATGGCAGGATTCCCTTTGTGAATGTGATAGGGTGGAGGGAAATAGCACACAGGCTTTGCCGGGGAGCATCAACAGGCTTTGCCGGGGAGCATCAAGGCATTTCACAAAGGGCATTGGAAATAGCTGTCCTCGGACACAATGAAGGGCGGCACACTGTCCCTGGAGACTGCGCTGGTGGCCCCTGGGAGCCACTGGGCCTGTGCTGTGTGTCTGATGCCCTGTGTGCAGGCAATCTGGTCTTCCATCACAGTTTTGATGAGCGCACTGGGCCTGGGCCCCATGTAACCAGAGAAGGAGATGAGGGTAAAAGTGACAGAAACCTTGGAACCAGCAGATGGTGTAATGGTTTCATCACTGGACTCCCATGTAGTCAACTGTGGTTCAAGTCTCAGACCTGGCAGCTTAAAGTTCACACCAGGCACGTGTGCATACATCCCAAAAACCCCAAGAGGAGAATGAAGGAGAAAGGATTGTGTCATGACCACCCCCCCTTGGGAGGTGATTTCTTGCTTTCTGTCTCTTTGTCTCTGGTGACTGCATGTGCTCTATGACAAAAATCTCTCCCCTCACAAAACAAACAAACAAACAAACAAAAAAACAAACAAAAAAAAGAAAACAAAACAAAAGAAAAAACAATGATAGTAATCTTGTTTTAACCAAGCTACACAGACTTTCAAACCCAGAATCAGGCTTGTTTCTTGGTTCTGATAGCTGTAAACAAGCTGTTTCTATATTTTTTGGCTGTTGTTCATTAGTTCATTCAAAAAATATTTGTTTAAATTTTGACATAGGGCCAATCGCATAGCCTACTAGTTGAAGGAGGTGACCATGGTTTGAGTCATGGCCTTAGTGACTTAAAAACACTCTGGGGTATGGGGGACCAACAGATGGTGTAATGGTTATGTTGCTGGACTCCCACGTAGTTGACTGTGGGTTCGAGTCCCGGACCTGGTGGCTTAAACTCATGCCAGGTGCGTGTGTGTGCATGCCCAAGATCCTGAGAGGAGAATGGAGGAGAAGGGACTACAGCATGGCCATCTCCTCTGGGGGGTGATTTCTCACTTTTTGTCTCTCTCTGTCTTTCTGGTGAGTGCATGTGCCCTATGGCAAAACCTCTCCAAAAAATAAATAGATAAATAAATTAAAAATTAAAAAAAAAATAAAAACACTCTGTGGTCATATACATGTGTGCCCAAAGTCCTGATAGGATAGAGAAATGAGGAAGGGATTGTGGCATGACACACCCCACCGAGGGATGATTTTGTTCTCACTTTCTTCTCTCTCTGACAAGTACACACTCCCTCTGGCAATTAAGAGCAAACTGTTTTTGTCATGGACTAATTGAGGTGGCCCAGATGGTAGGATGCCACTACTCAATACTGGAGCCACGTGGCAGTCCCAGGTTCAGGTCCTTGGTGGACTTGAACACACCAGGCACTGGGAAGAGGATTGCGGTGAGACCCTGTCCAGGCTGTTTGTTTCTCTCTCAATAAATAAGACAAATATAGCACAATTTTGACATTGTGAAAATAGCACACTTATTTTTTTAAAAAAATTATTTTATTTAACTTTATTTATTATTATTATTATTTTCCAGTTTGATCAGAGAGAGATGGAGACAGAGAAAGAGAGAGGGAAAGTGAGAGAGCAAGCCAGCAGGCCTAGGACTTGAACTGCGGTCAACCATGTGGGGGTCCAGCACCCCTAACCACCATGCCACCTGCCGGCCTCTTAAAGTATTTTTAAAATAAGGAGAAACAGCATAAAAATGTACCTGATGCCTCTATTTGCATTTTGATTCATTTCTCCCACCTTTTTTTTTTTTTTTTTTGCTATAGAGCATGTGCACACACTGGAGAGAGACAGAGAAAGACACTGAGAGGAAAAGTTAAAATCACCCCCCAGGGGGTATGACCGTGCTGCACTCCCTTCCCTCCGGTCTCCTCCTGGGATTTTGGCATGCACACATATGTGCCCCGCATGATTTTCAAGCCACCTGTCCAGGACTCACACCACGGCAGGCCATGTGAGATTCTAGTACCTTATCCCCTATGCCACCCACTGGCCCCCACTATTTTATGATTACTATCATGGGGCTGGCAGGTGGCGTGGTGGTTGAGGGCACTGGACTCCCACATGCCAACCACGGTTTGAGTCCCAGACCTGGTGGTTTGCTTTCTCGCTTCCCCTCTCTTTCTCTCTCTGTACCTCTCAAGTTAAAAAAATAATAATAACAATGAATAAAGTTAAATAAAAATAATTATTTAGAGAAAAGAAAAAGATTACTATCATGATACTTCTTGTGCTGGAATCCCTGCCCTACTCTCTCCATGAGAGCTGAAGGATTTTGGATTGCTGGAGTGATGTATGATCAAAAACATGCGGAGGGATCTTAGGCGACCTTCATCTGCCATGGGGCTGCTGTGTCCATGGATGGGCGTTCTGGGGTGAGGACCTTCTGACTGTGTGGCTTGCTAACCCATCTCCACTTCCCCATCTCGGCCTGCCATCCGTAACACCATCTACATCCCTGATCATGCTAGTGCAGCCTGTTCTCCCAAGGATGGCTCGCTTGCTCCCCAAAACTATGGCTGGGGTGGGGAAGAGTGAGCTGCCTATTATGGAGACAGAGTGTGCGTATTTGTGCAATTTTCATTTTTTTGTGAGAAGAATTTGAAGGCATTTCCCTGGCTGGAGCCCTGCGGTTCATTTGTGGCAAGCTCCCGCTATGGTCAGCAATGTTCCTTCCTTTGGCCTTGCCAGTCTAGACTCATTAGCTTTGGAAATGAGGCTGCCTGACCTTACTGCCCTCTTCTTCCTCCTTATGGCAAAAATGTATGATACAGCCTGATACCAACTATCCACACCGAAGAGGGAATTCCAGCAGTTTGGCTTGAGAGGAGCGTGTGTGAGGCTGGCAAAGGATGGGAAGGAGGGGGAAGCCCCATGGAAGCAGCCTCAAGTCTGCGGATGCCTCCATACACGGAGAGAGGGGCCTGGGTGAGAGTCAGGAGAGGGGGGAAAGGCAGGTAACTGGTGGCTTGTGTACACAGCAGGGCAGTGTGGCCTGGCCCTGGCCCTTGGGTCTCCTGCCTCATCCATCTCGCTGGACCGAGGTCAGGCAGGCTTCCACGATGGGGAGGAAGCAGTGCAGGAGCAGGGTAAGGGTGAAGTGGGAACTTTGCAGGGCCTTTTAAACTCGGAAGTTAAAATGTTTGCATCACCAGCATTGTGGAACCGCAGCGCCAGCTGGCTTCCAGGCCCTGAATATGGTTCTGCATAGTGCCAGGCATCCCTGTTGCTTTACTTTGTAAACCTTAATACTGTGGCTAACACGTCAATAATCTCTATATACAGTCTTTATGACCATGATTTTTGAATCGCTGTTGATGCTCTTTTAGATGACTGTGCCATGGTGTGACCAACTCTAATTGTTGGAATGGAACCAACGGCCAGTTGTAGACCCGTTAATGTCTAGTTAGGGTCCCGTGCTAAGTGTGGATAAAATGCTTTAAGGTAGAGATCTGATGGAGGTTAGTTCCTGTTGCCGTGGAATTTCAGATCATGGGGCACGAGTGCAAAGGGCAGGATTCTGTGCGTGCTGACAGTTTGGACTCCTTCCTGCTCTCAGTCTTTTTTTTAAAGTGGGGACAGGAAGAGATAATTTCCTTTCTTTTTGAATAATATAATGACAGATTAAGTTTAAGAGATAAAACGTTGTGGGCCGGCAGGTGGCATGGTGATTAAGGACACTGGATTCCTACATGACCGACCGCGGTTTGCATCCTAGATATAGCGGCTTGCTTTCTCACTCTCTCTCTCTTTCTCTCTCTCTCTCTGTCCCTCTCGGGGGCAGATTAAAATAAATAAATAAGTAAATAAAATTTAATAAAATATTTTTTTAAAAAAGAGATAAAACATGACACGTTTAGTCAAAGCCCCCTACATTCCCCTGTCTGACCCCCTCTATCTCGTACTTACAGATAAACAGGATGCTCATTTGGTGTTTGTTGTTTCCATACTCATCTTTAGAAGTTACAGATTTTGACATATTGTTTGGTATATTGAAAACCTCTAAAGCCAGCAGGTCATGTGGAGTTTGGGGCTACTGGATCCCACATGGCCAACTTCATGGTTCAAGTCCTGGAACTGGCGGCTTGAAAAATATGCCCGGCGCATGTGTGTGCATGTAAAAAATCCCAAGAGGATGATGGAGGAGAAGGGATTGTGGAGTGGCCATTACTTCTCGGGGGGAGGGTGATTTCTCACTTTCCCTCTCTCTCTCTTTCTCTGGCAAGAGCACACACGCTATAGCCAAACTAGGAAAAACGAAAAAACAACTGTATAAAAATGGCATCCTGGGGGATCAGCAGATGGCGTAATGGCTACGTCGCTGGACTCCCATGTAAGTGATCGTGGTTCAAGTCCCGGACTCGGTGGCTTAAAGTCACTCCAGGCGTGTGTGCATGCGTGCCCAAGATCCCAAGAGGAGAATGGAGGAGAAGGGATTGTGGTGTGGCCATCCCCCTAGGGGGTGATTTCTCGCTTTCTGTCTCTCTGTCTCCCTCTCTCTGTCTTTCTCTCACGTTCATGTGCCCTATAGCAAAATCCTCTAAAAAAATGGCATCCTAGTGTCCATATCCTTCTTCAACTCACTTTGTCACATAATATATTTATGAGATTCATTCACATTGGGGCCTGTAATTCTAATTCATTTGTTCTCAGTACTGTGTTCTGTCATTGAATGAATACACCACAGTTTGTTCAGCCATTTGCCTAAGGATCAATGTGAATACTGCGAAGGATTCCTGCACATGTCTGCTGTGAACACATTTGGAAGGAGTTTGAGTATTTCTTAGCAGTAGAATTACTGAGTCGTGGGGTCTGCGCCCTTCAGCCTTGGTAGATATGGCACACTGCTTCCCAAAGTGGTGGTACCAATTCCCGTTCCCATCTAGTGTTCCTGTTGCTTCACATTCTTGTCAATACATCATCTTTTCAGATGTGGTTTTTGCTGATCTGATGAGATGAAATGGTATCTTTGTGATTCTCTCTCTTGTGGCAAATTAGCTTTGTTTTATAACTTGCTGCCATTGGCCGGAACAGAGCCAGTGTTAGGAAAAAACTTGTTAAAGTTCTTTTTTTTTTTTTTTTTTCCTGCAATATTCTTGTGACTTTTCCTAAGCAAGAGAGCCATTTAGAAATCTATGAAATGACTTAAAACTTTTATCATAGAATGAATCCCGGTAGACAGAACTGTACCCCGTGAGGTGTGGTGTCAGCATCCTGGCTGTCTACAGCTACCCGCCGAGTATGGCTGGGGGCAGCGAAGGCTGTCCTTGCGGTGCTGTGAGAAGCACCCAATTTGGTGAGTTAGGACCAAAGGACAGGTCCCACCCACTCTTGGGAGGAGGGGCTCCCGCAAGTGTGAACACAAAAAGACAGGGACAGGGGCCACTGGACGAGTCTGTCACCACAGCAGATACCGTGTTTCAGTCCTCACGGTTCAGCTTGGGGACTTAGGTTGCATTAGGGCAGTCAGATGACAGGACATTGGGGCCCTGACCTACCTGAGTTAGGTCCCTATCAGAGATGTAATTCCTTTTTATTCTTTATCTATTTGTTTTTTCCATGAGAGATTGGGTGGGAGAGACAGGTGCCCCCATCTGGGCCCCTATGCCACAAGTCAGCCTTGATCACAGTATTCAGCGTGCCCAGGGAGGTCCCAGGACACAAACCCAGGTCCCTTCCTTGAGTCCAGCTGCATCACCACTGTGCCACCACCTGGCCCCTTTCATCCAGTGTATGAATTCAGTGAGAGAAGTAGCTTGCAGATAGGTGGGGCTTGTGTTTGCCGGCTCCTGCACGCTCCCCTTTCACTGTAAGGGACGCTAAAAGGTGACTGAAGGCAATAGGTGTGAACAGGATTATTTTAGCAGCTAATGTCATTAGACTGCGAGAGCCCAGTGTCCCCTTCTGTAATAGAGCTCTTCCCGTCATCCCAGATTCTTAGGTTTTTTGGAAACATTGATACATTTTATCTCTTTAAACTTTGCTTTTACTAGACATGCTGCGTGTATCCTCCCCCGTCTGGTGCATATTCATTTTCTAGTCAGAATTTAATTCTATTGACTAAACTCAACGTGATGAAATGACGTCAGCTCAGCCATCTGTCCTTGAGATCCATTCCTCTAGCGAACATTTCCTGATCACCTACTATGTGCCAGGTGCTGGGGGTTTACCTGTGCATGGGACAGCTTCTCACAGAGCGCTCTGTTCTCAGAGCCGAAGACTGACATTGAGCCAGTGTGGTGGGGGTTGTATGCCCTGTGTCAATAGTGACTGTCAGCAGGATCTTGGGTTGTTTTTATAAATCAACTGGTTTCATCCTCTTGCTGCTTAACTTTGCTGTCAGAGGCTACTTGAATGTTCAATGTAGCTTACAGTCTGTTCCCTTGATTTTTCTACACTGATTACACCCTTTTATATAACAAAGGAAAAGGAAAGAAGATATCAAAAGTTGATTGGGATTATAAACAGCATTTCAGGGGCCGACAGGTGGCGTGGTAGTTAAAGGGGCTGGATTTCCACATGGCCAACCCATGGTTCGAATTCCGTACCTAGCGGCTTGATTTCTCCCTTTCCCTTTCTCACTTTCTCTGTCTCTCACTGGTCAAATTTTTAAAAAAGATAATAACAAATGAAATTAAAATTTAAAAAATTTTTTAAAAAAACAAAATGACATTTCGGTGTAAATGTCCATCATTAACTGGCTAACTATTATGGTATATTCATTCAGTAAAATATTATACAGGCATTAAAAATGGTGATGGATGAAGATCTTCAAAAGGCTCATGGAAATGTGTATTACATGGAGACAGCAGGTGGCATGGTGGTTAAGGATGCTGGAATCTCACATGGCCAACCACAGTTCAAATCCTGGACCTGGTAGTTTGCTTTCTCACTTTCCGTCTCTCTTACTTTCTCTCACTCTGTTCCTCTTTGGTCAAATGTACATAAATAAGATAAAATAATTATTTTTAAAAAACCTTTAAAAATGTGTATTATGAAAAAACTATGCATGGATTTCAATTTTTTTTGCACCAAAGTAAATATGAACTTTAATTACAGTTTTCCATGAACATTTTAAAATCCTTTTATGGGACCAGCAGTTAGCGTAATGGCTCTGTTACTGGACTCCCACGTAGTCGACTGCGGTTCGTGTCCCGGACCCGGTGGCTTAAAACTCACGCCGGGCGCGTGTGCGTGCGTGCCCAAGATCCCAAGAGGAGAATGGAGGAGAAGGGATTGTGGCGTGGCCATGCCCCCTGGGGGATGATTTCTCACTTTCTGTCTCTCTGTCTCTCTCTGTCTGTCTGGCGAGCGCATGCGCCCTAAAGCAAAAATCTCTAAAAAAAATTCCTTTATGTATCTTTATATATATATATAACATATATATTTATATATAATATGCATATTATATATAATACATATGTATCTATATTTTTGATACTTAAAAATAGATACTGATTGCTGGGACCTGTTATATCAATTGATCAATCAATAAATATATATACACATAAAATATATGCATATTGTGTGTTCATTAAAGAGAGAGAGAGAAAGAAAGAACTCCCAAAGGGGCATGGTAATGCCGCAGTCCTTTTTCCCTCCAGTTCTCCATTGTATCTGGATTTGGGGCACACACCTGGTATGTTTTTCAATCACCAGAGCTGGGATCTTAGCTGCTGTTGGATGTTGGAGCCAGCCTCCAGGTTACAGTGCTCAACCGCTGTGCTACGAGGTTGGCCCTTTCTTATGTATTAATATAGTGACGTGCGTGATACGGTGCCATTTAAGAAATGTAGGGCACACACACTGTATGCTTTTCTTTCTTTTTTTCTTTTCTTTTTTTTTTAGTTTTTTGTCATAATGCATGTGTACTCACTGGAGAGAGACAGAGAGAGAGGGAAAGTGAGAAATCACCCCCAAGGAGGATGGCCATGCCACAGTCCTTTCTCTTCCATTCTCCTGGGTCTTAGGGCATGCATGCACACATGCCTGCCATGATTTTCAAGCCGCTGGGTCCAGGACTTGAACTGCGATCAACCATGTGGGAGTCCAGCACCTTAACCACCTGCTGGTCCCAATATTTCATGTTTTTTAAAAGAGGAAAAGTTTGTATATTCTAGAGAGAGGGAGTTTTAGATATGTCAATCAAGGAGCCAGCAGGTAGCATGATGGTTAAGGCACTGGACTCCCACATGGTTGGACTCCCAACTGTGGTTCAAGTCCTGAACCTGGTGGCTTGCATTCTCATTTTTTCTTTCTCTCTGTCTCTCTCTGTCAAATTCAAAACACAATAATAATGATGACTAAAATGAAGTTAAGTAATTATTAAAGAAATGTCAATCAGTGTAACAATTTGTGAATGATGATTTTCATTTTATCCTTTATACCTTTGTGTAGAACCTGAAATTCAATAATATTATGCTACTTTATTAATCACAAAATGTATTTTTCAATTTAAGAAAAGGTGTTAATTAAAATGTTCTGAATTTCTTCAAACAAAATATGTGTTGCAAATCATCCTATTTATATCTAAGCTTAAAACAAAGGCTTAGTAATGTAGCATTGCTTCAGTTCAGCTGACACAATTGACCCCAGAAGGGACAGCTTTGGCCATATGAAAGGGTTATAAGAGATATGTAATTATTTTCCCAATAACCCCAGACTGTAGACAATATAGTATCTCTAGATAAAAAAATTAATAATGTTTGCTGGGACCTTTAATGTCACAAATTTTGTTGTTGTTGGTGGTGGTGTTGTTAGAAGTTTTTGCCTTAGGGTGCATGTGCTCACTGGTGAGAGAGAGAAACAGAGACAGTGAGAGAGAAAGTGAGACATGACCCTCCAGGGGGGGTGGCCAGGCTGCAATCCCTTCCCCTCCCTCCTCCTCCCAGGATCTTGGGCACACACGCATAAACACCCGGCACGATTTTCAAGCCACTAAGTCCAGGACTTAAACTGCAGTCAGCCATGTGGGAGTGTAATGATGTAACCACTTCACCATCTGCTGGTCCCATCACCATTTTTTTAATGATTTATTTACTTTAATTTATTTATTAATATTTAAATTTTAAAAGAATTAATTAACTTTATTATTATTTTCTAGTTTTATTGGAAAGAGAGGGAGAGAGAGAAAGTGAGAAAGCAAGTCACCAGGTCTGAGACTCGAACTATGGTTGGCCATGTGGGAATCCAGCAACCACATCACCTGCTGGCCCCTCACAATATTTCTTTTTAAAGAAGGATCTCAGGGACCAGCATGTGGCATGGTGGTCAAGGCACTGGGCACTCCCACATGGCCGACAACAGTTCAAGTCCTGAACCTGGTAGCTTAATTTCTCACTTTCTCTCTCTCTCTGTAGTCAAATTAAAATAAATGAATGAATAAATTAATTAAATAAATAATTCTTTTTTTAAAAAAGAAAGAAGGGTCTCACTATGTCTTGACATTCTGGCCTCAGACTCCTGACTAGCTACAATTTCAGGTATGCGCTAGCACACCTGGTTTTTAGGGCTGGGAGTTGAACTCGGGCCTCTCAAGTAGCAATGTCTGCTTGCTTACTCTATTGTGGGCTGGGCCTATGTAAAGTTCTATTTTGAAAAGCAGGTGGATTTTCTATCAGATGCACATAAAGGGCTATTAGTGATTTTTGGAAACTTGTTCAGTGTCCTAAGAGCAGACAGTGCTCTGTACCCTGTAGATCCCCAAACTCTTCTCCTGTGGGTCATGCTGGTGACCAAGAGGCCAAGGCCCCACATTCAAACCCTGGCTCTGCTCCTTCCTGGCTGCATGACCCTGGGCCAGCGACTGACCATTTCCAAGTCTCAGTTTCTGCTGGTCAAGTGGCGAGAATACGTGCAATCCCTTCACAAGCGATCGCGAGGGTGAATCAGAAGCACAGCTCTGCTTCCGCAGTGCCTGACCAGGGTAGGCGCTTGGTCAGTGTGAGTGGCTATTAGTTACGTGACCCCCCCAGCTGACAAACGAAGGGCAGTGTGCCGAGATCAGACAGTAACTGACCAGTGGGGTAGCCAGGGTGCCAGTAAGAGCCCTTCTGATCTCACACCACGTTTTCTATGATAGAAAAACAGGTTAGAGTGTAGTTGTGAGAGGGGAGCATGAGAGAAGGAGAGAAGAGAGACAGTGGGGGAAGGAAATGGACCGTGAAAATGGGAACTTGGAAGAAGAGGAAGGGTGGTTAGTGGGGCCAGATCCCTCATGGCTGATCACGCAGTTTGCGTGCCCGATGGCTGACTGAGGGGCGCGCCGGGCCCAGGGGACACGTGCATGCCCAGGGTCCTGACAGCATGGTGAGATGGAGGAAAGGGGATTGTGGCTAACCACCCACAGGGGGCATTTTCCTCTCTCCTCTGCGCGTCCTGGATGAGTGCACATAAATAAGAAATAAAGAGGAGGAGGAGAAAGGACAAAGGAAAATGAATGGAGGGTCATTCATGGGAGGAAAAGAATAAAACTGACAGAAGAGGCAGGGAGAGGAGCTGGGAGAAAGCCGGAGAGGCAGGAGGAGGGAGGAGGAGTGGAGTCTTGTCCTTGCCTAGGCAGCCTGGGTCCCACCCCTGGCTGGCTGCAGTCCCTGGTCTGGCACCAGGATGTGGGCCTGTGTCTGCAACTCCTCTCCTCTTCTGACTTCTGCTCCTCCTGCACCCTCTTGTCTCCCACCGCCCTCATGCCACAACTTCCGGCCCTCCTCACTTGCCCCTAGGAGAAAGTCCCCAGGCCAGAGCTGGGGTTGGAGGGAGCTGGAGAAGGACTCCCAGCTGTCTTTCCAGACACACGCTGGAAACTTCTCCGCCCTCTATCCCTTCTCTCTATTTTTAACTAGAAGGAAATAGGCTTTTTTTTTTTTTCATACCATCAAATTATAAGCACTTTATTCATAAATGCTTTTTTTTAAAAAAAAATTCTGACACTTGGTATAATATATCAGCACATATTTTAATAGTAAAATAAAAAATTAAGCTTTTATATGATTGGCGTTCAGTGTTTTCAGTAAAATTGTCATTTTACTTTTTCTTTTTTTTTGGAGAGGTTTTTGCCATAGGGCGTGTGCGCTCGCCAGACAGATAGAGACAGAAAGACAGAAAGCGAGAAATCACCCCCCACGGGGAATGGCCATGCCACAATCCCTACTCCTCCCTTCTCCTCTCGGGATCTTGGGCACGCACGCACACGCGCCCGGTGTGAGTTTTAAGCCACTGGGCCTGGGATGTTAACCGTGGTCAACTACATGGGAGTCCAGCGACATAGCCATTACGCTAACTACTGGTCCCAAAATTGTCATTTTAGTTTATTAAATGTATGTTTCATTTTACGTTGAAATGAGACTGTAGGTTTTTCTCTTCAGTGTCACATTACTTATAAAAATACAATAATTGGTTGGTATTAATATTTCCTTTTGCCATTAAAATATTAATATGTATACACAGCTTTTGCTTCTTTCTTCTTCACAGAATCCTTGTAATCTCATAATCACAAATAATTATTTTAATTTAGAGAATAGCATTTCCCTTTATTCTTGAATTCCCAGTTTCTATTGAATAGTGCCCATTTAAAAATATTTATATATATTTTTTAAAATTTATTTTATTTATCATTGTTATTATTATTTTTAAATTTGCTACAGAGCAGGCATGCTCACCAGAGAAAGACAAAGAGACAGAGAAAGTGAGAAAGCAAGTTGCAGGTCTGAGACTTGAACTATGGTCGACCACGTGGGAGTCCACCACCCTAACCACCATGCCACCTGCTGGGCCCAGAATAGTGCCCATTTTTGGCATTACAATTTTATTTGTCTTTATTTTTTTCACTTCTTCTCTCTTTGCTATACCTACCTGTCCCTTCTTCTCACTGCCCCCAATTTTTTAAACTTAGCAAGTGGAGAGTATTTAACAGTGAATTATGGCCAAATCCAGATAGCATGCCACCCAGACCCAGGTGGTAGGCCCACTGGCCCTGTGAGAGGAGATTTAGAAGTGCACAGGAGTCGGTCACCTCAGGCAGGTAAGGCAGAATCAACGACGGGAAGATCTGGAAAGGACGCGTGAGAAGTTATTTAATCCAGTGACATATTCAGCATTAAGGCCTTACGTCTGCAGTACACTGAGTTGTCGGAAAAGTCGCGACGCATTTTTGCATAGAAAAATATAGAAAAAATACATTGCGACTTTTCCAACAACCCAATAGTTCCACGTTTTGGCAACACACCGCGATACTAACAGAGGGTCCAACAGAGGGGCAGCTCCTCAGTGCATTCAGGAAGGGGCCCTGGTTCTGAATAAGGTATGTTGTGAACTCACGCCATGGGACACTCCTGTCACAGAGCATGGATAGCCCACGGGAAGGTTTGTTGCTGAGACACCCTCTCTGACGCTCGTGGGTGGATGGACCGATATTTCAGAAAGTCTATGGTTGGGCTGAAGCTCATCCAGGTGGGTGAGACACCCGTTAGAGAAAGGAATTCGGAATTCTCCCTTCACTCTCAGATAAAGTTAAATAAAATAGTTCTTTTTAAAAAATAGTATAAGAAACACAGATGCAGATCTGAAGAAGGAGCCACCGTCCAAAACTGAGGGACTGGTGTGGCCTCAAAGGGTGCGCAAGGCAGGCAGGGATGGGGAGGGCGTTCTGCTAGAGCATGTGACCAAGGCGTGATGTGGGCGTGGTGGCCGCAGATGCATGTCACAGTCCAGGGCGCTGGTGGGTGGGGTGGCAGCAGAATGTCTGGAGCAGGTGACGGTGGTAAGGAGAGCCCATACGAGGCGGGAGAGTGGGTGAGGCCCAGAGTGTGGAGAGGAAAGGGAGTAGAGGCTGAGGTGTTGTAGAAAAGTCGGGGAGCTCTCTGTTCTCCACTCTGGGAAGCCTACTCATTCTCGTCAGTTCTTTTCTAATCTAGCTGCTGCCCAGAAACAACCCTTCTCTTCTTGTCCTCTCTGTGCGTTTTTGTCCATGGGGTTACCCATTGTTTTTTGATTTGTTTTTATTTTATTGCTGTGGAGTGCACGCACTGGCTAGAGAGAGACAAAGACAGGAAAAGTGAGAAATCACTCCCCAGGAGAGAAGGGCCGTGCAGCCATTCCTTCTCCACTCCCCTCAGGATTTGGGGCATGCATGCATATGTGCCTGGCTTGTTTTTCAAGCCACTGGGTCCAGAACTCAAACTGCACCGTCGGCCATGTGGGAGTCCAGCGCCCTTAACCACCACGCCACCAGCTGGCTCCATCTGGTTAACAGTTTATCGTATTATTTTATGGTTAGGGTAGACGTCTTCCTCGTTCTTTTGTTTTTAGTTTGCTCCAGGGTGTGTGCGCTTCACAGAGAGAAAGAGTGAGAAATCACACACCCTGCTCCCCCAGAGGCCACACCACAATCAGTCCCTTCTCTCTCTTTTTTTGATTTCTTTTTTTTTCTTTCTTTCTTTCTTTTTTTTTTTTAAGAGATTTTTAGCTATAAGGGCGTGTGCGCTCGCTAGACAGACAGAGAGAGACAGAGAGACAGCGAGAAATCACCCCCCAGGGGGGATGGCACAATCCCTTCTCTTCCATTCTCCTCTTGGGATCTTGGGCATGCACGCACATACGCCTGGCGTGAGTTTTAAGCCACCGTGTCTGGGACGCGAACCGCAGTCAACTATGTGGGAGTCCAGCGACATAGCCATTACGCTAACTGCTTGTCTCATCAATTCCTTCTCTTCTAGTCTCCTCCTGGGACTTTGAGCACACAAGCACATGTGCCTGGCATGGTTTTTAAGCCACTAGGTCTGGGACCTGAACAGTGCAGTTGGCCTTGTGGAATCCAGCATCTTAACCTCCACGCTACCTGCTGACCTCCCTTTTTTTTTTTTTTCTATATTTTCAAAATAAATTTGTTTCTTCTGTGAGATAGAGAGACAGAGATAAACAGGCACCCCCAGAAGGGTCTCATCGCACTAAAGTCACCTCTCTCTTCCTAGTTGCAGCTAGCCAGGGTCATGGGTGCACTCATATCTGTGCCCAGTCATGTTTCAGGGTGACCCGGGATTGGAACCACAGTCTTCCTTGTGGCCCCAGCACTGCAGAAACATTGCCTGCGTCACAGTGCTGGCCAGGATGTCTTCTTGATGAAGGGGATTTTTGCCCCACCAATTTAGGTTGGTTGGCGGCCTAATATATACCAAAGAAATGTTTCTTTACTGAGGCCATTCTGCGGCTTAACTGAAGTATCTCACGATTTTAAAATTCTGAAGATTCTGTGATTCTAAATAATAGCAATTTCCACTCTGGTTTAGTTTTATTTAGTCTAAATGACAGAAATTGTTACCGTTGACACTTAAGATCTCCTTGGGCATGATAGCTTGTTTGGCATGAATTACTTTTTTTCCTAAATGTAATTTGTTTAAATTCAAAATTCTTTGTCTAGGAAAGTGAAATGTTCACATTTTGAAACTCTAAAAATAAAACACTAGAGGGATGATGCCAAAACAATGGTTTCAATCAGAAGTGCTCTCAGAATTCAGCACTTAAAGGGGAACTAATTACTGAATCGGATCACGGTTACTAGGCATTCATTGTTTTAAGGTAATTAACGACAGTATTGAGAAACCTAAGTAATGAAAGATTTTCAAACCTTCCATTTTATTCAGATTTCTAATGAGTGATGATTCTCAAATGTTCCTGATGTGCAAGGTGTAATATGAATGATTCTTTCCTATGATAAAGTTTTAAAGCTTTACTGAGGAATATATGTTTTATTCTTGTAGTGGATAGATAGGGTCTCCCAAAATCAAATCACACTGATCAAACATTATTGTATATAAGGTTAATGGAGAAACAAGTGCTCTTAATGTCCCATGGAATTTACTAAATGTACTGAAATAAAATTTACTAAGGTAGTTTCGTGCAAATTTGAGCAGAGAAAGACAAGATTGAAACGAGCTTGGGGCCAGCTTTATAGCATAGTGGTTAAACACCTGAGATCTCACACCAGCTGTGGTTCGAGTCCCAACCCCAGCTGTCTGGAAAACACTCCACACATACTTCAAGGGATCTTCACAGGATGGAAGAGAGAGGTTTGTAGTGTGACCTATCCTAGTTTGGGGGTGCTGTCTGTCTCTCTCTGTAGGGAATGTTTGTGTTTTCTGGCAATTAAAAAAAAAAAAAGAAGAAACTAACTTGCTTCTGTAAAATTGGTTTCTTAAGAGATACAGATTTAGAATGAGAACGCTCTGGGGAACTTCTCTCCACAGTCACTGTTGTCTAGCCAAGCTAAGCAGTATTCATTTTGGAAGCATTTTGATTTTGCTTGGTTCTTTACTCTTAATTTGGAAAGATTTGCTGTTTACTTCATATACGAGATAGAAGATAGTTAATAATAGAACCTATCTACGTATTAGCGAAATTTACGATCCACTTAGTAACTTAATAATAAGCTTCTGAGGTCATTTGTGTTCTAGATATAAACTGTTAAATAATTTAGTGTTCATTTTTTTTTCAACAGATGTGAATTATTAACATGAAAATGGCCCAACGGAGCGCTGTATTTCCTTCTCTTGTCACCGAGGAAAGGTATAATATATGGAAAATATGCATCTAAGGTATACTTTTTCTTTCCACCAATCCCATGAGGGTTGCTAGGGGGTGTGATGGTCGTTATAAATTAAGTCTTGGGCTGTTTCATTATCCAGAATGGTTTTGTTCAAGGGCAAGAGAACTATTGCGTCCTCCCTCCTAACTTGCAGCTGGTAGGGTGCTGCGAACCCCTCAGTGAGCCCGTTGGCTCAATGGTGATTTCACAGCAGCTGTGCAGTAGGGTCGGACTTCCTGTCAACAGTGAAATGTAGCTCCAGAGGCCTGAGGCTAACACCCCTGCTAACCTCTTTAAACCCGAAGTTGCAAACTAGGTGTCTGTAGGCCAAAATTGGGTCGTGGAAGTACCTTGCTTGGCTTGCATGAGCTTCAATGCTGTGTGTGTGGTGGGCTTTTGCTTTTGTTTTTGTTTTTGTTTTGGTTTTAGACATCTCACTCTCCTGCCTCGGTCTCCCAAGTAGCTGGGGCTCTATGCATGTGCCACTGCACCCAGCTTTTCAGGATGGGCCAGGAATCAAACCCAGGCCTCTCTGGTGGCCTCAGCCTGCCAAGCAGCAGCATCCAGCCCTTGCTACTGTGGCCAGGCCATACTTTAAAAATGAATTAGCAACAGTTTAAAATCAGGTCATTTTCCTTCCAAAGTCTGTATTTCCTAGATCTTCTTCAAAAATGGACCAGCATTCCCCGGATAGTCACTCAGGAATGGAACACGATTGTGATTTCCTTTGGGTGGGGGGTGCCCTTTCCGGTTCTCAAAGTCCCCACCACTCCCTATTGCTTTGTACGTGGAGTGCTTGACCCACGCCATGCCCTTGTGTCCCCTGCCTGGCCTCTATAGGCGTTTGGGGTTGTAATGCTGCTTGGGATGGCAGGAGAGGAGGGGGACAGAATGTGAGGAGACCCCGTTAGTCAACTTGACGGTGACAACAGTTTATGCTGGGGAGGCATCGTGGCCTGTCCAGTCCTACCAGCCTCTTGCCCTGGGAGGCCTTGAGCCTGCTGCCATCACACTGGAGCCTGTGGGCACGACTACGTAAAGATCTCGCCTGGCTCGTGGAGCACAGTCTGTTGGGTGCAAATCCTGCCTTGCATCCCATGTAGCTTGGAGGGATAGATCATTTGTATTTCCTTCTCCGGCGAGTCTTGAATGTAGCTTTACCGGTTATTTATTTCGTTTTACAAATGATTTTCCCCCGGTTAACAGCCCTCGTAACACGGCCCCCTCCTGCAGGCGAGTTAGGACCATGCCCCGACACAGCCAGTCCCTGACTATGGCTCCCTACTCGTCCGTAAGCCTTGTGGAGCAGCTGGAAGACAGGATCCTCTGCCATGAGAAGACCACCGCCGCCCTGGTGGAGCACGCCTTCCGGATCAAGGACGACATCGTCAACAGTTTGCAGAAAATGCAAAACAAAGGGGGAGGCGACCGCTTGGCCAGGCTGTTCTTGGAGGAGCACATCAGAAACATAACGGCCATCGTGAAGCAACTCAATCGGGACATCGAGGTGAGGCGTGTGAAGGGCAGGGCAGCTGTGTCCCTCTCCCCAGAACTGCTCAGGTCAGGTCACCCCAGTCTCATTCTCACCTCCCAGGCAGTAATACATGTAGACCAAAGCTGTCTGTCTTGCCTATATTTTAAAAATAGGTTTAAAAATGATTTATTTATTTATGTTTATTTATTATGCCAGAAGGTGCATATACAGGAAAGAGAAAGAGAGGAAGAAAGGTCCCCTCATTGGAGTTCTGTCATGCCACAGTCCTGTGTCTTCCAGTTCTCCATCCTGTCTAGATCCTATGTATACCAAAAGTGTTTTTCTTTTTTTAGAGTTATTTATTTTATGTATTATTATTAATTTTTAACTTGACCAGAGAGAGAGAAAGGAAAAGTGAGAAAGCAAGCCACCAGTTCTGGGACTTGAACCATGGCTGGCCATGTGGGAGTCCAGTGCTTTAACTACCATATCACCTGTACCTCCAAACAGGTTTTGCAAGCTTCTAGGGTCAGGACTAGAACCCCGGTTGACCATGTGGAATCTGGCTTCCTCTGCAGTGTTTAACCACTCTGCTACAGGGCGGGCCCTGTCTTGTCTATTCGTAATGATCACCAAGGAAACGGTTTGCACAAATATCCTAATTAAATGTATTCCAGTATTTGATAGCAGTAACTGGCAGTGTTATTTATGTTTCATCTAAATTTAACCCGCCGATTATTAAATCATTTTGTTTTGTTTGACTCTCAATGCAGAGAGACAAGAACTAGGTAAATAGTTTCCCTGTAACACCCTTCGTATCTCTGAAGACAGCTATTAAATCAATTACTAGGTCGGCCTTTGCTGCTTGAGACAAAGTGTTTCTGGGTCATAGTCATTATATGTAACAGAGTTTATTACTCAAGCAATTTAAGTATTTCAATTGCTTCTCAGCTTCTCTTATTTCTCTATTTTTTTTTTCCTCACATGAGCCCAATACAAGGCCAATATTGTCTATTTTTAGAATTTGTAAACTTACTGTTATTTGTTGAACAGTCACAGGGGTCACATGATGTAATTCAGAAAGCTTAGGATCCTGTGAGGCCTGGGCTTCCATCACTGCACAATGCTCTTATCTTCCATGTGTAATTTTTATTTTTATAGTTATTAGTGTTTTCTTCCATGAATGTGTGCACATGAGCGTGCACATGCTCAAGAGAGAGAGAGAGAGAGAGGGAGACAGAGAAGAGGCAGCATCTGCAGCGGGGTCCTGATGCCGTCATTCAGCCTTTGCCTACATGGATCGTGGGCAAGTGTGCACTGGGCGAACTCAGGGAGGTTGCTGGACTTGAACTGGGAACTTTCCATGTGGGATTACCTTGCAGAGTATAGTTTTTTATTCATTTATTTTTTTTTAATTATTAATTTAATTATTTATTTTAAATGTGACCAGAGAGAGAAAGAGAAGGAAAGTGAGAAAGCAAGCCATCAGGTCTGGGACTTGTTGGAGTTCAGTGTCTTAATTGCCATGCTACCTGCTGGCCCCCAGAACACAATGTTTAAGTGCTATCCTACCATCTGGCCCCACATGTAACTATTTATTTTTTTAGAGAGAGATTTTTGCTATAGTGTACACTTGCTGGAGGCAGAGACAGAGAGACAGAAAGCAAGATATCACCCCCGAGGGAGGATGGCCATGCTTCAGTTCCTTCTCCATTCTCCTCTTGGGATCTTAGGTACGCAAGCACACGTGCCCGGAGTGAGTTTTAAGCCATTGAGTCTGGGACTTGAACCATGCTCAACTACATGGGTGTCCAGCAACGTAACCACTACACCATCTGCTGGTCCGTCCACATGAAATTATTAAAGATACGAATAAAAGATGGATGGCTAGATTAAGGAAAACCTTATTTTTTCCTGTCATGGAACTTTATCTTAATTATGCTTCTTGAAATGAAGCCTCATTTCTTTTTTATCCCTTATTGTCAAATTTGTATGTTGTTTTGTAACAGCTTTATCGAAACATGGCTTAAGTGCCATGGAAATTCACTCATTATAAAAGTACAATGAAGTGATTTCCAGTAAATGTATAGAATTGTACCACTATCGATGTAATTCCATTTTAGGACCTTAACATCACTCTCCAAAATTCACACAGCTCTGTCTGCAGTCCATCTCTACTGACGTCCCAACCCAGACAACCCTTCATCTGCTTTCTGTCTCTGTCAATTTGTCTTTCTCTTGGACATTTCATATAAATGGAATCACACAGTATGAAGTCCTTTGCCTCTGGCATCTTTCCCTTAGTGTAATCTTTTTGCAACTTGGTCATGTTCTAGCAGGTGCTACATTCCTTTTTATGTTGGAGTTGTATTCTGTTACATAGATATACCACAGTTACATAGATATACCACAGTTACATAGATATACCACAGTTACATAGATATACCACAGTCTGTTTATCCCGTCATTAGCTGATGTATCCGCAGGTTATTTCCAGTTCTTAGCTACTGTCAGTAAAGCTGCTGTGAAGATTTGCTACATTTAAACAAACCTTTGATGTGGGAATATGTTTGTATTGCTGAGGGGCAGATTATTACTAGTGCAATTGCTGGGTCTTATAGTGAGTGTATGTTTAATTTTTTAAAACATAGCCAAACAACTTTTCAAAGCGGCTTTACCATCCTACCAGTTCCACTT